>NC_084906.1:2333932-2639657 GCF_949316345.1 Pungitius pungitius
AGGTATTCTACAACCAAGGCGCAGACGTTGCTGCGGGGAGATGCCCGAGGAGGGAAAGCACACGAGTCATGTCGCTATGCACCTAGTAGGGAGACGATTCGGTGGATGTCTCCATTGCCATCGCAATCAAATCATTTAAGTGTGAGGCAAGAATGAACATTTGTGACCGTATTCCAGTGTGTCTACCAGGTCATAGCCATGAGATCTGCTGAACCTAAGTTCAGCAGATCTCATGGCTATGACCTGGTAGAGCGGTTTGATTCTCACATGTTCGATACGGGAGAGGAATTGTTGACGATGTTGGCAATTGAAGGAAAAGTTATGAGATCATCGAGTGGTCGTCTATTGATTAAAATGAGTTCAAGCATACGTTTTGGCCAAGAACCGGCAAAATATTTAAGGTTGTGGTGTCAGAACAACAATGTTTTTTAATGACCGTACTGATGTTGGAAAACTTCGGGAGTTCAATGTGATGATGAATAAGCCTCTAGAGACAAGGGGCTATATTTCTAGAAGATTTCCATTAACAAAATATCGTGCTTTTGCCTAAACACTGTGTATAGGAATGCTGTATCTGATCAAAGGGATTATCATTTAAAATCACCTTTTATTGTTAATTTTTCTGTCCGTTTGTGATACGCCATTACAATATGTCATCCGTTAAACAAGCCAAAGAACACAAGGAAAGCAGCAAATCCACACACTTGAGATCTTGAACCCATTGGAACGTTTTATGAACATAGTACTTAATAAAACATTACTAACGATTAGAAGCCTATCAAGATAATTGCCGACTTGTCCTACCTGTGGTCCAGGAGGCCCACGTGGTCCCTGCGGCCCCACATCACCGGTTCTGCCCTGTTTAAAAGACAGAACACGTCTTCATTATTGTGTGTTCTGATGCAACGTTTAGATTATGTCTTCGGGTATTATTTCTTCATCATGAAATTGACGTGATGTGATTAATGCAATAATGTTAAGCACCAATCGGTCATAACATCACAGACATGTCATTGTGTGGTAGTACACCACATACTAAAGAAGATTCCTCATCTCATTGTGGTACAATGTGTTTACTTGGCATCGTATTGGAAAAGCTGTGCAAAACCTGTACAACATTATGAGCGCACACACACACACACACACACACACACACACACACACACACACACACACAAAACCTACATTCAAAAGAATAGTATACAATGCAATATTATTTAAAGATACACATTCAGTAATCAGTCTACACATGCACCCTTGACTACAGGGACACACACACACACACACACAGACACACACACACACACACACACACACACACACAGACACTCACATACCGGTGGTCCAGGTTTCCCTCTTGGCCCAGTGGGACCAGGTGCACCAACCACACCCTGAAGGAAACAGATATAACACCCTTCAGCTAGTCTTGAACATCCTTTGTGTGTTATTGTTTTAAATGGATTACAACTAAGTGCATGGCTCGATATGTGTACTAACTTCACTCTATACATTCTGCTATTGTCATCAAGTGACACGTCCTCAACAAAACGTCAATAGTTATACTCGCGACGTCCGGATGGATCAGCGGGGGACTAAAAAATGCAATCATCTTTTTATAAATTACTGGTAACGGTAGCTCTGTGCCAATAATGTTGAAATGTGTGTTTTACTGACCTTATCACCTTGGAAACCCATCTCTCCAGGTTCGCCCATTTGTCCCACTTCCTCCTGAATTTCACAGTATCATTCAGAGATATAACACACAACACTGCTCTGCCACTGTGATCACACTACGGCCACACTGTAAAAATACCTGTACGTGAAGTCAATTCTGTATCTATAAGAATGTCATGCAGCAACACTTTCCAGACAAGTTGCTGCTAAAGTTCAGCTTGAATATGAAAACAGCCAACAGTGTAAAGAACCCATCAAAATGTCTTACATAAACAAATATCAACATGCCGTTTCTATTATCACATTATTATATTTGAGTTCACAGTGGCTGCACTGTCCAAATAATAACAGGATGTAAGCTGGGCTACTAGACACGTTAAACACAGATAAACTGCAATAATATAAATATTTAGATCACCTTATCACCTTTCAATCCAGGCAGGCCGGCTGGTCCTGCTGGGCCCTACCACAGGAAGAGGAGTGATGGGGGAGAAAACAGGGCAATCAGTCCATTAATAGGAGGAGAGGAAAGGGGAAATGTTTCAGAAGCAGAAATGAGAAATTAGTTTACGTCAAGGAGGCTGATGAACAATACAAATTGATATTTTGGCAAATGTTTTTAATCTTATTACTCTGTCTTTATACATTTTGACAGACTATGGTGTTACTGGATGTACGATGTGGAGTTAGATGCAGTGGATAGGAGCCCATTGTCTAACACACCTGAGGCCCCGCCAAACCAGGCACCCCTCGCAGTCCCACAGGTCCCGGGCTCCCCTGTGGAGGGAAGGAGGTACACAATGAACAATGAAGTAATTGTCGTATCCCAAATACACAGGAACCTGCGCACACACGCACACACACACACACACTTCTATTCTGACCCACGATGACACACAACGGTATATTTACACGTTTCCAGTTTTTTCTTGGCAGGGATGTTGCTTTGACACAAACGCTATCTGCTGTTTTCAACTCAGCATTCCTTATTTTCACAACCTTACAACACAACTGAGCTGTGTTGACCCTGTATGCCGTTGTTTTGTATGCTTGGCCCCACACACCACTTCCAGCCAACAATATCCACTCTGATTGACAGACGTGAGGAGAGAATGGTCAGAATGTGCAGATAGAACCAACACAAAATATCCTCTCTGAAGAGGCATCTCATGAGGGGGGGGGGGGGGTGGTTTCCACTAAAAATGTCATTGGCCATTATGTTGCAGGCATTGAATCAAACATCAATCTTCTACTACTTACTTACTTACTCTCTTTCCTCCGTATGTTTCTATCTATCTGTGTTGCGCTCAAAGAGTGCATTACAAAAACAATGTAATGCCATCTTGGGGTGGAGGTGGGAAAGGTATTTTAAAGACTAGAGGGGTTGATAAAAGACTTTCATAGGCAACAAAAGATCCCATGTATCTTTATGTTAAAATGGTAGATGATATGGTGCAAACCAAACTGCAAGAGAAAGGCAAAGGAGAGGACATTGCTTAATTCTATGTCATCGAGGACCTACAGTCCTGTATGGCTTGAACGAGGAATTCATCCGGACCCTTTAAGGGCTGGTGTTTGATGCTGCTGCTCCACTGTGGAGCACTGTGGTACAAATGAAAAATGCCTTACTGAAAGGGGGGGGGGGGGGGGGGGGGGAGGGCTTGGGGTAAGAGAAGAAAAATAACTTTTCCCCCAAAAATGCAGGTGTCTACTAGCCTACCTGAAGGGACGTAGCCTGACTGCAATGAGGTTTGGGATCACCAACGAAACGAAGACATTGAACACCACTGAAACAAAATCCTTTTAGCACAGTGGCATCTACTTGACTGCATTTGCACTACATTGTCTTCAGGCCTCATCACACCACATATGCATAAGTGATGAAAACGGGTAAATTTATGTAATGTAACACATATGACACATACAAAAAAAGTATAAAAGCTGTGTTTTGTCTCCACTGTGTTTTTCATTCAGGCTGCATCACATTTTGCTCAGTGGCAAAGACAGCAGTTGCTTGCAGAAGGAAAACGTCCCTCAGATTATTTAAATAAAGTTCTAACTTTGTCCAATTGATTTTTTTTTTAGACGAGTGAGTGCAACTGGAACCAAAAGAGTGTGATTGACATTGGGAAGTGAAAGTGAGTTTTAGGTGTCAAATCAAAGTTCTTTGTGAGTTTGAACCCGTGTCAAAACCACTCAGCCATAAAGTTGGGTAAATATGAATTACATCAAAGCCGGGATTAAGGAGGTGAAAGTATTTTGGCTCTCTTGCGCGATTACTCAAAAGCAGTTAAAAGAAATGAGTGGTTGCTAAGGAATAAAGACAAGCAACCTTCTCTGGAATTCCGCAGTCTTTATAATTCATTTATTAAAACAGAATGTGCAATATGAGCACACTTTTGAGTTTTTGTAGATTTTTTTTTTCCAAAGCACTGTGACTGATTTTTCAAAAAAGAAAAAACAACAACAGTACAGCCAACGCAGCTCTATCTACATTCTGTTACTGAGATTATCTTATATTTCGAGTGTTTCTGTCATCAACAGTGAGAAATAGGCTACTGCCATGGAACACGAGTACTCCAGTCCAAACCAGAGCAAAGACGGTTGGATGAAAATTCACATCCATCCCGCCTGGAGGAACACATGACACCTTGCGATCCATCATCCTCACCACATTCTAACCACCAGAGACACACGCGCAGAAGGAGAGATGGACAGATTAGACAGGGATAGAAGCACCACTGTGAACCAATCAAGTTACAAATCACACAGTGTGCATGTTTCGCCAATGAAACGCGTCAATACAAATGATAACTCTGCAGAACTGATACTCACCCTCAGACCAGGAAAGCCACTAATGCCAATCCCACCAACGGGTCCCTGTAAAACATCACAGCAGCATCCTAAGTACACAGGGAAGGGCGCTTACAGTGTCACACGTCCTACATTCCAAAGGCTTAATAGGAATACTGTAACCGACTTCATGTATTCTGGTGGAAAGATCTGAGAGGACAAAGCATCTCAACACATGCACCCAAAGTTCATCTCGTTACTTGACAAAAGACGACATCTATGCTTAGCCTTCCTTTTTTCTTTGTTTTTATATTACACATACATTTCAGAAGTGGTGGCTTGAATCAAATGATTAAAAAGGATTCATGCAAACACACTAAAACAAAAGAAAATAGTCCAGTTGTTACTGAGGACAAGTAACAAGCAGGGAGAACTAGACTTTACAGAAGGAGGAAAGAAAAGAGAACTAAGAGGCAGAAATATGAAAAGTGGAGGATAATAAGAGGGCAACGGAGTTCTCACCTCATCGCCATCAGGACCAGGAGGCCCCCTCTCCCCCACATCGCCCATCACTCCCTGTGGGAGAAGTACATTCACACTTTGCAGTATGAAACACCTCGGTAAAGGGGAATGAACAGTAGTCCATTCAGCTTTTTAAACTTTCACACTCATTTGTATGTTTTATGGTATCCACGGCATACGGCCTTTAAGTACATAGCATTTAACATTTCCACAAGGGATTGATTAAGATCAAATTTGCATTGACATGGTGAGAAAATAATACTTATTTAATGAAGCAAGATAAGTCTGTGTATTGGTGAGCTTGTGGGTGGGTTAACGGCCCTGAGACCACAGACTTTGATCAAGTTAGACAGACATCAACATTCCAGAAACCCCCTCCACCCCCCCCCCCCAGATCAAACAAGACACTGGGCTCACTGCCCGCCTGGTAACTTCAACAGAGAAGCCAAGGCTTGTTTTTAAAACATTAACTTTTCAAAGTGTGAAGTTCCAACCTCGATATTGAATCTGTATTTATTTTTAACAAAACCAGGAGACAGACCCGGCAATGCAGCACCAATCCCAAATTACAGCCGTCACGCTCGTTTGCAGTGGGATTTGCCACATCTTGTTAAGTCATCACAAGGAGTTAGCGTCAGGATATTAACACCCAATTAATTGAATTGGCCCCCGCAGAGGTGTGGATCTGAAGCACTGAAAGGCTAAGAGGAGAAACTGTATAAATGGTGAGATGGCCAACATTTCCATCCATTTTTACAATCTCCTTGATTCTAGACAGGAGAATACAGGAATCAGGCCAGCGGCCGCCTCCTCACGGCTGATTGATGACAAAGGTGCACATTATTTTGTCCTATGGCAGGAATGAAATTGAATGAATTTCGTTATTACGTGTCTTCCTTTGGTGCCCGGTTTTCCAACAGGTCCACGAAGGCCCTAAAGAGGAAGGAGAAGTGGATAAGTAACTCAAATGTTGCTACGGGGGAATTGCTTCTCAAATCTCCTCCACTGATATGATATGACAAAAAAAAATGTACCAAAGAAAGACTGCCCTCGTGTTACGGCCAAAAGACGATATTTCTATTGGCAAATGGCAGCTTCCAACTACCTCTGCCAAACACACTTTATCTTCATCATTTATTCTTTGAAGAACACTTTATTAGGTGTAACAAATGGAGTGAAAAGATGTCCGAAAAGCACAACCAACATATCGATAAGTGAGGTGAGTGTAGATAAATGTTCTGGAATCTCAGATATATTAGAACAGAGATGAGAATAATTAGAGAAAAAAAAGGAGTACAAAACAGGGATGATTATTCAAAATAAATATGATCAAATATGGCCATAAAAAACTCCTAATACACAGGAATAGTGAATTAAATAGTGCATCACTCACTCGCTCCCCCTCTGGTCCCAGCGGCCCAGCAGCGCCAGGAGGCCCAATGAAACCCTGAAATGTTCAATATGGAAATAGTCACTACAAATTGTATTCAAAACATTATGTCACACAACACTTATTGCGAATTGCTTTCTAAGAAATGACCCATAGTAAGATGAATAAGTCAGCCATTGTGGAGACAACCCAGAGCCCAGAGCCGCTCCCACAAGCCGCCAGTGTGTATGTCAGAAGCACATTACAGGGTCAGAGCAGCCTGTGGGCCCGACACTGTCCTAATCCCTTCAGGAAATTGAGTGATCCATCCGGCGCTGCTAAAGGGAAAAAAAAAAAAAAGAGTGCCGAATGAATGCAAAGAGACACTTGCACTTACACTGATGCCTTTAGGCCCTGGGTTACCCTGTGGCCCGGCTAAGCCCTGCAAAAAAAGGGAAGGACTCAGGTGAGGTGAGTGATTTCATGTGGTGAGAGAAACATAAAAACGTCAGACTAAATGGCTCGAAAGACAGATAAAGCATGAAAATAGGAAACCAATTGTACTGATTAATAACCTTCTTTGTAAACTATATTTTTTCCGATTCAAGAAGTGTAGAAAAACGTGCATAGAAAAGCAGAAGTAAGGGCAGTTAACATTATTATTGCTGTGTATTTCCTTGTAGGTGCAGAACAAAATCTACGAGTTTCGCTGAAGGAACTGGGAGCGTATTTTTGCATTTTCCACTGCACCTGCCTGCCAGGGTAACCTGCAGCACCGGCTTCTCCTGCAGGTCCTGGAATGCCCTGCACCACAGAGGGAGAAATGAACGGTGGAGAAAAAAAGGGAAGATTAGATGGATGGATAAAGTGAAAGAGGAGACACACGGCCCTCTACCAGCATCGCCGAGGAATAAAACGAGCACTGTTCATTCCAGGACGGCCTCCAGCAAGACAAAGCAGACTATTAACCTTTAGCTTTTCTCCAGCCCTCAAACCCACTCCTCACTCACGGCGTCTCTGACGTTGATCCGGCAAGTGTTTGAAGGAAGCTTTGCATTTGCAAGCTGATGAGACGATTCAAACGTTTAAACTCAATTGAAATTTAGCACTTTCATAATATTTTCTCATACTCTTAAGGAAATACCCCATTATATTTGGACACGGACATAATAAATATATAATGGTTTGAAATTGTTGTTGACCTTTACCAGGTGCTTGGGCTTAATATAACTCTTTCTCTAGCTTACACACACACACACACACAAATCACAACTTACTTGTTCTCCTGCCAGTCCTGCTGTCCCCGGATAACCTTTAAGACCCTTAAAAATGGAATGAAACAAGCGCATTAAGTAGATTTCACCGCCAAAACACCAGAGACATTAACAAGCCAAGTCTCCAGCTGTGCTGTGACTCTATGAGATCAAACGCTGCACAGCAGAGCTAAATACTCCAGTAAAGTTAGCATTAGCATATTTATACAACTGCTTCAATGAGACATTGTGTGAATAATTTGATAGAAAAAGAGTTTTTCTAATTGCACATCTCAATTAAGCTCTTTAGAATTATTTGCATTTGTTGCTCGCAAGTTTCCTTGATTGAGACACCTGAGGTTTGTTAACAGATATAGGAGCCGCACCCATCATTTTGGCACCACTCTAAAGGTCAATGTTTAGTTTTAGTTAGAGATCTTAACACGCATGTGAGACTGACATTTAAAATGCGTTACATTGGACAGTGTTAAAATTCACTGCCTCTGATTGGACAGATACTATGAAGGAAATAGAGTCAGATATGTAATTTCCTATTCCACAATTAGAAACTTAATTTTCACGGTGTGTTTTAAGGAACCAGTACATGGGCAGTTCTAGGTTCTGGCTGAATTGTTTGCACAGTACAGTGTGGTAGAGGTTAAAACGGTTGAAAGACAACTAAAACCTCAAAAGAATCTGCAGTCACTGATGTGCTTCTTCATAAAACTAAACAAGATTTATTGTTTGGTGAATCCAAGCTTAGAGTCTCTTAAGCCCTTTATTTTTCCATTTGACTTGATCATCTACAACAGATGTTAACAGTTCCAAAAATACCAGGTCAGAGTCAGAGTCATTATCTTTTTGGGGAATCAAGCGAGCTTCTTGAACGGTACCACTGACTCCGTTGTGTGCTTTCAAAGTTGTGGCACGTGAACCTTCACACTCTGTCGTGGGCCAACTCTGGGGGTAAATAGCATAGGACTCGAGCCATTCATTTCCTCTGGAAATACTTGAGAGGGCACAGTTCACGTGCTGGGCATATTAGGTTCACCTCCTGCAAACACTGGAGATGGCCTCCTGGGAGGCAAGGACAAGGCCAGGTATGTGGAGACAAGACTCAAAGCTTCAATAAAGAGGCAACTGTGACCACTGTGTAGCAATAAATAAATATCTGTAGCACAGATTAGCTCTGTTCTGTAAAGCCTTTTTTTAAATTGATAGCAGCGTCCCTGAAATACTCCCTAGTGTGCGTGTCATTGACCTCCTGACCCAGGGCAGCGTGCTTTTCCTCTTTCGGGAAAACACAGTTGACCTCAAAGCCTATCAAGTTTAAGCGTGGCAGCAGCACATCTCTAACAGCCAGCTCTGAGGGAGAGGGGATGCATGCAAAGACACAGGGATGCTAGGTTGTGAAGTTAAAAAATAAAATAAAATGTAAATGAATAAACGAAAAATGTATTTTTATTGAGATAAAAAGAATGACGACAGGCTGAAGAATGGCTCTGAAAAGGTAACCTAACACTGATCCATTAGACCTCAAGATGCGTCTGTGGCCAACACTTGTGTTTGAATGCATGACCTTAACCTTTTTAACCCCTTGTTAAACCAACCGTTACCTTGTGAATGAGCTAATAATATGCTGTACAAGTTGATATGATCAAAGCATTGCTGGTTCGATGTCCACTGGCGATTTGTACAGTGAAATCAATTAATAAGCTGGTGGACATCTTTAAAAAGTTGCTGGATGACACAACAAAAGCGTTAATCTACTCAGCCTTTATTGCCTCGCGGTGGGGACTCGCACTCATGCTGCAGAAAAGCCTTCCTCCACCTTCCTTCAGCGTCAGCTGCTGCCTTAATCAAAGGAAAGTGAAACTAAATCTTACCGTTGGACCTGGAAATCCATCAGGCCCGGGCAGCCCTGGTGAACCCCTTTCACCCTGGTGGTACAAATAGAGAACACTTGAAAAGAAATGGGATGCTCTGCATTGTTATGACATGTAACATATTATAACTAAATAAATCTTAATTTTATATCACAAACTATCAAATGACTAGTGAACAACAGGGCAATGGTTCCAAAGACAACTCATTTATGCTTATCTTTAGCAAAAAGGGATAAAGGGGAGATTTTCCACAGGTGACTTAGACGGACTATTAAAAAGCGCTTCGTAGTTCATGTTAAATACGTTATCTCTGCTGCTTTCAATAAAAAGCATATTCTGAGCAATATTCGGCTATTCTGGAAAATCATGAATGTTAATAGAGATAGAAAAGCTAGAAGAGATAAAAGAGAATAGCTGACAACTATGAAAGTAAGTGGTAAATGGACTTGAATTAGCCTTTGCAGCAGTATAAAAGCAGTTGAGCTGGTTCTGGTATGGGGTGCTACGCCTCTGTTTGACATCTTAAATCTGTACATTTTCCTCAGTAGATTTGGAGCATCATGTCTGCAGCTAGCCTAGTCTTCACGTCTAGTCATCATATGCCTTAGGGTTAATAAGGGAACAATGCAAGGGTCAAGGGTCACAGCAGGTAAGAGTAAAGGCCTCGTTTCAAACGTGATAGGAGAACTTCAATATGTTTTGGGATGACATCAGGATGGATTTGCATAAATGTGGCGTGGAGAAAATAGAAATTAGTTCATGAGATGGAATTCACAAAACAGGCCTTACCTTCTCTCCTGGTGGAGCTTGGCCTGGAGACAGCCCTGGGTCTCCCTTGGAGCCCTAGGAATGAAACAGAGACACAAGAAACGAAATGTCTTCAGCTAATCAATTAGTCTGACAAAACCGGATTTTTACCAACTAGGGTTGTTTAAAAAAAAAAAAAAAAAAAAAACTTTCATTTATTCAGTCATTTCTGGAGATTCATCTCCTCTGATGTTAGCAAGATGCTAGCTCCAGAAAGTGGCTAGCTGGGATGTACAATACACCGTGGTTCAATTTAGGATATTGTGGCTCAAAATAATAAAGCTGAAAATATTTCTAAATGTTTGTGAACCCTTTTCAAACAACCATGACAATACTTTACCCAATTTAGAGACACCGGTGCATAGCAAGGATGCTTGATTCAAGTATCGTCACCATTTTAAGTGACTTTTAAAATCGGACAAAATTAAAAATATCTTGCATTGACTTTGCTTTAGTTTTTTTATAGATTAGTTTTTACAGTTTAGGAACGTCACACATTCTGAACACACAGTAGCTTCACAAGGGCCAGTGATCTTCCACTTTAATACTTAAATGTGCAAACTCACATTCCTGAGCAGTGACTAATGATGTAAAACGTAACGTAACGAAGTACAAATGTTTTTGGGACCACATGTGTTTTTCCCACAAAGCAGAAGACAAGCTTAAGACTGTGCCTGATTAGAGCTGATGTTAAGTGCATTTCTACAGAACAGCAATATTACATTTCAAAAGCCTTTTCTTCCCACACTGATGAGGATCAGGTTATGAAATGTTTTTTTTTTTATTGTAAGACTTCTTAAAAAAAAAAAAAAAAAAAAAGCGCTACATCTACAGAGGTGATGTGGCGTGACAAAGCCAGTCTCCAGACAGTTCAGCATCATTTCATCACATTTACTTAACAGGCACTAATTATTTTTTAGGCTGAAGGGGCGATACACAAAAAACATCCCTCGGTCGGGTTAAAAGTTCACTTGAATGTCAAACCCACATGTGGCTTTTATCAAAACAGATGGCATCTCTCATGTTTAAGCAAGGTTTGAGGAATGCTTTAATTCCATAAAATGTAATCACCATCAACATTTTTTAACAACATGCTGTTCAAGATAACTCACCTAAAAAGGTTTCTGTGACATGAATGTTGCTTTGATGAACACACCAGGGCTAGAATTACGAACATGTCCACATCAAGTCTCGCCTTCGAGGAGCAGCAAAAGCTTATTGATGTCCGATCGGAACCCGGATCTATCAAAACCTGCACCCGGATCAACTGTCTGCTCTTTGCCCCACCAACTCGTCTCTGTCGCTCGACCACGCAGCTGTGCCCACACGTTACTCTGAAAACGCACAAATCCAACCGCATTCCACGCCCTGCAACTACGGCCACGTCTGAAACGTATATATACACATTACGGATTCACAACACAAGTGAACCAATAATAAAAAATGAGTTTTGGAACGTAATGAAACTAAAGTGTTAATTAATGCACATCAGATCTTTGATGGTTCAAAATGTCATTGGTACATGTGATTAGGTGTGCAGCAGCATGGACAGTGGAGCTGCTTCTGGTACGGGGTGCTACGCCTCTGTTTGACACCTTAAATCTGTATCTGCGTCGTTTTGACTGTCGGCCAGTGAAAAACGTGGGGGGTGGGAGAGAGCAGAGGTTCTACCAAAGCACAACACCTGGGTCTCTATCGGTTTGAAAAAGTCAACAAAGCATGAAGCAGACTAAAAATATATTTTGAGTGCTACAAGCCTATTGTCGTAACATCTCAACCAAGCGCAGCCTCAGTGACCACGCCCCTTTGTACTTGTCCCATTTGCCGTAGTAACCAAACACATTTCAACAAGAGATGTTTTTCCAAACGGAGACAAAGAATCCCTCTCATCTACTTCGCCTCCACGTCACCACTGGGGATGGGAGAGCGACTCACTGACAGGTCACCACGGTATTAGATCAGCCGATTTAGGTTTTTGCATTCATACAAAAGGAACATGGGAACAACGATCAGACGCCCACGGGGGCGAGCGCGCCGTGTCCCAGCGGGGGGGGGTGACAGAGGACCAGCGCGTCGATGCTGTTGAGCTGCTTGACTAACCAAAGGTGAGAAAAACAGAACATTCCTCTTTGCCTTTGTTTTTTTCGGTGAGGTGGACAAAAAAGGGATCCAAATTCATGAAAAGGACTCCCACATATTTGTCCGGTCGGTATGTGCAGCATGTGTATTGCGGTCGTAAACAAGCCCGTATCCACTTGCAAACAAAAAGAATAACTGAGGAAGACAAAGGAGTGGGAGAATGGACCATCCGCTCGTTTCTTCTGCAGCATGATGTTCCCTCACTGACGCCAGGCAGCACGCAACCACTCTGTGGTCACCAGTTGGGATCAAGTTTACGACAAGCATCAACATGAAGCTGCCCACATCCTTGCAAGTGCATTTTACATCTGGTCCACTGCTGGAAAAAAAAATCTGATTAAAAGGGCTGATTATTTTTTATTTAATTTTGTTCTGATAGGAAGTCAGCGTCGTGGCTAATGAGCCAGAACCAGCCTGAGTCCGTCAGGGTGAAGGCTCACTGCTTTGCTGTCATTGAGTCCAACAACCATCCTCCTCTCCTCCAGCCTTTCCTGCTACGCTGTGACATCACAACGGCTCATTAATCAATTTTTCATAATTTAGACATGCATTATTGCATATTTGTTATTAAGTGATTTTTTTTTTTTAGAACTAAGGCACATTAATGGCCAGCTTATTGTGAATTATCATCCTCTGCAATGTTGGGTATTCTTCAATTTTAGCATTGTAGATGTCTTAGTTCTACACAAGCCTCATAGACGGTTAAACACACTTATTCTAAAGGCTTTGGATAAAAGAGTTAGCTAAATAAAATTGAATGTAATCATTAGGAGCATTTATATACACAGTAATATACAAAAAAGGCATTTTACAATGAAATATTTTCTGTGTAGAATATGCTTTCCCTGAAGCTTGACCTTATCTGTAAAGGTCACTGAACTTCAAACATCAACCCAATTCTCCTTCCATTAAATGTTTAGCTTTGATTAAACCACGGTTGGTTGCTGACGTCTGACATCATTGCGTCACACGGTTCCCCTAAAAACCACACAGCCGTTTCTTTGGTCAAATTGGACTTTTCATGTGTCCCTACCATGGGAGGAGGCCACTCACCTTGGGCCCAGGTGGTCCGGGCTGTCCTGGGCTTCCGTGTGGACCGGTGGGACCCTGGAGCACATGCAGACAGAGAGAGAGAAGGAGAGAGAGCACACAGTTAAATGCGTTGTTGAAAGCGTGGGGCTGCTCCCATTACTTCCTCTGGCTGGTGCCCAGTGATTTGATCTCAGCGCTCCACCAACTGAAAGCATGAAATGCATCTCAGGGGCAAGGATTGTGTCCCCCGAAGATCCTCTTAAGCAAATTGTATTTGATATGATTGAATGTTCGATCAAGCTCTGAGTTCAATCTTTTTCTATATTATCATATTAAATGGATGCAGCTTAAGTGACTGACGTCTCTTCCTTGCCTCCTTGCCTCTCATCTCCCTTTGGCAGGACTGAGAAGTGAGGAGTGGAGGCGTATCCCACTCACTAAACCCTGAATACATTGCACATGTTTTCTTCACTTTAACTTTGCACAGTGACAAATGGTTTTGCACAATGATCAAAAAAAATGTACGTTCCAAAATACAGTTAGCTTTGATAAATACATATTCTTAGTGGTATTGTATTTATAATTAGAAAGTACTGCAAGTAACAAGACAGCTAAATGTCCAGCAGTGTGAACTAAAGACTAAGTGAAGACTCTGGCTCCCTTTCATACCACACGCAATTCACATTATTGCCAGCATCTTTATTATGGAAGCTCCGCTTCCACCACGTCTGTCACAGCACAAAACTCCTTGAACATCACAGGTATGCAGTGAATGCACAACAACACGTGCACACTTGTGCCTTGTGCATCTGTGTGCACACTCATATACACACACACGCAGGTTAAATGCACTACATTCCTGCACATCTGTTATCCTGCTGCTTGAGGACCATGCTTTCCTGGCAATACAGTTAAGATTCAGGAAGCAGGCTCTCCTCTATTCATCATTTTCTATGGCTATCAATTTGTGAAGATTATTTCCAAGAAATTGTTTTAAGGTGGCAGTCCTTAACTGTTTGATCTATTTAGCATTTCTACTTAAGTGATAACAATGGAATTATGCTCAGAGTTTAGTAGTCGGAAGTCTTTATGTTAAAACTCCTAATCCTTGGTGTAGTGGAATTTCAACACAGACACCAAGGTTGTGATATTGCAACAACACACATTCAGTGAAATCTGCCCAGACCAAACGGCGTACCCCGGATCATAGACTCATCGTCTGATACCGTTAACAATTAGGTAACCAAATAAGTCTGTTGGTCTGTGCTGAGACGGCAAACAAAAAACCCACAGTACCAAACACTGGCCCTCAGCTTCCCACCACATAATGATTCCAAGCCTCCCTCTGTCTCCACTTCACCAGTTAGCCGAAGGAGTAAAGAGTAAGTTACTTCTCATCCGCTCTCTTCACTGGGAGACATGTTTTGCTACCTGTCACCTGACTCTTGTCTACCGGCCCGTCTGCCTGTCGCTCACTCTGAAAACACCGCACACGACAGACTTCCAGAGGAAGTCAGTAGAATTTGAATTTGAATGAAGACAACCCGTCGAAAAGGGATGCTAGAGAAGGGGGATCCGAAAAAAATAAATGGAACCAGGCCCCAACTGTTACTGTAATGCAAAATGAGATCATCTGGCGGCTGGCAACACTCTGAAAAGCTGTATTTCTACAGTTAACTACAATCATTGGGGCAAAAGGTCAAATAAAAGTTGCATTGATCAGTTCTCCAAAAATGTAGTGTCCTGTCTATATGGTATCACAAACCATCTGATGAGCAACATCCTCCTCTGTCTCAACGAGCAGCAAGTGAAATCCCCCTGCACCCCCTTAACAGCTTTCTCTGTAACCTTGCTTCGAACGGAAAGCAAGAAAAGGGAAAAATGCTGCAACCGATGATCCGCTTCAGATCGACGGCAAGAAACATGTTCAGGCCGTCTCTAAATGTTACATTGCCCCCCTGCTGTCAATGCTAAGTAACATGGATAGTGGTGGAAAAAAAGAGTGAGGCAGTCACGTCGATGAATGATTTATTCCAAGTGTCTTCCTGTGTACCGTCCCCCTTTGCGTGGGTTACTCACCCGAGAACCTCTTCTTCCTGGAGGACCAGGTAAACCAGGCGGACCAACGGGACCCTAAATCAGAGAGACAGAGGAAGAACGAAGGTAATGTTGTAGAGAGAGAGAGAGAGAGAGAGGGGGAGTAAAGGGGAGGTGAGAGTAGGTTAATGGCAAGCAATAACATGCAGTTCACTGTCTAGGCCTTGCAATGATGAGTATGTGCTATATTTATGAAAGGGTGCAAGGAAGTTTAAAGACAGGCGCCAAGTGTTTTAAACTAAACGCTCCATGGGGAATCTCTGAACACAAGGGTCAAGTTACATTCACGAGATGAGACAGACACCACCCTGTGGCAAAATCAATCAATGTCTTCATTACATCTAAACACGATAGTTTGGGGTGTTCGTAGTGGCAGGCAGATGATCATCTAACCCTAAATCTTATTGGTTGCTGTTTAACAACCAAATAAGGCCGAAGCTCCACTCGAGCCCGCTGAGTGTATTTGTTGTATTGACGTTTCATATCGTTGAAAGGTGTGAGAATAAATGCCAAACTGCAGATCCACATTTTTAAATACCGGTTAGACGGTTAGCTTCATTGCAACATGTGAACACTTGCAGTGGATATTCCACGATTTACTCATGCTGCTTGATGTGGTCCCAATTTATTTACGACTAGAAAAAAAACAAGAATGCCACAATTTCTGAATTGTTGCTATAGCAACAGATCATGACAAGGTGCTCTGGAGCATCCGTAACCATTGTCAGAGCAGATGGACGCAGAGGGAGACAGGAATGAAGAAGCAGCTGTTTGTTCTTCACAACTCCCACACGCAGAGACACATGGAAACTGTGATCACACAACTACAAGGCCTAGACTAAAGTCGAATGATAATGTTCTCAACCTTCAGACGTGCTGCCACGACAAGGGACCATTTTAATCGCAATGGATTCAATTCAAGAAGTCAAGTTGAAGTAAGGATTGAAGGATTGACCCACTCATTTCTTGAACCCGTTGCATTGTGGGACATTTACTTGAGCTGAATTAGCCGCTGCATTGTAACCCAACATGTGCTGCCTGCTGAGCCGAATGACAGACCATGAAACTCCATTCCCAGTATTAGATTATATTTATCATTGTTATGATGATGAGGTGTATTGTCAAGCATGAGTTAACAAATGCAGGCGTTTGCACTGTGCACACTTTAAAGTGCAGACAAATGAGACAATGACACGGCGAGCCTCCGACCTCCAGGTGACCCAGCACTCAAAACACGCCAGCAACAAAGTGTTTAAATTAGCAGAGACATTAGCAGACAAAGAATGTTCTCATTAAATATTAAGGTCTGTCATTGACAGTATCTTAGTGTTCAGTGTTCTCATGCTCGGAGACATGAAGATATGCTGCAACAGCTCAGTCATGGCAGAGCCGTGTCGCACCTACAGACCTTCAGGCGCTGAATATGGAAACTGGGGAATGAGTCCAGACGTCTTACATCATTACACAAACTCCTAAGTTCAAACGGATCGGATAGAAAGTCGTGACGCATCTCGTTCATGGAAACTCGGGCGATACCTGAACAATAAAAGCATGTCCAGGCATCGTGACGGCCTGCTTGCATCATGAGGCTTGGAGGGACGGCGGATCTTTTCTAGCCGGGGTTTACCTCCAACCTTCTGACGAGTTACCCTAACATGAGAGCAAAAGTGGCTGCCAGCATCCCAGCGAGGGAACGACGTGTTATTTTAACAACTTGTAGATACATGAAAAGAGAACAGTGCTCAGAGATTCCATCACTTAGAAATCACTGCACCTGCCTGCCAAAATGTATTTCCATATACACTAGGTGTATGTGTGTGTGTGTTGGCCATAAATTACCCTCGATTGCCTCGTGTGGCTTTTTGTTCCACTCCTGAGCGTGTTTAGCATTGTGCCGACTTGTGTCTCAACGCCCTTGATTCGTTTTCCGCAAACACCAACAGCTCCACTTGTCATTCACAACAACGACCTACCGGAAAACCTGGCTCTCCTTTGGGGCCGCGCAAACCGCCGTCGTAGTTGTAGAAATAGTCGGCGTCTTCGTACCCATAATCGTATCCTCCCATGTCCAAGTCCTCATAGCTGCCACCCGCGTCATGTTGTCCGGAGGTGTCCACCGGATTCTCTCGGTACAAAGTGGTGCCGTTGGCTCTCGGGTGAGTCTCCCTTTGAGGCCCGGCGCGAGAGTCGCTGGAGGCGCCGTCCCTCGGCGCTTCCTCCGCCCGCCGACTTTGCTTGTCTCGGGAAATCAGTCCGGCGGTGGCACCCGGAGACTCCGGGCTCCCGGAGCTGGTCCCTTCCTCGGCGCCGTCTTCAGAGTCATCGCCGTCTGTCCCCTGCTTCGTTACCGCTGGGCTCCGCGTCGGCGTGCCATCGGTGGCTGCTACTCCACCGGGGGGCTTTGTCGAAGGGTTCGACGGAGGCTCGCCTGCCTCCGCTTCCAAACTCGGCGGCGGCAAAGGCCACCGGCTGGTGTCGGCCAGCCGACACCGTGCTTTAAGGTGGTCGCAGTAGCGCGCCGCCACTCGGGCCGACGGGTGGATGTCTAGCTGGCAGACCCGGCCGCTGAACGCCGCCGCTTTAGAGTTCATCCGACCCAGAGTGAAGAGACCCCCGGAGTCTGCCAGAGCGTGAGATCTCCTCAGGGTCTGCTCCCGCTGCTGCACCGCGCCGCACTCGGCGTAGAAGGACACCGAGTGCGCTCCGACGCCGACGGCGAAGGGGTGCTGGCGCCCATCCTGCCAGTTGTAGGTGAAGTGGACGGAGGCCGTCTCGGCGGTGTAAACCACCACCCTGCGGGGCAGCAGCTGAATGCCGAAACGCAGCCGGTCCCTGCCGTCCCGGACGCTAAAAAGAAAGGCGTTGTTCGCTCGCCAGGAGCTGAGGCTGACCACCACGGAGAACTCCTCGCCTATCTCAGGTGGAAAAAGGCCGCCTGCTGGAGCCTCATAGAGGAGGTTCGAGTCCAACGCTACCCCATGTCCAGGGACAGGAAGATTGAAGGGCGAGGGAGCAGCGGTGTAAGTGATCGAAGGCGGGCTTGTCCTCTTGTCCGTGCTGCCTCGAGCTGAAAGGCCCAGTCGATAAAGGATATCCACACCTGGGAGGACAGAGAGGACAATGGTACGTTAAAAGGCGAACAAAGCAGAGGCTCGACTAGTTCTAAAAGATACTAAACTAGTCATGGGCTTCACTTAAGGTACACACAACCCAAAATAGCAATAATATTTAAAGAAAACAATATTAAGACAGGTAGTTTAATGGCCAATGGCACACTCTAACTCTATGAAGAGTACTCCTGGGCACGATTTATCCAACTTCTCTTACCAGTACCATCGACTAATTACCTTCTCTTATTTCACCAGGCTGTTTAACAATCAATTATCCCTGATTTTCCACTCACTGACAGTTTTTGGATCCCTCTGACAAAGTCCATGCTGCACGGGGGAAGTCACACATCGGCTCGCCAGCGCTACAGTGTGCGTTCACACAGTGCGTGACGCCAGCCCGAAGGGCGTTCCAGATATCTACAATACTACACGTCTCACCCAAATGAAAGCGGGAGACACGTGTTGAGGGGGGAACCTGACATGGGGGAGGGTTGCCTGTAACAATAGGCACTTTATATATGTGCTGCAGATGCAAGATGTTGATGCCGTACCTCGGGTGTTCAACGTTGAAAATTAAAACAGACGGTTTCCACATCGGGGGATATTTAGCAAGTTACCGGCACAGGCTAATAAGTGAACACGTGTGCCAACACCGACAAGCCATGCATCAGCTCGCGTGTGCGATCACGGCGGAATAATTAGAGTCTTCCGTTGGGATTCCTCCCGATGAAAGATAGCGGCTCTGTGACCGCCTGCCTCCAGTTCGCTGTGCAGCGTTACACGACAACGACGACGTCAAGACTTACAATTACGAGACGGCAATTTGTGTAAACGGTGCAGCCATCAGACGACTTCAAAAAAAGGCACGCAGTGTGAACTCGGCTTTAGATGTCTTGAGAGTAAAAAGTCAGTGTGAGGTGGAGCAACAAAGAAACAGTTCATGTTATTTCAGCTCGTCCGTGACACGCGCGCACACAGGCCCGTAGATGTTGTGGCATTTGTTCATAGAAAGGTTTAATAACTGTCCCTCTTCAAGTTAAAACGAACAAGTCTGCGGTCACTGGTCTCCCCATGATGCTGGCGACGCCCCCCACATTTCTTGCCCTGGAGTAGTTACCAGAAAGGCAGCTGTGGCCCAGATGAGTGGAAGGGACCAAAGGAGGACGGGGCGGAACTAAAACAAAGAGGAAACCCGTCCAACACGCCGGCCCCTTTGAATCAATCCCGCCGCCAGACATTCCTGAGATCCGTATTCCTCCTAAGTAGTCTTGTCATTGTTTTCCCGTGCCCACAGGTAACAGATGTTGTACGTTAAGTCAGTGAGTTGTGTGCCGTGTTAAAGCAATAGACACGTAATGTCAGATTATGTAATCGACCACTAATTGTTCCAGAAAAAAACTAATGGAAACGCCAAGTGAATCCCAAATGGGTTCAGAACTGTGTGTTTGTGTTTTTATGTTCACTTGCAGAAGAAAGAAGGAGAGATTGAGAAGAAGCCAAATGTAAAAAGTGTGTTCACTTGTTGGCTGAGGAAGAAGCCGGATTGTTTCTGCGCCCAGATGCGCGAGTGTTTGGGTGGGCAGATCTCGGGGACGCCTTTAGTTATTGTCATCTGTAATCCAGAAACGGCAACTTCACTTTTTCTTCTGTTTTTGGGGGGGGGGGACACTTTCAAGGAGGGTTTAGTTGTTTTTTTGAATTACTGAAGGGGAACTGAATACTCATCCAGTAATCTAAAGGATAAAAGAAATAAAAGATACAACATGACTTCTGAATTTCGGAAATAACAACAGCTGTTTGAATAAGAATGCTAACACAAGGAATACCTGAACAATAAAGCAGAATGAATGAAAGAATATGTTTAAATTTACACAATAGTGCTGCACGATGGTTTGCCTTGACACATCGGGGCATGGACAGCGCACACACACACACATACACACACACACACACACACGTGCATACACTCTCAAACAATTTGTCTGGTAGTGAAGAAGACATATCTTTTCTCTTCCATTTGTCTCTACTGAAATGCAAAAAAAAAAAAAAAAAACTGTGGAGGAACTGAATTTAAAGAATGCAATGGCATCAATCATCAACCAGGCTATTTCTATTCCTTAAAGTAGTTAGAAATTAGATTACTGACTACTGCGTGGTAGGTCTGTGTATAAACACGTGACGGGACCCTCATGCTGAAAACGTGACTTAATCTTCGCATCTACGTGGCTTCACTCCCAGAGACGCAAGAAATCAAATATATATATATTTGACTATTAATGACAAAACAGTGACTTGGACAAGTAACTTTAATCTGATTACTGGTTTGGGCAAACTAACGCGTTAGATTACTCTTTACTAAGTAACAAGTTCACTGGCATCACTGGTTACTACCCTGTGAGAAAATAACATAGAAAATATCTTCATGTATATAAATATCTGAATGTTCCGGTTTGAAGAGGTGGAGGATTTTTAGGGGTTCATTTTCTAAAGTAGATTCAAAAATCTCTATCGGAAGTCACAGAAATGCCTTTTGCAGAAAAGGTATAATATTGTAACACCACATTTGACATTAAGTTACACAAATTATCAGGTTCATACTGTACAGCTATTAGGGACAGAAGTACTTTTTGGAGGAAAGTGCACCAGTCTTATTCCTGTTATAGATATGCTTTGGAAAAAAGAGGGACAGTACGGTGCATCCTCCTGGATGTTGTTTTGCAGGTTTAATGCAGCACAGGCAGAGAGACTGTCTACATGCAGCTGATCTAAGCATGCACTGAAATGGCCCTGACATTCTTAGCCCGAGGTAAAGTCAGCCCAGATTCCAATTAACCCGTCTCATATATGAAGACAAGCTGCTCTAACACTCGGTGTGCATTCCTCCTCCCCTCGTTATGATAGATTGATCCTGCTAGGAGAGGGATAATGACAACGAGGAAATGAGGGGAAGGATCCTTGAGGCAGTTTGTTTCCTCTCGTCGAGAGGACCTTAAGTTAAGCGTACATAAAGTATGTGGTAGGCTTTTTTCTGCCATTGGCTCAGTGATGCACCATTAAAAACACAATTTCACCGCTAACTGAAAAATGTCCCGTGAAGACGGAAAATTATTTTGAAAATGGGTTTTTGTAGAAAATCGAATGGACCAACAAGGCTATATTGTGGATGATATCAGACCCCAAGATAGTCATTTCCCATGTTGTGACCTGAAGGATACTACAAACTAAAGACATATGGCATTCACAGCATGGATGTCTTTTCATGGGTTATTGACAATAAGAGCATTTCTGAGAAGTAGAACAGTCGTGCTTGCATCCATTTGCCACAGAAATAAAATGTCTTGCAGAAACCTCTGAGTGTCAAAAGCTGAATGACAGTAGATGTGGCTGAATGATCCAAAGTCAAAAAGAGTCCTTCACAGGTCACAAAAAAAAAAAAAAAAAAAGAGTGGAAGGCACATTCTTAATGGTAAGTTTAGTTATGCATTATGGTTCTGTTGTTTACCTTGAGCAAGGTAGTCTTCTTCTCCAGAGAGTACTGCTGAGCATACTGACAGGAGCAGGATGAAGTTCCACCTTGAGGGACAAAAAAAAAAAAACACAAATCCAAACAGTTTAGCTCATTTTATCAGCAATCAATTCTGCTCCAGCGACGCATACTGTGGATTGCTTGTCATCAAAGAGGTGCACGGCACAAGGTTTTCATTGCATGAGGAACTGTGAAAGGAGAGATGAGACGTATCTATCTGCCTATCTGCACCTGTGATTTTCCAAATATCCACCATAAGACTTATTTGGAATAAATCAACAATAAAAAAAAAACAGCAAACGAATGCTGTTCATGGAGGCATGCCTCAGCAAAGCTTCGACCTCAAAGAGGGAAATCCACAACTGAAATTTAGATGCAGAGGAGCCACGCCGGCCTTTATTTAATTGATTTATTTAACTTTTTTTAAGAGCGTTTTGCTCGACCGATCTTCATTCATGTTCATTTTTTCAACGTCGGAAGCTCCTCAAGAGTTTTTTTACACAGTTTTGTTTTTACGGTATGCAAGATCTTGTCATCAAAAAATGTCATCATACTAAAAATAGGAATGAAAAGCACAATTGAAAGAAACATATTCTTTGATCTGCATCAGCTCATTTATATGCAGGCAATGAGATGTTTAGGAACCATGTGGAAGTCACACGTGACTCCATGTTGGGACTGTGTTCTCTCATCGCCTTTGACCCCCATCGACCCCACCTCTAGGGGGCACTGGCCACCACATAGCTAGGAGGGCAGCTTGTGTGTGTGTGTGATGTATGCATTTAAGTCGCCGGGGGATTACACAAACCACACTGACTTAGTCTGTATTCACAGTTTTAAGGTGAAACCTTTAATGTCTAAAGCGAACTGGCAGGAAATGTTATATACCATACTATTTGAAGTTATAGCTTCAGAGAGAGAGAGAGAGAGAGAGAGAGAGAGAGAGAGAGAGAGAGAGAGAGAGAGAGAGAGAGAGAGAGAGAGAGAGAGAGAGAGAGAGAGAGAGAGAGAGAGAGAGGTTTTTTTCCTTAAATGATCAGCCAAATCAGAAGTCAAACTAACAAAGCCATCAAACATAAAAATGTAATAAGAACTTTTTTGAAAATGTGGCCACACTTTGTGTACATAGTAAAATATAATCTAATATTTATATTTTGCTTGAACGTTGCTTCAAGTGCCAAGTGCATACTTTCCAGAGCAATTACAGACTGCTTCAAAGCATACTCCTCACATTCAAACCAAATCAATCACACAGACAGCCTCGCGCGGCGTAACAGCTGCTGACACAACTTGAAGGGGCTTTTGGCAACTAGCGTGATGATTGTCGACTTGTGGGCAGAAGACAGGCACAGGCATTGGAACGGCTGATCCGATATGCAGTTGCGTAAGAGCCACATCAATCACAGGCCGCTGTCACCCCTTGGAAATCCACGGGATGGTTACGCCAGTGTGTGACGGCTACCCCACACACAGCTGCTGTTCTCACAAACATGGCTCCTTCACGGCCTCCGAGGACGAGATGGACCCAGCGGGAAGAAGCTTCCGGCGGCGTTTGCGTGGCGGAGCAACGAGAGGCGGACGCAGGCAGAGAAACGAATGAGACAAAAGGAAGAGATGGAGGAGTAAAAGTGAAGAGACACAACCCGGGAAAGAAAAAGGTTGATAACAGTGTGAGCAGTGTGTGTGTGTGTGTGTGTGTGTGTGTGCCACCTGTTGCCCATCGACAAAGTGGTGCGACAATCCACTGCCGGAAACAGCAACACGACGGGAGAATATATCGTCACGGTCATGAATCTGCATTTATGAAGCCATTAAGGAGCTAGTTTTGCTTTAAAGTTGGCTAATGGCAGTTCTTCAAAAAAAACAAGGAAGAAAAAAAAAAAACATTTGGCTTGCCAAGTGGGGCCATCTCATGCTGATTCAGACAGCTTCTCCTGGCCCTCCGTCCCACAGACTCCCTGTAAAGAGCTATTTAACTCAGGTCATCGCATCAGCACATCTACGCATCCACTTACTTTAAACCTTGGCATTTACCCTCCCTCCTTTCCGGGATCAGATGGATATCTTTTTTAAAGCGTTTTGTAATCATATGCAAACGGTATGTAAGCGACAGAATATCTCGGCTCCAACGTCTCTTCATCTAATCAAGTCCCAGTTTAAGTGACACCACTCCATGACTACTTTCCAGCCCTTCCAGTTAATGGAAAAGACTGCTGAAAGAGAGACTAAGCTCCTCAAACACTGCTTTGTTGACCACTACATTGGGAGCGGGTGTCATGCCAAGACTGTAAATAATCACAGCTTAAATCTCCTCTCTGCAACGGATCACGCCGGCAGCAACAGATTTTGGACCGTTCTTCTCCGGAAAACGAGCCGGGACCCGTTAGGACGGTCCACTCGACTGAGGAAAAGGGCCGAGAGGCAAAAGCAGACGTGCAGAGCTTCGTGTGGTCGGGGGCGATGTGTGTTGCGATGTCTCCGGCGTTCTGTTTACAATCCTCACAAGGAGGAGGAAACTGCTTTCTTACTTTCATCACTGAAGTCTGTCGGGGGGGGGGGGGGGGTGGGTTGGCTTCGAGAGCAGCGGTGCAGTGTTTACACTAACTAAATCCATTAGTATCTGCAGTACAAGGACTTGTTAATCCACCCAAACAACTCTAAAATGCTGTTAATCTGTATAAAATCCACGTAGGCGACGACGCCTTTGGTGGAATGGTTCGTGTTGGAACATCCCAGCAAACACAATGAGAGTCACCACGAATGACCCGACACGTTTCCCTTCATAATATCAAGAGTTACATATCAAGAGGCTAAAGAGCCTCTGTAGTACTTGAGTCATCACTCAAAAAGGGTTTATAAGGCTTGACGGGGGAGCATTCGTTAAACCTCCATCGTTATATGCCCTTTATGGAAGAGACCAAGTTTTAAATAGAGTGTGATTCAACACAGAGTGAAGCAAATATTTTGGACACACCAACTGAGGCGGTGCTCTAGTAGCTGTAAGTAGCTGTAATGAGTGTTGTAAAATGATTCGACTGAGAGAAATAGCTCCAACAGCTGAAATATAACATCCATCATATAAAGTGTAGAGCTCTCCAAATACTACCCAGCATTGCACAAACACACACACACACACACACACACACACCCACTGTTCAAATGCTTAAACCATGCTAAAAAAGCAGGTGTCCTGTTGCTGCACACTTCTGTTCTCAGTCTCCACCAAGAATTCCCTGAACACGAAACAAGTGACTGATCCACAGCCAGTTTATGTTCCTACTGGCCAAGTTTCAGCTTTGACACCTGTGTCCTGGTCATGATTGCTTCCTCGTGGAAGCTCCTCTTCGAGTCTAAACAGCCATGAGCCAGAATTAGAAATTCACAAAAAAGTTTCCAGGTTTTAATAAGCTATTTGTTGTTTCATCTCTGGCAGAGGTTTGAAACTGGAACGAAACGCCTGATTCGCTTCCAAAACACTCCAAGCGTCCTGTGCTCACCGCGATCCATCTCGCTTTCTTTAGATTGGTGTCTTAATTGACAGCCGATTTGTTGTGCTCACTCACGGTGGTGGCTGGAGTCGAGAGGTCGCTGCAAAGCAGAGCAAAGATTGACTCAGTCCACAGGACAGTGAGCAGGCAAAGAGCAGTGAGTAAACCTCCACTGGCCTTCTCCTGTCGCAGGGGGGACCTGCAGATGTTACAAGTCTTAAATGCACTGACTCAGACAGGCCCAAGACCCTGAAGGCAGTGTTGCAGAGAAGGTAACTACATGGCGGCCAGAGGGAAAAAGGGCAGGCAGTGATCTCCCCTTGCATTATACTTACAGGAGTGAATGCTCTAAAGTGACAAAAGGAAAACAACAACAACATTTTCCCACGTAACCTTTTCCTATCAATAGTTTCTTTCTGAGCAGAAACGAGGTCTGAATAGGAATGTTTGCATTGGGGTCTGCAGATTTCCTCCAAGACCCTTTGCTGAAACGTTTTTTTTTTTTTTTTTAAATGTGGGTAGAGTGCTCTTCATCTCGAGATCTGTGTCATGCCACCCATACAGGATTCAGACGCGCCTTGTGACTCTCATTGGCCAAAGATTACAGACTCTTTGACTTAAAATACATGGAAAACCAAACAAAGGATTTGAGGCCACAATTACAGCAAGCGTGATGACAGCCCCGTTGCAAGCTACATTATCTGTACAGAACAACAACAACAACAGTTGGAGAGCAGTTCTTCACCGTCCACTTGTTGGTGGTCCAGTCCCAGGCGTGTGCATGGTGTGCAAATTGTTAAGTGAATGCTCATACAAATAAACTTGCACCTTCAGATGCCGAATGAGGAGAAAACACCTATCCATGAAACCCAGGTGCACCACCCAGTAGATGAAGCAATCACACGTCATGTAATTGTAATCTATCCACTGTGTCAGAGCAGCAGGCAAAAAAAAAAAAAAGCAGTCCATCTCATTAAGACATCATCCATCATTGCATTTACCACTTAGTCTAAATTCACCTCCTCCAAAGTATAGCTCGTCTCGACTACCTGCTTAAACGTATCACGGGAAGCAGCAGCCAGCGTTGGGGAGACTCTCAGCAAAGGAGCAGATCTCCTCGCAGCAGTGGGCCATCGTCTAGGGCTCAGCTGGTGCATACACACCGCCAACGAATTCAAGGGGAAGGCCATGATTGTTCTCCCTCTACCCAGTGCTCTTTGTACGGCTCTCATGTTCACTCTCAAAGAGAAGAAAGAAGAAGAAAAGAAAGAAGAAAAAAAAGCAACTCTCGGGCTATCAGGTCCACTCTGTTTTCTATCGAGCGAAAAACACTGTCAGCGGGGGAACAACCGAAGGCTTTGTGAGCTCAGCACTTTTTAGACCTCATCTGGAAGGGACTCATAATGGGGCGCAGACAACTTGGGACTCACTCAGCAGTAGAAGAAAATGCATTTTCCCGTGAAGTGACCTATGGAGGCGTGCACATTTGTGTAGCCCCTACAGTCCCAGCTGAATGTAACAGGACAACAAGACCTGTCAATAATAAACACACCCATGAGGAATGTTAAGGTTTAAGCCACTAAATAGATCCTCCCAGCCCACCACCATTTAAGGTAAACAGTGAGGCAGAGGTTAATTCATTTTTTTTTTTTTTTAGAGCTGGAGTCTGTGACAAATGCCTGTCGTGCTGGTCATAAAAGTGCAGAAAAGGGAATTATCACTTAAATGCCGAGTGGGCGTTCATGCTTCAAGCCATTTCCAGTGTTCATTTCTCAGCGAAAGGGCGTTCGGGAGTGCACCGCGTGGTATTCAGATAATAATGGAGGAGATCCCAAAGCTGCATGTTCATGCGGCGGGTTTGGAGCCAAGACACTTACGGAGATGTCAGCTGCATGAATCGAGATAAACAAAACAGGAGTTGACATGAATAAACCTTGGAAGTACAGCCGTGCAGCTGTAGTGTGCCGTGTTCTGCAGAACTGAAGGAGAAAAAGTCAGCGGAAACATAATCCGTTCAATAATCCAACGTTAAACTATTTGGGTGTGTGGTGTTGCGCCAATGAAAACACCGTATTATCAGTCACGTTTTGCTGGCTGACACTTTGACGACCCTCTAAGTGAAAATAATATCTGTCCATGGAACTGTTCCAAATGCACATAAGGTAATGTAACATCTCCAACATCTGCATACTATCAATTCACCAAATGCCCACTTACGTTGCTGCCGCGGAAACGCGTCCACTCCTTCTCCGTTGAGCTCCTAAATGCATTTGTATGCATTTGTCCAGGCAGCAGAGATCTGGGTGAAAACAGAATCACACCGAAGAGGATACCAGCTCATGGGCCAACCCGTTGGTAACAGCCAAAAAGGACGCGCAGAGGGAACGGGGGACTTCTGCCACCTCAGAATCTCCTCATTGTCTCGCACGTCTCCCACTCTTCTCAGATCCTTTGCGCACCGCGGCGCGCAGTGACCGGACCGCTTCTATCCAAAGTGGAGACGCGCGACTGCGGCATGGGAAAGTATGGGCTTCGGAAGAAGCGGCTGGTCGGACTGCGGGATGGATAACTCGAATGTAGGGGGTCAGAGCTCGACTGCTTCCCTCCTCGCCGAGTGGACTCCAAACGACAGCGGATCCAGCTCTGCGCGTCTTCAGCCCCCGGGCGCTGGTTGCTGCTCTGTGCCTCGACTTGCCCCGACGCGAGGGGATCCGGGTTCACCCCGACACAACTCCTACCAGCCGGTGGTGTCTGATTTCACCAGCTACGGGCTCGTGACATCACGGGGAGACTTTCGGGTTATCGTTTGACCAATCAGTAGGGCTGGTGAATGAATGACTTTAACACTAGTATGAACTCACTGTAAACTCTGCAGGTTCTAAAAGCCCCCTTAAAACTTACTTTCGAAGACAAACGCACACAAACCGACACAGGCATTTACTTTGAACACGTGTGTACAGAATGAATACACAGAGAGTAACAGACTCTGTAACAATGCCAGACAATGTCAGAATAATGCTGACAAGCACATCCGCCATGCAGGGCCCTGTTGTTCTGGCCCCCATCATATCAAGGCTTGTTTTTAACCCAAATGGTGGAGGAGTACTATGACTAGATAGAGAAAAAAGGAGGTTTGAATGCCGTAAGCAGTTGACTGCGGGCGTTCAAACTGTTTAAATCAGCACAGTAAATTGAACGATCACATAAGAATGACAGGTCTGGTGCGATAATATGCTGCGATTGCACAGTGCAGGCCAGAGACGTCGTGGAGTTGAGCTTTATTTTCTTCAGCCAGCATTCAAAATAAAAACATTTTTAAAGTAGGCATCCTATTAACTGCATTTCCACTCAAATTTGAAGGGAAATAAAACATGAAGATGGTTTACGTGTAGGTTTTGATTTGACATCACCTTCATCTGCCGCATTGTTTCTTGTCCTGAAATTGAGCCCAAATGTACGAGTTGTAAAAGATCTAGCATGGTCAGCAAAGTATCATTGTCTGGTAGTTCTCTGTGACCATCTCTACGCTCAATTCCGTGTGCGAAAATGACAGCTTTACCTTTCTTTAGCCCCCCCACCCCCACCCCCCAACTTCTCGTACACTTATACCTTCCCTAAACAAGGATAAACCATTAACAAAACAGAACAAAAAGAGCTCTGTGGATCAGTGCCCCCCAGCCCCCCCCCCTCCCTTTCCCAACGCACCCCATCATCCTCCTCCACACGTCCACAACGTCCTTCAGCTCTGCCTGGACGTAGAGGGAGTCCATATGGTTTGCAGTTTAGGGAAAGAGGGGGGGGGGGGGGGGGGGTCACAGATGAGAGAGCACTTCCTGCCTCGCATCCCACGTGGAGAACACAGTGTTTCTTGGACTGAAAACAACAAAAGGAAAGTTACAGTAACAGCGCCCACAACAAGGAGTATTATAAGAGAGGTAAAAGTGACACGGAAACTTCAAGCTAGCCTGCCAGCCGCTATAAAAGAGGTGGTGCCGGCAAACACACTATGGAGGTCCTACGTGTGTCTGCAGCGGTGAGGCCCCCCCCCCCCCCCCTTCTCCATCAAAGACTGTTGTCTCTGAGGAGGAAGCACTTTGCTCTGGACGCTCTCCCTCCCTCCCTCTCCCTCTCTCTCCCTCTCTCTTTGCCATCGGCCAGCATCTTGGGATAGCAATACTCCTACCAGATGTTTCCTTCTACTTCCAGGAAACCAAAAATGTGGATCCTGGTTCTCTGTTGAGACTGGCAATCGACACCATGAACAAACAAATTACAGGATCATTTTGTAGCAGAGCAGTGACAAGGCCATCAGGTGTTTATCTCAGAAACCTTGATGAAATAATTGATATAGGGCCTCCTATGCTGCAAGAAGCTTGCATACAACCTTAAGCTACATTATACTACAGCGCTAATTCAGCCAAGTATGCACACAGAATCCCAGCTAACCTTTCAAGATAAATCTTTTTTTTTTCTTCCAAATGTCCAGATGTGCACTAATCAGTCCACTGTGCTCTGAAGACCACTAATCAGAATCAGATCACCTCTTGCATATAGCTCACTGAAGGAATGGGCCGACATGGATTCCCCCCCCCCCCCCCCGCCTCAACCTGAAGAACATGTGGTATTTCTCTCCTGCAGTTTCACAATTTATCGAACAAAATAACCCTATACACGTGTTTTAATGAAGCCAGATCCACCATGGCAGTCAGTGAATCTGTGTTTTTGGACAACCACCGCGGAGTTTTAGCAGTACGTGGTCAGACTGTGGTCCCAAACTCCTTCCATATGATCAGACACAACATCATGTACAAAGAGCATGTGTCCATTATAACTTTACTGTTTATAGTACAGACACTGCTAAATAGTTTAGAAGCAACAAATAGTCAGGTTGTGTTTTAGGTCAGTACGTGTTGTCTGTTTGCCTCTTTTGGGGCGGTCAAAGGCTCCGTGCACCAATCCGCAGTTTCCCACTGAAGGTCCTGAATTCAAACACCATGCGTCTTGCTTTGAGAGCATATTGTCTTTTCATAGTACAGTAACGGCTTGTAAACGTGGTGTGTGTCTGTGGAAACTTTAATCGCCGCCGGAGCAGAGCGAAGCCAACTTCAGCGGGTCTGATTAAAGACAAAAAGGAAACAGGAAGCAGGACACGAGGAAGAGGGAAGGCTCTATGGTTGATTGAGCGTGAAGCCAAACGTCTTCTTGTAACCAGCCAGTCGACGCAATAAGTGTGCCTTTAAGTCCCCGGAGTGACATCCTCTTGACCCGATGCTGCAGACACGATTGGTTAAGTGCGCCTCATTAGGCGAACAGCTCAATAGTCAGAGCCGGGCCATCAATCAGTCTTGAGTGGGTGGGGGGGGGGGGGGGGGGGCTGGCCCACAGGCCGGCAGGTCTGCGTCGGACCGAGATGACAGCTGACTCCACCTGCACGGACTGACCCGACGCTGAACCGTACCTGCGTCTCTAATTAGCAGACGCAGCGCTGTGTAATTTCCGCCCCTGCGTGCGTGTCGCCCGCCTGTTGGGGGCAAACAGCTGGAAGAGCGCTTCACATGTGGAGGGATGCCGAGAAGTCAATACATAGCTGAAGCAGAAGCTCCATGAGTGATGGTGTGTGTGTGTGTGTGTGTGTGTGTGTGTGTGTGTGTGTGTTGCGAGGTGCTTTGTAGAGCTTAAAGGAGTGTGGGGAAGCAGGCAGAGAGGGGCCAGGGGAGTGCAGGGCGAAGGGGGGAGTTTGGGAGTGTGCAGAGAGAGTGAAAGCCCCCCTTTGCGGGTGATACGGGGTGGAAGGGAAGAGGAACACACACACACACACTGCACAAGGAGGCGTTGTCTTGTTAGTTGATGGTCGATTTGAGCAAATATTGTTTCTATTAAAAGAAACTTGTTGCGTTTTAAAATTCATAGGAATAAATGTATTTTTATAGTGTTACTCTTTTGTAAGAAAGACGGCCGAAAGACGTCTCTCTCGCTTGCGGCTGCATAAACAAAGGTGTGTGTGTGTGTGTGTGTGTGTGTGTGTGTGTGTGTGTGTGTGTGTGTGTGTGTGTGTGTGTGTGTGTGTGTGTGTGTGCGTGCGTGTGCGTGTGTTTAATTAGTTTTGCACATGTCGAGCAGAACGCAACGCAACCCAAAGAAACAAGTCCGTCTGTCAACTTTTATAAACCTCAGATGCTGCCAAAATCACACACTGCACAATCACGGATGACTCACGATTAAGATTAATATTAAATCATTTATGGCTTTCTCAACATCCTCAATTACCAGTGCAGTGCCTGTACTTGAATGTGACTATAGCCAAGAAAAAGAAGAAAAAAAACTTGATGGGAAGAAAAGGATAAATGTGCTGAGTAAGATGAAGATGTTTCGCTCTGATACTGTGATTCATGTCCCACCATCCTCTAAGATCACCTGTTGTTGAATCAGAACTTCTTCCTGGATTCCCTGGGCATCCCACTGAAGAGGACAAAGGAAAACTGAGGATATTCTAAATAAAACAAATGCAAAGTTCAGAGGAAACTTAATCGGGGGACATTTCAAGTGCTCATTGTTACTTGTTTTTTTTTAGAAAACAGTTAGAGCATTGACTTGATGGTGAATACAACGAGGCTTCTAAAATAAGAAACCAAGATGTGATGATGACAATATTTCTCAGAAGAAGATATATATATATATAAATAGATGCAGAGAGAGGGAGCCCATTATTATGTAATCTGCTCTCAGTTTGGGGTGAAGCAAGAAGAGAAGAGAGGAGACGCCTCGGGAGGAGGAGAAAAAAAAAAGCCACCCTGACCTTACTTTCATCTCTGGAGCTGATCCTCTGCACTTGGCTTGGATTCACTGAGGAGTTGGCTGTGGAACAGAGGGTGGCTTTATGCTCGCTTACTACAATGTTCCTCAGACAAAATCCCTTTTTTCATTTCTTGAGAGGGTTGAGGGAATGGCTTGAAAGGCGTGTTCCTTCTTATCGCCAGTGATGCCATTAGGCTGCGGGTAATTTAGACCTGATCCCTTATAGTTTCCGTGGCGAGTGAAGCCAGCGGCGATGACGACAATCTTCGCGCAGGGATACATTGTTGAACAAGTCTTAATATAGAGATTCAGAAGATCACCAAGAAAATCATTGTGGTCTTCTGAAATCTCATAAATCCTCAAAGCGTGTCACGTGTCCAAAGCCCGAGTGCGCTGCAGATCTCCTTTCATCTCTCCCGATGATTTCTGCAATTACCGTTGCCATTAAAGCCAAGAGGAATTACACAAAACAGGAGTAACACGCAGTATTAGATCGTGGGATGAATGCATTCATTCTTTTTTTGTATTTTACGGGAAAAGTTAAGTTCACATCATCTTAACATAGGAATGTCCTTTTTGCATGTGTGCAATTTATTTTCCTGATCTTCAGAGATCACACAGGTGCCAAAGCAACAGCAACGGCAGCCAAGACACTGAGTGTGCATTGGCAATCTTTGAGACTGATCTGACCCCGAGTGTCCAAACCCCCCCCCCAAAAAAACGCCTGTCCAGACCATTTCACATGTTGGTCTCTTACCACTCACGCACACATCAGGTCAACCCCGCCCATCGCTCTCTGTCGACCGTCACTCTTTATTTAATGATGGCTTTTAGCAGAGAAAACTGTAATTTACGCCCCCCCCCCCACCCCCCCTTTCATGGAAAAAAAAGTTCATGGAGACCTGAACTTGAACAACTTGAACATGGAGGCTCTGTGAAAATGGACCACCAGGTTTTTTTTTTCTCCCCAAGAGCCGCTTCTGAAAAGCTTGGAAAGCACAGGCAACTCTACTTTCTTGTCTTTACAAAGTCCCATAGATATTTTGACCGTTTAGTCAGAGCGTAAATTCCGTAAAAAAAAAAACGTTTTCAGATTATCTTGGGTGGAAAAGCTATTTAATACAGATTTTACGAGTACACGCTCCACATCTGCTACTCCAAATGGATTTAACAGACGTTCTAAATGTGTAAAATGCTATCTGGCACGGGGTTTTATGGTGCAGTGCTCCGGGAAACTTGAGCGATAAGACATTGGAAAACATTCAAAATGTTTCTTTTCTGACACTGGGTTTTTGCATGTATGCATATTTTGATGATCACTATGTCTCTTCCATTAGTTGTGGGCATTGTTGAGGGAAAAGCGAGCTCTTCCTCCTTTCTTAAGACTTTTTTTTTCACTCTTCCTCTTAGCGCGCATGAAATTGCAGCTGTGCAAACGCGTCGAGAGGCCGACGTGAAGTCTAAACTACAAACACAAAACAATGAGAGACAGATTAACTTCTTGGGAGAGCACGCACACGAAAAAAAACGACCTCTTCTGCTGAAGATAACAAAACGAGCGCACAGAAAATTGTTGCCAGTTTCAGAGGTGGAGTAACAAGCATTTACTGCTGCGTGAGAGGAGGCCCCCCCGCTGTGATCCCTGTTTTCCACAGAAACACCTCAGAGGAGGAGAAGAAGAAGACGCTCAATATCTGAGCCACAAAGTGGGATCAAGTAGATCCATGTCAGATTGTGCAAGTGGCCGGCTTTGCTTTAGGAAACATGTTTGAAAGTGGATATTCTTTCAAATGCTGCACCATAGCTTACTTTTATCTACTGTGTGTTTAAAACTGGTGTTTTAAAATCATAATTCTTTCAGTCTCTAAACTAAATACTGGCAACATTATCACCTTACAATTGACTTGCACACAGAGGAGATTCAGAGCAGCATTATTCATTTGGATGTTTGTCTTTTAAATGTCTAACAAAACAATATTTACTTTGTTAACCATTTTTGTCTCCACTAACCCAAGCTTTTAAGCTGCCAAATGCTCATATTTTTCAACTCGTTGCTAAGTTGACTACTCATTGTAAGGTAATTGATTAATAGGGAACAGAGACTTTATAGGACCAAACACCCAAACAATGTACTTTCTTGTGGAGCTGAGAGGAACTACAGTGATTATCGTGTGTTTATAAGAACAACACCTTTCACATAAAACCAATTGTTATTGTAAAAATATTGATTATCGCTGCTTAAGAGGTAATGGAAAATGAGTCATAGGAAAGCAGTGAGGTCACATTTCAGTAAATTTCCACTCTGCATTTCTTCTACCAGCAGCCCACGGGTGGCAGGCACCTTTTGTCCCCTGCATGTCAGGACTAGTTTAAACTCAGACACTCCATCAGTCCATCAGCTGCCTCGTGTCACCAAGGCAAAAAATAGCCACAGCTCGGTGCCCTGTGGCCCCTCTGTGCACTGGGGCAGAGTAACGCCACCTGTTAGCCAGGACACAGGTTAAAAAAGCCAGACACAGATGAACAATCACCACTGCCTCATGTGTTTGCTATCAAGCCTCCGGCCAGGTTTGGTGTGTCTGGTTGGCAGCAAAGGACTCCATCGTCATTACTGCACATGTTTATGCTGTCCAGGATACCAGTAGTATTAATTAGACATTAAAGAGGAAAGTCTTAGGTCATTTCTTGGATTAAAGGGGTCATGAGATTAGGAATTTCCTGTGAAACGTGAGTTAAGTAGATGAAAGAACTGCATTCGGATGTTTGCCTAATGACCCCAGGTACCCAATGGGAAAGCCTGACCCATAATAAGGTCAAAGCTCCTGTTTGGTTTACTCTTAGATAAGGTGCTTAAGTAAAAAAGTTGCAATCATTTGTTACAAGTAAAAGTCCCGCTTTCCAAACGCCTTCTTAGAGCAGAAGTCTGGCCCTGTTTGCATCCAAGTCAAATCAATGCTCATGTGAAGCATTTCTTTGTGCACTCTTGACCTTGGAAGTGGAGTTATGGTGCTTGCAAAGTCGTGCAGGCATGACCTACTTGATGCATGCAAACGTCTGATGCCACATGCTCAGGGAAGGATTGTTGATATCTTGTAGGACTTTTTACTACATCCCAGTCGCATCAAACGGATCCATCCACCATTGGAGGTTACTATCTTAAAAATACATAATAGTAACAGCAGCAAAATGTAGTTCACGTGTGGCCAAAATCGTGTGTTTTATGTTTTTAGTGTAGCTTTCAGAATTCAGAATATAATTTTCATCTTGAGTGTGAACAAATTGGCTTGGAGAGCTAACGGTATTGTATATTGTTTGTCTGAAAATCTGTTTTGATGGAAACGCTTGCTGGTATTTGTCCTGTTGTTTGTTATTAACAGAAACAAAGAGACTACAGACTTTTTAAAAATAATTCAAAACGTTCTTCCAACTGGGGTGTCTGGATTTCATTTTGATATTAACTCAACATTTTTGCCAATAAGATGTAGCAGTGCTATTAAATTGATAAATTGCTCAATGCTAGCGGTCCAGCAGGACACAGTAGAACACGACTTTATCCAATACATGAAAAGATGAAGGAATATCTTAAGCATGAGCGGTGATTAAAACAACATGAATATCTGGGAACATATCCTAAGCTAAAATTAAAAGATGCATCAAGTCGTCTAGACAGAAATACCTCTGAGGTCATCGCCATCGTGACTTCCAGACTGTTTTGAGCTGACTGGCTCTGCTGGACAGAGGACTTCATGGAAACCCAAACATTAAACTTGACTGGCTATATCCACTGGGATTGGGTTATGTCATCAAGTCCAAAAAAAAAGAAAGAAAAAAAAAAGATAAAAAATGTCACCATTGACACGTTGCTAATCTTATCTCATTAAACTTGTTGGGTGGCTGTGGGTTAAAATAATGTTAAAATAGCCGGAATAACTTGAATAACCTTAAAAAGCTGGACAACCCAAAGAGCCTGATTAGAGGAATAAGAAGTATGTTTACCTTTAGCTTAACTACAAAAAAATAATCATTTTTCACACTTTTATGGATATAGGTGGATACTTTGGGGAAATATGTGCAGAAACACTGACTTTAGCTGTTAGCACAGTTAGCTTTTAGCCAACGGCTCAGTTCAAGATTCATATTAATTGTACAGTTACTCTGTACAGTAAAACTATTTTTTGATATAGTTCCACATAGTTACAATACTAAAAGATAGAGAAAGAAAAGTACAAAATAAATATATACACCGACTAAAGAGCAAAGTATATAAATACATGCGTTAGGCATACGTATAGTCAAAGGTCAAAGGTGATTCAATGGAAAGAAACCTGTAGGTAGATCAGGAAAGTGATGGAGTTAAGATCCGGGAACACTTTCCTCTAAACGAGTAGCCTGCAGCGGGAGTGAAACAACTGATGAAAGCAACGCTGGATGAAGCCATCATCTGTGGCACTCATGTTCTGTTAAGTGCCAGCTGGTGAACCTACACACTGACTGCGTTCATCTCCGGACAACACAAAGGAAAATGACTTATTGCGTTGTGGAAGACTCACCTAAATGAAACAAGATGGCTCTCTGTAAAGAAAACGCCACTCTTTTTACCATCCTCGCCTGTTTTCATGTTCATTTCCATTTCCGCTTCCACTAAACAACTGTGTTGTCGCTGAAGGGACTCTGGCGGCTTGTCAACAAACCCCTTTGCATTTATTGACAGCATAGAAACAAGGACACCTGATACCCCCCCCCCCCCCTCGCACAGGGCTATTCCTGTAGTCGTCCTGTTGTTTGCCTGTTCTTTTGAAAAAAACAAAAATGGCTCAAGGGCCAAGACAAATAAGGCCCAAGTTTCAGCCGCATGTCCAGAAAAAGGCCAGAATCTGGTGAGCATTCCCTTCAGGAGGCTGAGATGTCATCTTTTCAACCCCATTTGACCCGTGTTTATTTGTATGTTCTGTGTACGGTTCAAGTACTGTTCGGTCAAATAGAAAAAGCTCAGCTATGTATCTTAAGCATTTCATTTGTGGTGAATCTCAATCAGGAGATCAGACACTTGAATGTACGGTAGCTCTGCTGACTCGTGATGTTTGGCAAGTGCAGCACAAGACGCGCGCTGGACGACGTCTTCTTGTGGCAGCGAGGTGTCTAGCGGAGTTCTTCCTGTAAATGTCCAACAGAGGGACCCAGTGGATCTCCTGACCAAACAGAGGCGCGTGGTTTACCTCCGTCCTCGTACAAAGTCCCCGGAAGCCTCACAATACAAATCTGCTTTTTAAATCGTGAATGGAAAATTGCAGCAAACATTGTGCATTACCTTTGATTACTAGTCGCAATAGATTCCAACGGTGACCCAGGGTTATTTAAATGCTGATTTTGGTTATCTGATTTTGGCTCTCATTGGCAAAGTAGTGTGATGTTTCTGAAGTAACATCAGCATGTGTCGTAAGATTCATCGGGCAAGTGCCCAAAGTGAAAAACAACGTCTGTCAGCGAAGGTGTGACATGAGGAACCGGCATTACTTCCAACAGTTCGGGTCATTGGTAAACCCCGTGCAGAATGCTGGTGCGAAAAGGTGCTCCCCTTCTTCCCATGTTGTTCTGCGCCGGACGTCCCGCTTCAAACAGACCAGGTCGACAGGACACCGTCTGCACATTGGACCCGGGGGTCAAAGAGACACCTGCTGCCAAGAGGAGCGGCCGGCTAACTGACCCGCGTTAACACCCCCGTAACGACACTGCTAAGCTGCGTTAAATACGCTGCACTGGGTCAGGGTTTTCGGCGCTGCCCATAAAACCGACTGGATCCAAACCCATCCACGGGCCTCGATCAGCACTCCCCCCCCCTTCCTCATCTCATTTCACACTAAACAAAGTCCCCGCGGGGGTTCCGCTCTCGCTCTTATCGCCTCGCAGCCGGGTTGATGAACTTAGCTGGAAGGAATCCGCGGGCTTCTCCGCCTGACCGAGCACAGCTAATGAGTCGGAAAATCCCACAGCCGGAGCTTCGGGGTTCAAAATGGGCATGAGGGGGAAACAGGTAGTGGGCACGAGGGAGGCTGACGTGACGCTTCACGGGGGGGGCATGGAGCAGATTGTCCAAGGAGCAGAGCGAGCCTCCGAAGGGGGAAGGAGTTCGGGGGGGATGGAGCCCTGCGAGGAGGAGGAGGAGAGGGTTCAGGAGGAGGAGGAGGGGTGGGTGACTGGATGAAGCGGGGATTACTCCGCTCTGTAAACCTTGTCTGTTTTAGGGCCCTCAACTGTCAGCCAGGACTGCACTCCGTTCATCAAGACGTGACCTACGGAATCAACGTTCGGTTTTGCAGTTAAATCTTATCCGCAATATCATAGAAGCACCTTTGCAAGTCTCTGTTTATTATTTCTTCCCCTTCAGGTCATGTCTCTTTCTGGTCTTTTGAGAATGATCAAGATGAGATTTGACAACCGTTACAGTATTGAAGCAAATTTTAGCTTTTGAGTAGGGATTATATCTTTCAGTGTGGAATTTAAGAAAGACCACTTTCAAAGAATTTCCACATCTGCTAAAAGAAAAGAACATTTGTGCACACACAACTGGAGATCTGAGATCTTTATAAGGTGATGGATAACCGGGTCTAAAGATGTGCTTTTGGACTGCCGCGGAATGATCGTCGGACAATAGGTGTTGACAAGTTGTAAATGTATAGCTCAAATGGACGGAAGGTTTAAAAAAAACAAGTATAAACAGGTAAAAACTAGTAAAAAAAGGTAAAAACAAATAGAGACATTAAATGACATTAAATGATAAACTGTGAAGCAGTGAAAAAAAATGTCCTGCCACTCACAAACTCCTTGACTCCCCGTCTTTGACATGAACTCTTGTGTGAGTGGTTCCGATCAAAGGTGTGCGTGTGGTGTCTCTACGGGCATGTAGGGGGGGGGGGGGGGTGCAGGGGGTGGAGGAGAGAGAAAATAGGGAAGGGCAGAGGGTCGAGTCCGCTGTGTGCGCTCAGCCCACAGCCGTCCACGCTGCAGGATACCGGGGAACATGTGATAGGGATGATCACCCCCCCCCCCCCCCCCCATAGCACCTACCCCCTGCCCACACCTCATCCCACTCGCCCCCCCCCCCCCCCAAACTGTCCTTTTGACCCAGATCTCCCACACCTTCTCTCAGCAGCGCACTCGCCTCTTCCCTTTTTTTCTTCTCCCTGTCTTTCTTCTCGCCTCTTCAGTCGGATCCCTGCAGCCACGAGCCCCGACAGGCCGCAGTGCAAACAGAGCCTTCAGCTGATGTAGCCAGCCCAGGAATGTCACCGCTCGGGGTTTGAAATTGGGCAGAGTGACAAGAGAGAAGAAGAAAAAAAACAACAACACAGCGGTAGAAATAAATCGAGATCAGACATACGGGAGAGTAATAAAAAAAGTAGTGCGGAAGGCAATGAACCAACGTGGGGGGGGGTTGGGCAGAAAGGTTCTAGAAGAATGAAGATGAAGTGTGGTAGTGATAATGCATGTACAAATATATAAATGCATGTTTTAACATGAATGTTGCCCCTCGGCTTCAGCTGAGACTTTCTCTGTGGAAAGAGAGGGGGTAAAAGGACTTGTCATGACAAAACACCTGTGATTTCCACCTCAAATGGAAAAAGAGATGCAATAAGATAAAAGGAAAAGTTTATATCTAATTCACTTGTGAAAATTATGATCCTAGTATAAAAGGCCTATAAATTGACTACCCAGTTAAAAATGTTGTCACGTGACCATATTATAGTTTACAAGTTCAAAGAATCATTTAGCTTTATCTAAGGCAGGTCTACGGTGACAGATAACCTTGTGGTTTGTACAAAAATTGCAGATATATAGAAATGTTTGTTGGGTCATAAAAGAAAATCTACGTTATTCACATACAAATATTTTAAAGGACACTGCTCTACCTACTGTGTCCTTTAGCTTCAGGTGAAAGGTCACCTGAGTCGCGTCAGGCAGAAGTTGTAACTACTTTGGTAGTGATAAATTCTAACAATATTTTCAACCAATGATAAACAACAATGTTCAAGTATAGATCAGATGGGACCTTGGTAAAAACAGCTTGATTGTTCCAAACACAAAATCACAGATGGGCGACCTAGAGTTAAAATAAACGTCCATCTGGGTTAAACAAGTACATCAAAATACGTATTCCTATGTGCCAGCTGTTACCTTCTTCGATGGTGATTTTAATTGTTGACAGAGGACATATCCTCTCGTATGGCCTCTGTTAACAATTAGAGATTATTTCGATGTAAAAGTCCTAGTCAGCACAAATAAGCTTCTCTCTAAATTGTAGTAAACTTAGAAGAGAAATAGAATCACTAAAACATCTTCCCGTAGTTTTGTATTTGCAAATAGTAAACTACGTGCCGTCCCAGCTGCGTCCTGACATGAGCTAAACCGATAGATACCGACAGATAGTACCTCAATTTAAGATATTATGAATGGCCAGATTAAACGGAAATGTGAACGCTTTTCACCTCCAAGGGGAATTTCTCACATCATGGTCAGAGAAATGTTAGCCAAAGGAAGGGCAATTTGTCACAGCAACAGGACAGTATCTTTCCCGCTGAATTTGCCATCTTTTTTCTTCCTAAAATGGTTGAAAACCAACAATATGGTTAAAAAAAAAATCCAGTCCATATAAATCAAAAGTAGTTAAATCTAAATGCCAATATCTATATATATGAAGAATCTGCAATGATAGTTTTGACTAAAAAAGAAGAGAGGGGAAGAGAACAGGGAATGGAGAGAGGATTGGTGAGCAGTACATCATTTATGTGAACTTATGTGGACTTGTCTATCCTGTGCAATTTATTGTTGAAAGGGCAAAGACTGTCATCTCTAAGACTGTCAGATTCCTAAAAACAACAAGACAAACTGTTTAGGTTATTTGAGCTGCTCTAAATCATCAGGAGAAGAGATGTGACACTCTGAATACTTCAGTCTTCTAAAGGTGGTGGTCCAAAAAATGTGAACAAGGCAAAGATTCTTCACTGGATGAGCATTTAATAAGTAAAACCAATGCATAAGAGATCAGGTATTTTTTCTGAAGGGTTATGGATTCATAATATTATTTTTGGAATATAAAATTACATTTGTGAACCCTAGTGGAAAATGATCAGGTCAGTGCAGAAGTGGGTGTCTGGTGTTCTGTGTCAGTTCCTGTTTTTTGGGATTGTCATTGGTGGGACTACACTGCCATCTAGTGGTCGGAGTATGTTGTTGCTAATATTAATGCTTTAATAGCACTGCCTGCTGAATAAACTTTGTAGTATTTAACTAAAACCTTTACCGATTGCTTTGGGGTCCAGCGAAAAATGACTGATCTTCCTTACCATTTTCAAGCAGTAGCGATTCATTACATTCTGTATACGGTATGTGAAAATATTTTAGCGGATTCTAGATGCACATTTAGCTCTAGTAGGTGAAAACAGTATAATATGACAATGTATTAATGAAGTGTGCTGTAACTGATTTGTTTTGTTCTAGTTTTATAATATCAAATACTTTATGCAGCCCGACCAGTCATCACATCTCACACGACCTCATGACTGGGGCAGAGCTTAATCCTTTGACAACTTTTACTTTGTCTGAGAATACAACACTTCCAACAAGAATCAAAACTCAAGACTAAAATATAATTTGTCAAAATATAGTAAAAACTAACTTACATTGAATTCTGACATCAGTGCAACTTCGATAATGCATACAGTTAACAGCGATACCCTAATTGTGCGACCATGAAATATCTTTACGACAGTCACCACGACACTACTTTACGACTCTCTTGGAGGCTGATTCAAAATGGAGTAGAGGCTTACAGGTACTAATCCGAACCTAAACGAAAAGCTTTACAGTAATTTTTTTGTTTTTTATTTACTGAAAAAGCTCGTTGCGAAACCCCCCCCATCCTCCCCCCCCCCTGCGACAAAATGACAGAAGAAAACAAGTCCAGCTCCCTCGGCTTCTTTTCGAGCTACGACGACCTGAGCGACAGCAGCGACTCCGACGAGGAGGGAGAAAGTCGGAAGAGGAAAGCGGGCACAGACGCGGCGGGGAGCGGGGCTCAGGGCTCCCAGCGCGGTACCAAGCGAGCCGCCGGCGGGGCCCCGTTACCCAGACCCGACGAGCTGTTCGGCTCCGTGTCCAAGCCGGCCTTCCTCTACAACCCGCTGAACAAGGAGATCGACTGGGAGAGTCTCGCGGTCAAAGCCCCCGAGGAGGTAAGAGCCCACTGCACCTCGCTGCGTGGACGGCGTTAGAGGTAGAAATATATATAAATATATGTATATATATATATATATATGAGATGTAACGCAACAACTAAACACAAACAGCAGTACACTCCTGTGGTACATTTGCTTTGTATTTGAATTCAAATCAATGTGGGAAAAAAAGCAGCAACAGTTAATGAAAGCGTTATTACAGCCACCGTCCCTATGTGACTATTTCAAGGAGGTCATACTCGAGTAATACTATGAGTCAAATGCACAACATGGTGGTTTCGCACACTTGATGGCAGCAGCTGCCACACACACACACACACACACACACACACACACCAGTATCTAACATCCCCACGCAGTAGTCCCAGCTACAGGAGCAAGTAGTGTTGGGGGTGCAGCGTGTGGCCCGAGGACGCCGCAGTTATTAGGGCCTGGGATCGAAGCGCCAACCCTCCTGTTGGGGGGGGACGACCAGGCTCTCCACTCACCCACAGGCGCCCACTGTGGGTAGTAGGGGTTGTCTTGAAAGCTATTAGTTCATAATCACAATTGTTTTAGATCTAATGTCTGTGATATACCTACTACAAGCTTTATTCTGTTATTGTTATTCTCTTCATGTAAGGAGTCCTTTATGTGTCAACTTGTGTTCCTTGTTGTTGTTTTTTTACTATCTCTAAACTTTAGCCTAATTCCTGTTTTTTCTGTGCTACTCGAAGCCTGCCAGAGAGTTTAAGCCGTGGAAGACCAATGCTGTGCCCCCACCTGAGAGCTACACCTCCGAGCCAGAGAAGAAGAAGGGACCTCCCCCGGGCATGGACATGGCGATAAAGTGGTCCAATGTGTATGAGGACAACGGGCAGGACGCACCACAGCCGTTCACCGGCAACGCCCGCTTCTTACCCACAGAGGAGGAACTCCCCGAATCAGGTTAGTCCTCAAATGCAATGGAAGCCCCAACACCTTTTTCACTCTCCTTTTTAGCATGAATAAACTGCTTGCTGTTGAGTCACTCAAAAAACCCGTACTTTCCACTCTCCATCCAAACCCCCCCCCCCCCCCCCCGAACCAACCGCCATTGCCACCGTCCTGCTGGCGGTCAGATGAGGATTCAGACCAGCTGGACCTGTCGGGCAAGAAGCGCCGGGTGGAGACCTTCCAGCAGAAGGAGAAGAGGAAGAGGGACATGGGACAAGGCACCTCTGACAAGAATTTCGTAGAGGAGGAGAAGAGGATCCTCAGGCAAAATATTGATTGAGACCGAGCTCTCCAGCAACAACACGTCTCTTCTTTAAATATTTTATGTCAACCGAAAACGCTCACAGATATAAGCATAGGGGCCAAGTAGGTGGTACGCTGCAAACATCAATAGGCATTCTACCTACATGTTGACATCACTTGCAATAGTATAGTAGTTGTTTTATTTTCAAGGGACAGTATGCACACTTTTTGAAAAGTATAGTTAATGGCAGCTCCACTGTTAAAATTCCAATTGAAGAACTCAGGTTCTGGTTAATCTCCACGGACTGTTATCCCAAGTTAAAGGACAATTCAGGTGTTTTACAGTCTGTTTTTTTTTTTTTTAAATACAGTTTTGGTCATCATCCCTTTCCGATGTTCATGAGACACAGCTTTACAACACGGACTGGTAATTAACAAACAAAAGGTTTGGTCCCAGTTTGGAATCACGTTCGCTTTACTTCCAAATATGTCATTGAGACAAGGTGAAGTGAGAGTTTAAACCTGCCTCAAAGCTCTCGTCTGGTAAATATATTATGACAACCAATAATGATGAAGTCCAAAACTGAGTTCAAATGAATTACCTTTAACAAAATGTTTCAGCCTGCGGCCACACATTGCCCTGTTTGCTTTAATTTAACGAGCTAAAATAACAGTGACGGCCAGCTGTGATGGTTTATTGTGTTTGTCTTGTATGAAATATCTAATCACCACCGACGTATGAAATATACGTGTATGTGTGCGTGTGTGTGTGTGTTAAAACAGTGATTTTACAACAAAAATTAGATGAAATCGCTGTGAATCTGTTGCAATCACAGTTTTTAGAAACACCTTGTTCCTTGTATGACCACTAGATGTCGCTGTGGGCCACAATAGAAAACCCTCCCTCCATGTTTGTAGTGGAGTCTGCTTGACTTTGACTGTGTGAGCATTGGGCCTCCAAATAACAACCCAGGTCCAGAGTACATGCTGCTTTAAGAAAGGGACTTCTGATCCTCATTTTGGAAGTCGGCCTCATCTCGGTTCTCTTGAGATACTTGATGCATACGGACCGTTTATTCAGTCTAATGTACCTTGTATTACATGACACTTTACATCTATTGTAGATAAAAAACCTCTCGCATGTTACGTATTAAAATGTTTTTGTTCATTGTACTGTTTTATGGAGCTTCTGCACATTTGCTCATCAGTGTGAACTGTCAAATGCAGATTAATTTATAGTTTGTTTTTAGTGTATCATAAAGCACTTGAATAATATAAGATATTTTACTGGAGATCGCTGTCAGTCATTGAATTCAGTTTAAAAAGACACAATTTACAAGAGTGCTGCAGAAAATAGGCTTGCTATGATATTTATATTTAATGTCCCGATTGAGCTGGCCAAAATACTATCCTGATAATCATTAAATCATGCTCAAAATTAAAAAACTTTTGTCAGAATTCAAGTAAAGGACACCCTGGAAGATAATTCTTTGAATTTCTGTGACCATTGGAGCAGATATAATGGTTTCCCAAGCAAAAAAAGTTTCCATTTTGCAACTCTTTGATGCATCAGGAGAATTCCTGCCCTATCTGCCATTGTGGGTTGACATGAAATATGTTACTGATAAGATTCCAGTCTCCAGGTATGTGCCTGGTCTGAAATGCGTTCCTAGTCCTTCACAACAGCAGACTTTTATTAGATTTTATCAGCAATATTTACACACAAATATCTCTCCGTACTCTAGAGTAATGACCAGCAAGGTCACATCCATCACTGTCTGGGAATCTGTTGTTCGCGGCTGCAAAGTTCCCAGAAAATAGATTTTCTACACATAGAATCGTGTGGAAACCATCAATTCCAGCCTATTCTTTTGCTTTCTTTTTCATCCCACCGAACGTGACGGATGACTGACCTTATCTCCATTTAATAAAAGAGAACATCTTGGTCTCAGTTTATCCTCCATACTATCGGGGCATTGGAGGCCTTCGAAATGATAAATTACACCTCAACAAAATTCCCCAACTCCAAACAAAATAAAAAAGGTTTACGCCCCGCGTTCACCTTGATGATCATTATCTGTTGTGACTTCACTGAATCGCGAGAGGCGGGAGTTTTTTTCTGGTCCAGTCAGAGAAGTGTCGGTCGGTCACACTGAGCGTCTTATCACCGCGACGCCTTTACCGGCGGGTCAGGACCTTGGCGAGCGGGCTGCCTCGGCTGCTGCCGTCTGACTCGTGGCATTTCCACCGGGTCGGGGCGCCGCGCCGCTGCCCGTGTGCTAGTTTGCGTGGCGCGAGAAGAACGCTTTTCTCCTCCGACTCCCCTTTGATCGGAGACTACGCGTCTGCGGCCTAGATAAGCGCCTCTGTCACACTGCTTTGGGCTGATGAATACTTTTCCCCCGTTCATCTTCTGAGGCGTGCGGTTTTTTTTAAATGGCAGTTAAGACAAAGCACAGCTGAGGCTGGTGGGAAAGATTTTAAGACGTCGCGTCAGAAGCAACAGATCTGAGAATCAGTCGCTAGAATTGATCCTCCAGGTGCCTTGAAATATTTAATTGTCACGGTATTCCTTTTAAAACTTTCAGTGAGAATGTATGACGGTGGCACCAAAGGCCAGTGATTTATCATCTATAACATTCGATGATTGTTAACGTCTGTCAGACTTACATCGTCTTTAATAGCTAAACCAGCACACATGCTGTATAGTCCATATACGTGATAAATAAAGGCTTTTAGCTCAATTTAAAGGGCCAGTTCATATTTCCTCTAATCATTTAAATAAAAACAATTGTTTTTGCATCAGATTCAGTGTTATAAGTAGGCCACAATCATCAGGAGGTCATGAAATTGCAACACTAAGTCACCACAAATATGTCGGGCAGAAGTTATTTTAAATGTGAGAACTGTAAGATTCATTTGTTTCTCTGACCTCTTTTGAGGGCAATCTTGACTCAAGGTCAACACACAGGCAAGATAAGTACGGGTGACTTTGTAATTCAAGTTTTTCACACAGACAGAAATAACACGCAGCCGTGTCTGCACACGACGAATGCTCTCAGAGGGAAGCGCTCAGCTCAGAGATGATAGAACACAGTAGCAAGAGACAAGCAGTCTGACCTCTCTCGTGATAACCATGTCAAAGGTCGTCTGTGGATAACGACGGGCGTGTGTCTGTCCTCTAACCTGCTCGGTGATGGAGGAGATTCTATCTGTGAGGGTTCTGGGATCTGCGCCCTTCGCCTGCCGTTTGGCCAATCAGGATGAAGTGGGTGTGGCCGGTAGTTTTTTTGTGTATTGAAATAATACAACTAATTGCATTGGAAGGTGTTCCCGAGCAGTAAATTCAAAACTGAGCAATCTGAAGCTTTTTTGTCTTGATAAACGATCCATTGTATAATGTAGACATTGTCAGATATATGATATTTATTTCACAGTGAAAATGAATATATTGGTGCTGGTGATGTGAAAATGCTGTTTAACGTTGTCTCCCATGCGCTTCCAGAAATTGTAATGGGTCTTTTTTTGTTACGGTTTCAAAACATTTAGTTGAACACTCAAGAAAATAAAGGTTTAATGATAACATGAATTAATTAATATTCAGCTTCTATTACAATGAAATTAGCTCTTTTATTATAATTTGGATATTAGCCTCAATGCAATCCCGAATTAAATGAGCTTATTGTTTTTGCACATTAACCAAACATGGACTCTGTCGTTAAAGATTTTAAAAACACACTGCACCTGTTTTTTTAATGGAGCGATTTGTCTTGCAGCTATTAAATACTTTACAGCTATTCGATTAATAGTTCAGTACCTAATTTACGAATCAATCATTTAAAAAGGACACTGGTGTGGACATAGACACACCGAGGCACAATGAAAGCTCATTCTCGTGTTTTTTCTTCAAAAGTAAAATATGAGTGAATAGCGACGACAATAATGGAACGCAAAGCAAAGCTACTCCCAAGGGACCATCCAGACTGATTCATACCCTGAGAAAGGCTTGTGTCCAAGGACATAAATTTAGTTGCGGTGTACATTGAGAAAACGGGCAGGCCCATAAACCAGCCAGGACAGAGGGAGAGAGAGAGAGAGAGAGAGAGAGAGAGGGAGAGAGACAGCGGGTGAGGGAACAATGGGCAGCCATCAGGGCGCAGCCCCAACAGCTGCAAAGCCCCGCATCCCCACACTCACTCACGTGCACCCACAAACGTGCGCCCTCATATACATATGTATTCTCTCTGCTCCCTTTCCTCCCTCTACCCCCCCTTCCCTCACACACACACACACACACACACACATACGCACAGATACTTTATTCAGGCCCAGGCCATCTGAAAGGGGGCCAGCTTAGCAGATGTTCTGCCACTTTTCTTTTACAAAAGGGTCTAAGTGACTGGCGAGGAGGAAAAAAGAGGGAAACCAACTTCCTAATTTCCCCCTGGACTGTTGAGTCAGCACGCCGAGTCTCGTGACGAACGCTTTCTTCTGTTTTACCGACGTAAGAGGGTGTAAGATGTGCGTCCGAGAGGTTCTGTGTGGAAGCCATATCACATTTGGATAAATGATGGTGAACGTGCTACTGCAAATGCTCTTCACGCTAGCAGCAAAACCACAGACAAAATAATCTGTTACTGGCCCTGATGTGGAGTCTGAGTTGAAGGAGCTGTATGTACCAATTGTCTCGCTGGTGGTCTTATGTAGACTATTTAGAGTTGTCATTATTAATTTAAGACTATTTCATTATTACAAGTTCCTCATGGTAACTTTAAATGAAGCCCTTCGACATTTGTCTCGTGTGTAACACTTGGGTCAAATGTGTTCAGCTACTTTACATTACGTGTCATTTAGCTGACGCTTTTATCCAAAGCCAATTACATTGCATTATAGGGTTGGGTTTGAATTTGAACGATTCCGGTTCCCAGCGATTCTCGATTCCGATTCTTTTAAGAGGCAGGCTCAAAAAAGTTTAAGTTTGAGATATTTTAAAAGAGCTAGCTAACCAAGGGTCTTTCTGAAGGAAATAGTCTGATCTTCTCCATCAATGTTAATTCTATGAACTTTTTATTAACTTTACTATGAATTTCTAACAAGGCTGTTTTCAACTACAATATAAATATCAAACTATGCACTTCAATATTGTATAAACATTATAAATTATTAATATATTTTAACAGGGGTACACTTTCCTCAAGAGAGCTTTATTTTTGAAACCTCACAAAACACATTTCCACATGAGCGTGTGACGCTGCAGGTACTTAAACGTTACCTTGCTCCCACTGATGGACCCTTGGAGCCAGAGGAAGAAGCGGCGGAGGACGGGCGGCGCAGCGCGTCAAACACGGGGCACACAGGGGGGGCCAACTCTCCCAACCTCAGCGGTCGGGGGGGGGGGGGTGCTAGCGGTCGACGCTCGGGCCACCCGGCACCCGCGCGCGCACTGGTCTGATTCGTCACAAATTCACAACAACCGGGACGCTATCCATGTTCGATCGCGCTGTTATGCTAGCACTTCCGGTGGACGCTTCTTCGTTGGTGTTCAGCGGTTTCTATTTCCGGTCGGCGGACTGAGAATCGAAACTAGGAATCGAATTTTAAACTTTTGAACGATACCGGGTAAATCGCAAAGCTAGTCCCGATTCCAATCGATTCCAATCGATTCTCGATACCCAACCCTAATTATAACCCATGCGTCACATTTTACCTGGGGAGCAATTAGGGGTTGGGTGTCCTGCTCAGGGACACTTCGACGTGGCAAATGGGGCAGCCGGTTTTTTCTATTTTCACATATGCAAAAAGCAATCACTGAGTACATTTGCAGCACAGAAATTGTACTAATAGACTTCATTTGTCAAAAAAAGACACTGCCCCCCTCCAGTGAATGTCTTGAATGCACATGTCTTCTTTTACAACCCTCACCTCCTTTCTCTCTCTCTCTCTCTCTCTCTCTCACACGCAAACACACTATGCATCCTGCAAGTTTTGACCTGTAAATAAATACCCAGACAGGGTCTAGTCGGTCGGATGGGTGAGGCAGGCCGAGGCGTCAGGGCCTACACGGCTCCTGCAGAGCAACAACAGATGCTTATCATGTTTTACAGAGGGTAGTCGTGGTGCTGAGGGTGGAAGGCGGGTGAATGTGGGGCCCTGTCGACGAAAAGTCTCCTACTATAAATGCCCTCAGTCATTGGTAAACCTCTCCCCCCCCCCCCCCAGAAAAGAGAGGCGGTTATACCGGTGGGCTGTAATGGAGTCAGATTCAATCAGAGAGAGGGTGGGGGAACGTGTGTGCAGGTACTCAGTGTGTGTGTGTGTGTGTGTGTGAGAGAGAGACGCAGAGAGCGCATGTGCACTCTTACACCCACTGCAGCTTTTCAGCGGCTCATCCTTTTGCACATTCCAAGTAGAGGCAACAGCAAACAAACGGCTTAAGGTTCAAGTGAAGTATGTTTCATTCCTTTCTCTGCTGTCTCGGACGCTCTTAAAGTGCCCGGGTTGGGCTGCGAGCGGCGACGAGGGTTAGATGCAAGGTCAAAGAGGAGAGGATTACTCAAGATGCACTTCAGATAAAAGTGTCAGTCCAATAATCGGTGGCGATCCATCATGTCGCAGGTTGTGCTTTTAGGAGCAAAGGCCTTTTGCGGGTGTGTAATAACAAAGATGAAAACTACGAAAAGACAAAATTCCTGACAACATACCTTCTCATTTGTAAATGGTGTTAGATTATTCAAAGCTGCTAGGTGATTCTCCTCATTGCTTCTCTGTCTTTCTCTGCAAAGGGTCGAGCCCCCCCCCCCCCCCCCTCAAGACAAGAGATCTTTTCCTTGCTGCTGGAATGCCTTCACAGCTACTAGTGAAGGGGGTGACTGAAATGTATAGAATACACTGCCATATTTAAATCAGTGCATTTAAATCAGAGTTTTATGTCAACCTGAAGGATTTCATGTGATTCTTTATGAAATTCAGACCAATAGCAGTTAAGGATAACTGCATAGAACTGCAAAATATTTGACTTAATTTAGATCATTTTGAGGCACCAGTAAGACTTCTTCATAACAACTTAAAAGTTCCTCACCACATCTTTAACTGAATGATACTCGATTACTAATAAATTATTGTTGTTATTTACAAACATTCGTATGACGATAAGAAGGGTCAAAATAATAATGGGTTGATCCTTTTTTTTCATTATAGGTCATTCTCAATCAAAAACGTTGTGTTCCAGATGTTCAATTATGATGACATTCTGCGTCCCCAAAGTGTCAAGCACCAACCAGGTGGATGTACCATGAATGCGTGTTATTACAATAGTCTCCTCCTGGTAATCTATCTGCAAGATCCCTGAACTTTGAGCCCGTAAAAATATGCCAACTGGCCAGTTTGAGCGGCAAACATGAGTAGAACCTGAGGTGAGGCGCTAGAGAGAATGGAAGAGGGAGGGGGGCCGGGGGGTGGTGCATGTGCGTGGAGCAGAGATGTGGAGAGAGAGAGAGAGAGAGAGGGAGGGAGAGAGAGGTGGTGCAGTTAAGCAGTGAGGGGAGAGCTAGGAGCGAGCGAGGCGCCAGAGCGGAGGTGACAGCGGAGAATGGAGAGGAGCCCGTCCGCCCGGCGAGCTTTGACCGCGGCGAGCGAGGAGAACCCACTCGGCCCTTTTCCTTCTGGAGCCGTCGTGCTGAAAGAAACCCGGAGGAGGAATTAACTGAGGGAGGGGGTGGGGTGGGGGGGGGGTTCAAAGGAAAGGAATGGCTGATCCTCTGCGGAGGACTTTACTAGCGAAACTCCGGGGGAAGAAATCCAAGAAAGGAGCGACTGTCGGCGGCGGATACAGCTCTGCGGCGGCGGATGGGGGCCGAGAAGGTAAAGAAAAAGTTTTGCAAACGCAGGTCGACTCCGACGAGGCTCGCCCGGCGGTCTGGCTCGCGGGGCTGGATCGCGTGACGGAGAGAATGAGCACGTACGAGAATTGTGTTGACGGGGCGACGGTGCACGCAGAGGCGGTCGTTCTGGTCCGGGAGAGCCGCCGCGGAGAGGCGTCCGGCGCGCGTCCCCAGGAGCGGAGCAGCGGGGGCAGGGCCGGGGTTAACGAGCAGCTCCCGGGGGTGTCGCTTCAAAGAGACGCGCGCTTCGCGGGGAGCCGCCGGGGGCCCGCGTCCCCTGAAAAACGTGCGTTATCTGCGGGGATCCCGCTCGGGGGGCCGCGTGCCCAGAGGAGGCACTACGGCTCGGAGCCGTGGCAGTGCAGCGTCGGGGATTCGATCGGCTTCGGGGGGAATTCAAACCGCGTTCTGCACCGCGCGCAGGTGGAGCCGCGTGCCGCGCTCGGTGGAGCCCCAGAGCGCCGGGTTACCGGAGGGACGGAGCCCGTCGACCGGCACATGGCAGGCTGCGCGGCGGCGGCGGCGGCTGGCGGCGAACGCAACGCCAACCGGACCGGGGACGACAATCAGACTTCGGAGGCGAACTCGCTCGTTCGCGCCGAACTTGTGCGCCCAAGCAGCTCGGAGGAAAACATCGTGATCAGAAGCGTTGAGAGTTACGGGCCCGAGGACGCCGGGGACCACAGAGGGCCCGCGGGCGGTGTGCAGAGCCCGACCTTCTTCCCAACAGAGTTAGAAATATGCGACCTAAACATGGCATCCCTGTGCGCCACGCAGGGGTCACTGAGATACGCTTTAGATAGTGAGGATGAGGATTACTATGATAACGAAATACTGCCGTTCTATGAAACGATCAGAGCTCAAAGTGATGGCGACAGAGACGTCGCAGAGCTGCCGCAGGACAACGAACAGCTTGATGTTAGTAACAGTGCTCAGGAAACAGACCGGCTCAGGAACCGGCTGAAAGAAGCGTATTACCTTCTTATCAATGCTATGAATGATATCAACCTGGACGTCCAACAGATGAGTGGTGGTGCTTTAACTGAGCAAGGCGCCACCTCCTCCTGCAGTAGCCACTCCAGGGATAGCCTGTGCTCCAGGTTGTCCGCCAAGAACATGGACAGTGACTCCTGGTCGTCAGGAGGCGACAACAGCCCCCAACAGGTGTCGGACAACGACTCGCTCCTACTTTGCCTCGGCGGGGCCCTGGAATCAGGCCTCACGGGCAGGCTGACCAGTAAGAGCATGGTGACCCTGTCCTTGACCGAGAGAAGACCCACATTGCGGCGCTCCGCTAGTGACGGAGCTGTCCGGCGTGCAGGTGGACCCTCACTCTGTATTCAGGACCCCAAAAGTCTAGACGCCAGTGGCGATAGAGGGCCCACGGAGGCAAAAGACGCGGCGTGGGCCGAGGCCTCGGGGTCGGGGGAGCCCTCAGGATCTCTGGTGCTCTGCAGCACCAGCAGCAGCGGCGAGCTGCTGCTGCTGGTGGACGCCGGCGGGGACGGAGACCGCGGCGGGCAGCGGGGCGGGAGCAGCGGCTCCGTCAACAGCCTCACGGGTTCCTCGGACAGCAACGCGGATGCATCGACCGATCGGGGTCGAGCCAACCGCCGGGAGCCGTCTGACGTCCGGGCGCCGGGAGCCCGATCCGCCAACAAGGGGCACGGCGTCACCGTCAACAAGATGCAAGAGTGGATGCACCGGGGCCGCCTGTTGTCCTCCGAGATGAAGCAACGCATCGAGGGCTCGGCGTCGCCCCGCGGCGGAGGCCGGAGCCAGGACAGGCCCTGCCCTCAGGGTAACCTCGGCATGTCTAAAGCCGGGGGCCAGACATCCAACCGAGGGGTCAAATGTGTCCCGGCCAAATCCCCACAGCGCCAGCAGCCAGGTAGGAAGGCCATCCGGAGTGGCCTCAACTCCCGTGGCTCCTCTAGACCATCAGAGACCACTCCTTCCTGCCGTCTGATTATTGTCATCCTCCTCCGCTCGTAGTAAACTCCGTCTGGTGGTGGTTCACCCTGCACTCCTCCTCTCATGGATGCAAACCAAAGGGACGAGAAAACTCCGACCTCACTCTTTTTCATTTGTTTCTTCAAACGGTGGCGGGTTCTGTCCTTCTCACTAATTTAGGTGCATTTTAACACAAAATTAATCACACATCGTGTTTGTAGGTGTTTCTGTTTCAGTAACAACTAACTCCCTATGTGTCTCTCTCTCTCTCTCTCTGTGTGTTTTTTGTTGTGTTGGTTGGTGGAGGCTTGGTTTATGGAGATATCCTGTGATTGTACACCAAGTGATTTTCTAATTCTGCTTCGATGTACTTTGTGTGAAAACTGAAATCATCTGTGTCATGAAACCGTCCCAAATGTTTGTTTATGTGCAACCTAAAGGTGAGCTAGCCAGGGATTAGGTGGGATGTTCAGGTGTGTAAACTTCACACAGTTGGCAAAACAATCTCACCACAAAGTCTGTTTAGTAGCTGCTCTGGAGCTTCCACCATCTCACCCAGCTTTCCACTGCAGATGGAGTTTTCCTGGTATACCTGCTCCATGTTGACTCAAACGATGACCACTTTCCTTTTTTTTTCTTTTACACCGCAGTGACAGTAACCTGCATCATACATATACACATAAAGGGATTTACTACACAAGTTTCTCACTGCAATCAGGAGCGTTTTTTAGTTCAAGCACAGGATTCGGAAAACTGTCCCCGAGAGGAAAACATGGCATGGATCATAGGCACGTCACCACCTTTCTATTCTACCGCTCACAGCTTTGTGTGTGTGCGTGTTGGTGAGTGCCTGGATGTGTGTGTGTGTGTGTGTGTGTTGTTCTGACAGCGAGTCGATGAGCTGCCATGTGCTCAGGCGGTTGTTGACTGTCACGGTGCTGTGCTGCTACAAATAGAGCGGGGTCTCTGACGCTGCTGAGCCACCTTTTACAACGCGGCCCTTTCCTCTGCTGAAGTTGTTGGTTTTTTTAGTTTCCACGGCCTCTCTCCCTACTTGATTTACATTTTTTCCCCCCCCCCATTTTACGCAGCTTTTCCTTCCCCGTCCCTGGTGAACTTTTCCACAGCTGTGGCCAGAGGAATCCAAAGCAGTGCAGCAGCCACTGCAGTTATTCTCTGTGGTAGTGGTGTGCGTGTGTGTGTGTGTGTGTGTGTGTGTGTCTGTGTGCGTGGAGGGGGGTTGGGTTGTCATGAGGCCTTCCTCCCCGCTCTGGACAGCTCCCCGGTAACTCGCATTTTAAACAGACTCCGGATTGAATATTTAGGATGCCATTGCTGTTGTTTAACTTGTTTGCGTTGTGTCACTTAATTCCGCGCCATAAAGGAGCAAAGTGAAGGGCGATTAAGCATTTATTAAGGTCGGCTGCGGGCTTATCTTGCCACTGTGGGCCTCTCAGCACCTCACAAAGAACCATTTAAAGAAGGAGAAAAAAAGCTCTCAAAAGCTCCGGTGAATTGCTTGTCTTGGCTTGACACTTTTCATTGAGTCTCTTGCTTTATTCTAAATATTTATGTAATCCCAGCTTTCTAAAAATAGTTGTGTTCCTCCCCCCTAAGTGTTCGGTAATTAAACTGTACTTTTGAAGTGATAGGACAACAATATTTTCTTGATTAGACTGCAGCTAATTTATTCCTGTTCTGACTTGTCCTTTAATTACTATGGAAAAAAAAAAAGTTAACTATCACCCTCAGCTGTGTGTGTTTTTGAGGGATAGTGTGTGCATGAGCATGCATATGCACATCTCCTGGTTTAGTGGTGCTGGGGGGGGGGCAGTGTCCATGCTTCATGTTTTGGCCAGACATGAATTTAGGAGCGGCATGTCAGTCAAATGCCAACGTCTGAGTCTGAGCCATAGACACAAAAACAAGGAAACAAACGATCCACTCCTGGGAGGCAGGCAAGAAAATCATACCTTTTTTTTCTATGAAAGAACTGACAACCAAGGAATAGAACAGAGGGTGCGGTATAGCTCATTCTTTGCTATATCCATTGCTGTAATGAGACAAAAGTTCAGGTGTAGTGTGAGCCTCCCCCCCCCCCCCTCACTGCTGTCAGGTCATGTCAGAACGATGTGGCATTTGGTTTTTCTGTGTTGTGCCAGAAACCTGGTTCCTGAGCTTCAGATGAATGTGAATCTGCTCCGTAAATTGGTCTCGTTTGTACTTTTGACAGATTTATGGAGCATGGCCCTCAAGACATATAAAGGGGATAAAGAGAAACCTGAAGCACTGGGGTTCATACAGGATTATTATTAGATTAGAACGGGTCATGTGATGGTGGCTGCAAAGAGTGTGAAATTCAACGGCACCGGAGCTACTGCACAAAGCTTTGTTGAAGGGTCTCTTGGTTACTTATCTTGAAATTAGCAGCGTCTAACTGGGTCACACTGTTCGTCCATGTGCCTTTGTACAATCCCCTTTCTTTTCTTTTTTTTTTTTTCTTCAGAAAAGTCGCTGAAAGAGCTGCAAACGTTGAAAATAAATTTTGGATTTTCAAGCCAACGCGCCGCGGGAGGAAGTAGCTCCAGCGTTAGCATGGCTGCGCCGCTCGGAGGCTCAGACCCAGCGAGACGTAACAAACGAAGGGATCCCACATTGGGGAACCCCTGATTACCACATGAATGAGCGTCACCAGGAACGCACGGCACACAGCGAGCGATTCCCCCCTGATGGGGGGAGCCTGAAGCTCTGTGTACACAACAAAGTGTTGTCTGTATGGAGGATGAAACTAGCTGGTGTGTGTGTGTGTTTTGTCCTTATCAAAAGAGAAGGAATTCAAGATCAGGATTGAAAAAACGATGGGAAAGTTGATCTGGTGTCGTTGTCTTGGAGAAGAGATATTCAGATGATTACAACATGAATGTAATTGGGTTTAACGCTCAGGCTCGTGTGGCACAGGTCCACATCACAACCAGAAAATAGGCTTGTAATAAAAGAAAAAATGTTTGCATTCCTTTCGGAAATCTCAGGAAAAACCCCATAGGACTCTTTCCCCGTCCACCTCTTTTCCTCTTTATACTCTCGGGAGAAAACGTTGTGTTTTGTGCTCTGGCCAGCTGCTACCTTCGGGTCAGGGGTGTGTGTGCCCCGAACACATCGTCTTCATGCCACTGCTGCGCATGGAGAGAGCCGTGTTTGCTCCGTTATGGTAATTTCCCTTCTCCCTTTCTTGGCATTGTGTTGATCGGAGTTCAGGGTAGGAACCTTTTAGCATTGGCTAAGAAAAAAAAAAACCAAGGAAGGAGCTGTTTTTTTCTTCTTTCACTTTCTTGGAAAGCTGTCCTATTTTGTGTGTTGGCACATTTAATGTCATGGGAAGCTTCTAAAAGTCTCCAAAACGTTGTTCCTTCCTGGACCATTCTACTAGTTTGACAGAAGAGAAATCCTTCCCTGCCGATTATAAAAAAACAAAACAAACATCAGTTAGGTCTTTAAACGGCTTGTTTAAACCCAAACTTTTTTAGTTTACTATAGCAAAAGAGAAAGAAACACAGCTAATCCGATCGGGTAATGAATTCATCAACTAATTGTTTTCCATCAATCATAGATAACTCATTTTATTAGTTGATGCAAACACCAAATCCGCATTGTTACCCGTCCGAAAGAGCTTTTTCATTATCTCGGAAATGATCCTGTTTGGTTCTTTGTCTCCTTGACTGTATATTGTTGTTGTTTGAAGATCATTTGAGGAAAATCAGAGTGATTCCATGGTTGATCCATCAATCATCGACATCAGAAGCTGTAATGGAGGAGCCGAACGGGCTGCTGCTGGTTGGATAATTAACAGTGAAAATATCAATCATTTCACTCATTAGGCTGAAACTGGCGTCCTCCAGGTGAGCGGTGCGACAGTGGGAGGAGACGGCGGCGAGGCTTTAAAGCTGGAGCCGTGGTGTGGAATGCTGCTCGTGTCAGAACACGCTTCCTCCCCCGGTTATGAAAGACCCCTGAGAGACGGTGGCATGCGGACAAGCGGCTCCACGCGTAACCATCTCACCTTTCTTGAGTCGTGCGTCCACCAGATTGAGCGTTAAAGTGTCAGATAGTTTTTTTTAAAATCTTGGATAGAATTGGTACGGCCATAAAACAAAGCAGTCTTCTCTAATGTCTGTGCCTTGTCATTACTTGAAATCGAGGGTCTTTCTCACGTGATAAAATTCCCCCGGATGTACTTCATCTATAGAGAAGAAACTCTCGATTATTGGCCCAATAGTTTGTGGTTCCGTCCTGCTTTTCACAAGTTTTTTTTGGAAACCACAAGGTTAGTGCACACAACTATCTAATTGCTATTGTAATACAGGCTACTTTGCTGTAGGTTTCATGTAGATTCAAATGTAAGTACATTGCATGAAGACAGTAATTAAAGGGTTACTCGGCACTCCAGCTGAGAACAGATGAAAGCAGATTATTACAGCTCGGGCCTGCACATCAACCATCGGGATTCGGCTTAGCAGCAGAAACACGTCAAAAACGGGGTGAAGTTTCCCCTTCGCTCTGCAGTCGGCACGTGTTTGAGCTGCTGAGCTGCAGGTCCTCAAACGCATCGTAATCCAGGGAAGTGCAAACACACTGCTGTCTTATGTAAATTAAACACTGCAGAGAGTGAAAATCACTTAAAGGTGGTTTTTTTTATTACCAGAGAAGAGTAGGGTCTGTTTAAATTCAACTGGAACGGATGAGGGTCTGTGACGGGATTATTTAAAATGGAATCAGCAGTGTCTTGTATCATTGGCTGAAAACCCAGAGGAAGGGTATTCCACAAGCAATTTCATCCCACTAGGGACTAGTTTTTGTAGTGAGAGGAGCCGGAGTTCAGGGAGTTCTGTTTGACTTTGGGAGACAAGGAGATCCCGGGGGAGCCCCGTGCTCTCTCCCTGCCGCATTAAGGGCTTTGTCAATAAAAGCAACCAAGCAACAACAAAAAAAATACCTCGGTTTCAATCAACTGACTAGAAGTTATGTAATCTGAAACCATGTGATTCTTTTTTTTGTACTTCCTTTGGACTCCTCTGGATTGCTAAAACAAAAACATAGTAGTTCTTCTCTGACTCGTTCACCTTTTTATCTTCTACCACAGCGACTCATGCACAAACAGGTTGCCCTCTGTTAGGGTTAGATTTTGTAAAGTGAAAATGTTCCCGTGTCTGTAATTTGGTGGCTAAAGCTCGACGTGCACGAAATGCATTTCCTTGAGGAAAGGAGAAGATGTCATTAGATGTCATTATAGCATGTGGAGGGGGGCTCGTCTGGCACCCGCTGAGGATCAAAACAGTCTTTACACCAGCCTACTGTACATGTCAGAGCAAGACCCAGCACCTTGCTCGTCACACACACACACACACACACACACACACACACACACACACACACACACGCTGTGAGGTTATATTTCTCCAGCTGCCTCTTCTCATCAAACCCTGTGAATGTAAAATCAAGTCAGAACATTTCCAAAGACGGTTTGTGCTTTCTAATAAAATATATTTTTACTTTCTCATTGAGAAATAATTTTTAAAAAACACACACTTGAACAAAGCTCTTTTAATGCCCTTGTTAGGACCTTCAGGGACCAGATCACCATCTATAATTTCTCTATTGCCAGTGGCTGTACTTATCGTTACCCCCGTACCCCACATTCTCACACACACACACACACACACACACACACACACACGCTGTGAGGTTATATTTCTCCAGCTGCCTCTTCTCATCAAACCCTGTGAATGTAAAATCAAGTCAGAACATTTCCAAAGACGGTTTGTGCTTTCTAATAAAATATATTTTTACTTTCTCATTGAGAAATAATTTTTAAAAAACACACACTTGAACAAAGCTCTTTTAATGCCCTTGTTAGGACCTTCAGGGACCAGATCACCATCTATAATTTCTCTATTGCCAGTGGCTGTACTTATCGTTACCCCCGTACCCCACATTCTCACACACACACACACACACACACACACACACACACACACACACACACACACACACACACACACACACACACACACACACACACACACACACACAAATGAAATGCAAAACTTGGGGAGGTGGTTGGATTCATAGTTAGACTTTGATCATAAAAACTAAATAACAATAGTCAATCCAGAATATATCAAAATCAAGTAAGATGAAGCAAAGAAGTGGCTCTTTATCCGACTTCACAGAAAGAAATAAGAAAAAAAAACGAGTGGAAAATTCTATAAAACCTGATGACATTATTCAGCGGTTCCACACCTGTGGTTTCTTGATACAGATGTTTTCTTCAACCTGGCAGAACATGAATAGTCTACGAATGAACTCCCATTTGTTCCCTTCACTGCATTAATGACTTAAGTCATGAAGATGATTGGTTGCGTGGTTTTTAGTCTCCTTCTCTCTCTCTCTCTCTCTTTTTCCATCACACCCTCAGCTTTCATTGAGAATGTCCAAACCCCATGTGCCAATGGCCGCGAGGTGGGCAGGCCCAGTGAGTCGTCGCCACGGCGACCACCGCTCACCACCATCACGGTCTCCAAGAAGCGCAACTGGCTGCAGCAGAGCTCCCTCGGGAAGAACCACTGCGCCAAGGACGAGCTGCTGGGAACGCTGGGAGCTGAGGAGGAGGGCTCCCCTCCCAGTCCCTCCCCGGACCACTTGAGACCTTCAGCCCGGCCGGCCTGCCTGCAGCTGCCTCAGGTTGGCCCTCGGGGGGGGTTTTACGTTAGCAAGACGCGAGGGAACACACACTCATTCGCTTTCCTGTGGGGGCGCTGTGTGTCGATTGGTTGGTTTGCCATGTGATACTTCACAAGAGTTTCTTTCATTCGTGGATGAATCCAACACTCATCGGAGGTTTCATCCATCGCGGTTTAGTCACCTTCTGGGGACTAAACCGCATCTGAATCTCGTAAGACATGTGACCTGCTTCCAGAACGTCCCAGCTCATGCTGTCTTTTGTTTGATGTACTTCTCTCTCGGTTCAGATCACCGTTGGTCAGGCCAAGGTTTCCCCTCAGCCTCGGGGCGTGGACCCGGCGGAGGAGAACGACGCGGACGACGAGGGGGAGATCTGGTACAACCCGATCCCAGAGGACGACGAGCCGGAGGCGTCTCAGCGAGCCTGCCTCCGGCTGCGGGTTCCACCCGGTGCAGAGGCCCGCCGGAGGCCCAGCGGCAGGGGGGGGGACGCGGATCGCGGCGGATCGCGGCGGCCGGAGTCGCCCGGGGAAAGCCCCGGGGGCGGTTCTGGGGAGGGGGGTCAGGGCAACGCGGCGCATTCCACAGAGGCACCGCATCCGCACAGGGCGCCGCTGGCGTGCAGAGCGCAGGAGGAGGGGGGGCCGTCCGCCAGCAGAGCCACAGGTGAGGCAATATAAAAAAAGAGAGAGACATGGACACCACTTGCTCTCACTTTCCTTCCTTGCTTTTTGTTAACTTTTTCCGCTCAATCTTTCCTTCTTATTTCTCTGGGGCCGAGTTTTGTCATTAAGCACAAATTACAGCTGTTGGATTTTTACTATGACTCTTATGTACAATTATAAAAAGCATTTAATGGTTACACTCAGCATGGTATGGAACCAAAAACAGAGTATTGCTGAGTTAAAAATACAAGTGTAGCCTTCCTGGTTCTTTTTTTGTTTTTCCGCTCGGTTTGACTGGCGCCCTGGCTGTCCAATCACATCGCTCCATGTCAGTGTTACTCATTAGTTAAACTCAAACAGACATCGGCCGGGAGGGATTCAACAGGCATTCCTCAGAGGAAAGAATATCCGTTTACTTGTGAGTGTTGAAAATTGATACTTCTCTAAAGTTCTTCAAAAACCCCTGGCCTGAACGCTTGCTCATCAACACTGCTTTTATTGTGTATGCAGATACAACCCCCCCCCCCCAAAATGATTCACTTTTTGATTAACTTGTGTGCTGTGAGACTGTTGGTACAGCGACAGCACAATGATGACAGCCAGCACACGGCTCCCTGTCTCCCAGTAAGCTCGCTCTCTATTTTCTCACTTCCGACTTTTTGTTCCCTGTGATGTGGGAACGTGGTAGTTTGAACCAATTGGCATATCTTGAGCTGAGCCCATAATTGCTGCTTTCGACGACACTCTTCAGTGGCACGCAACACACATTTGTTGTCGTATGAGGCGGGTCTGAACCGTTTGAATATGCTGAACAAAGTCTTAAGCTGGTAGTCCTCACAGCCACAGTTTACGGCAGGAATAGAGCACAACGTGTGTTTTTTACTGTTGAATACAACCATTTTCTTCCTATAAATAAAAGACTATTATGTAAACTGGAGTTTTCCGTACATAAACACACGTATCTTCATATGAAGAAACGCTTTATCTGACAGAGGGGGAAGGTTTATGCATTCCCTCCCAGGACAGATGCACCAATTGACTGGCATCTCGCTCCCAGCTCTCTCTCTCTGACGTCCCGTGGGGCTCGAGAGACTCTCCTTGAAGGATTAGGATTAAACCCGTCCCAAATTAGTCCATGTTCCGGTACGGGAAAGACACTAATCATAGCGCATGGATCTAATTATATTTTGGCTATTTCTGCCCGCACCTTTCGATCGAGGTTTCAGGTCCTAATCTGCAGCGCTGGGGAAATTAGCCGGTGTCATGTGGGCCTTTTTGTGTCGGGTAAGCAGTAATCTCGTTCTGGGCTTCTGTTAACTGAAATGTTTTCTTAACGTTCACCAAGCTGTCTACCTTTTAAAAAAAAAAAAAAAAAGACCTGCACCTCGTTCACATTGTGTCATGAGCTTCTGTTTTTGAATGAGAGTAGCAGGCCGGCGGTAGTGTGCGTTTTACTGGCGTTCCGAGGGGGTCGCAGTGAAAATGAGAAGCCAGTGTTGCTTTTTTTTTTTTTTTTTTTCCCTTCTCCCTCGCGCTCCGGAACTGCCTCCCTCTCTGCCTCCCTCTCTGCCTCCCTCTCTGCCGCCTGCTGTTGACTTTGCAATTGATTCCTGCGGGTTTGTCCGTCCCACGCTGCGACTAAAAAGGGCAACAAGCCCCGGCTCCGGGTCATCAAGGAGGAAACACTGATTGCTGGGTGCTTTTTGTTTGCGTGTGCTGCAGTTGGCCAAAATCAAAAGAAAAGGTGGGAAGGTAAAATATAGCTCAGTTAGAGGCCTCCTGTTCCTACTGAACTGCTGTGTGGGTTTCTGTTTGTGTTTGTGTGTGTGTGTGTGTATTGTAGTCGCTGTTAGTAGAATGAAACTGCTGGGAGTGTTGGAGGATGGTTTTGCGATGGTTTTGCTGTGGGTGCTCACTCCACCCTGCATTCATTGAGCCATCCCCACTCCACGAGAGCTGAACCATTACCAAAATGTGTTTTTGAGGCTTGGACGGTATCAGATCACTGACGTTTTTATGTAGCTGATGAGCTGCCCACTAAGTTTGTTAAAAGATGAGGAAATAAGTTAATTGTACTACCCTGTCATTAATTAAATAAAAATCCCAAATATCTGAAGTGGTTAGTGGGATTATTGTTCAGGAGGAGGCTGTTGGATCATGACATATCTATTTCTTTAGGCCAACATAAATCATAATGCAACAGTATTAAACAACTAACAGCATTGTGGGTGATATACCAAAAGGGCCATTACTGATGTTTTGCACATTTTAGCCTTAAAAAAAAACAAACTATAATCTTTTAAGGCTTTGTTTGATAAAATAGCAGATCAGGCTGAACAAATGAAACTTCACTAAACCCATGTGTTTGTTGGTTGAGGCTTCATTGGTACCGCATTTGTGTGTGCACGGCTGTTTAGGAACCACGTCATGTGTCGTCCCCGCCACATTTTTGCAAACGTGCCCACGCCGCGCAGGGAACAATGACCTTTGATTTAAGCTTCGACAGAGCCTTTAAAAGAACACAACACGAGGAGTGCAGCCACATTGTTGAGCTCCAGCCCCATGTTTTATTCACAAATAGGAGTCCTCACGGACTCCGTCCTATGCACGGGACTGAACATTCGACAGGCCCGTCGTTGATCGAGCACGAATAAGAGCGCCCGCTGAATTAATGAAGCAGTGCAGATGCAGATGACTCTCTGCCGCTGTGGCTTCCCTCTGTCCGGCTGGTTGGCTCTTTTTCCCCTCGCCGGATACACTCCAGACTCCTCGTGTGCTGCCTATTGACTGACTTTGTGTCCATCTGAATGCTCCATTTGTATGGAGAATAATGATTGATGGACTTTGGGGGGGTGGGGGGGGGGGGGGGGGGGGGGTGGTTGTGTTCCCGATCTCTTGTTCCGCAGCGCCTGTTAGGGGGAATCTGACTTGGCCGCCGCTCAGAATGGGGATCTGTGCTATTTCTGGGGGTTGTTTTTGGTCACGCCGCCTGCCGCGCTTGAGGAGGTTGGCCCCCCCCGGCTGCTGAAGTCACATGAGAGTTCAAGCCTTCGGGAGCTGCAACCTGGAATTTAATCTTGGCTGGCGATTGCACGGGTTTTGGCTCTGGAGGAAGTCAACAACTCGCAGGGGCAACCTTGTGAGAGCGGCACTTCAAAACCAGAACGGATTCCTCAGCCGGGCGCTTTTCTCATGGCTCTCTCTTTGTATTTGGTCTTCTCTTCGTTTCATTACCTGAGCGGCTGGAGAAAACTGCTCTGTTCATTGTTTTAATGAGTAAAGGATTTCCTTTTTCTCCCTACGCTAAAGAATAATCCTTTTGCTAGCTAGAAGTTAGCTATGTGCAAGCTGAAGGTACCTCTGTGTTTGCCACTGCAGTGAACTGAGGCACCAGAAACGTACGACTGCATGACTTTCCTCCAAAGTTATCTACATTCTTCTCAAGTTAGCATCTGTCAAAAGCCGTCAGTGTGACTAACAGAAAAGTAGCGTTTGGACCAAACCTTGAGTTGTAGTTCTAGCACTAGGATTACTACTACTCTCTGCCTCCTGAACCGTCAACAACAAACTCCGTCCATTTTTCCTATTGAAATAAACAACGTAAAATCATTCAATACAAGATTACTTTTCCATGCAATGCCGAAAAGCGGACAAGTCAGTTGTTGGATGGTGGCTGCGTGCATGCGGGCCGTCCAGAGTCAGCGACGGTAGCGACGGGCACGCTAGGCTACTTTTGCAGGGGGGCCATGTTGTGCTAGTGAGAGGGCCTGCGTGCTCGGATGTGTTAGCAGGGGTTCTGTAGTGAAGCGCTTGGCCTCCCGCGGCCACTGAAAGGCTTTGCAGCCCTGAACGATTTACAGGAGGATGCAGCACGGAGCCCGGCCACGGCCACTGAAGGGCAACAATGCCATTCACCGCTTTATTTACACTTGCCTGGTTTGTCTGGCACACACACACACACACACACACACACACACACATTTGGCGTACATGCTTGTACGCACACACTCAAATAAATACGACTGGTTTTACAGGGGCAATCAGGGGCAGCAGATTATCGGCCCCTCCAAGGCGCGTACGCGCAGTTTGTGTCTCCTTGGCCGACACACTAACACCACATTGTTGTGCGCGAGGTCCCTGACGCTGCATCCCAGGAGGAATTCTCCACAATTGTCCCATTGGACTATTATTTACATCTTGCTGTTGAATAGAGGAACACTTTGGCTCATGATGGACAATAGAAATACCGGCCCTACTTAACCATGATCAGGGTTTCCCTCGCATCCAAGCACACACCCTCCCTCCTGCACCTGTCTGGAGCTCGCGTTGTGCAAAGGCCTCGTCGTAAATTCCTGGGCTTTGTTAAGAGGTGTCAGTGGCCGGGTGCCTGAGGGGGGGGCCGCGGCGGGGTCACCGAGGGCATGGGTTTGTCTAAACGCACGCATATTTGCATGCACTCTCTCTCTCTCTCTTTGTGTTTGTGTTACAGTAATATGTGTGAGTGCACGTGCGTGTTAAAGGGACGGGGGTGCACACAGTTTCAGCCGTTTCAGGTGACACCCAGAGAAATGCAGACCTTTTGCCCTTTGACCCTGGAACATGGCCCTGGAGGTTTGGGTGTCAAACTATCGCCCCTGAACCCTCAGCTAGTGAGGTGTCACGTTACCCTTCTGGCTGCTGCCACACGGCCAAAGGCTACAGAGGACACAGCTGTGTGTGTGTGTGTGTGTGTGTGTGTGTGTGGAGCCACAGTCAGTAGCCATGCAACAGTGTTGAGCGGCTCTGCTTCACAGAGCCAGTATGTCGCCCCGGTTCATGTTGATTGTCAATTAAATTACAGAATAGCAGGGCTGCAATGGTGGTTGTCTCGATCGTTACTTTTGAAGGCTTTCGGGGCAATGTGAGGTAAATCCAAATAAACTTGACAGCCTAGTTTTCTTTTCTGTGTCCTGAATCGCCACATTTAAACGCGTGATCCAGCAATTTGATTTGTACAAACCCCAAAACTGCTTTTGTCCCTTTTTTTCATGATTTGTACGGATTCATTCGTCACAGCAGAGTTGATTACAGTTCTATTTATTTCACACCTGCCATTCTCATTTTACTGGTAAAATACGTATTTACTGCTGGTTATAAAAACCTCAAAATATACCTTGCTTCAGACCTGAGGCTCAGGCTCTGTGTGTGTGCACCCCACCCCACCCCAGATGTTGTTTGGCGAGTTTGCACCTCCAGTGCCCTCCACCCATGTTTTTCCCCTCCTCAGAGCGCCTCTGTGTCTGTCATTGGCAAGAAGCTGCGACAGGGAAGTCTACTCAGCCGGGGGGGGGGGGGGGGGGGGGAATGGAGGCTAAACATGGGTCGGGGGAGGAATGCGAGAGAACAGCCGTGTTCATTTGTACATTCAGCGGCCAGCCTGCCAGTCGACCATCCAGACCTCTGAGTGCCTGGACAAGGGGCGCCTTTGTCCCCCATCTGCCGGCTACACCCTGTCCTGCTCTTGCCCCCCCCCCATCTTACCCTTCTCTCCATCCTGTTGGACCTCCTCTGCCTCCCTCTTTTCACTTATGGGTCCTCAACCCAGAATAGCACAGCAGGTCCCCTCTGAAAATAGAGCTGGTGATGTTGGCAGGGTCAAGCTCTCTCTTCTCTCTCTCTCTCTCTCTCTCTCTCTCTCTTCTTTCATCTTTGTACCTCTTTGTTTCCCTCTTACAGACTCTCTCTATTGTTTCTGAGGGGTATTCACAGAACGTAATTAGCCAAGGGAGACAACAAAATACATACATTATGTCCCATACATCGAGCCCCAGATTTAGCATCTTGTTGACTCTGTAGACCAGATCTAATAGCACTTGCCATGAGGCACACGCAAACACATGTAGTGCAGCCTAAATCTCCAAAGTAGAAATAAATGAACATTTAGCAGCTTCCAACATCATTCTATTAACAGACTACTCACAGAAGCTCCTGTTTAGTCAGACATCTATTCGAAAAAATAACTAAAAAAGTCACAGCTCAGTTCTGTAGACTGAACAATGGCGGTCACTCCTGCATAGAACTAGACCTTGAAATGTTGTGGACATCTAGTAAGAACTGCCTCAACTTCGATAATGACTAAAATGAATAAAGCGCTGGGAGTCTCTAGACAGACCTTCCGCTTCTGGTGGACCACTGTTATTCAGCTGCTGACATTCCACTTCAATTTCCATGGCGTTTGATTGAATGAAGCCCACTTACAGCGAGGGGCCTCTCAGAAACTCCTTGTCAGGAATTATAGTGACTACCTGATTTACATATATAGACTAACGGTATGATATAAGGCTCCTGTATTCATGAAGCGTTGTTTGGTGGATCGGTTGCATAAACCTCATCACTTGTAATTCATGGCTTTTGCACCCTTTGCTTTTGGTTTTAGTCTTTTTCTTTCCGGTCTGCAGTGGACATTTGAACAGTTGCTTGTAATCGTGGAAGTGGAGTGGCCCTTCTGTGGAAACCGGTGATTACAGAGACTTAAGAACATGTGACCCACTTAATTACCCACTTGCGAATGATCCAAAAAAATGTCCGTCTGAAACATTTTTCCTGCCCCTGAATTTGTCTGGTAAATGGTTTAAGCATGTTTGACGCCATCAAGTGTCAGCCGAATGGCTAAATTTCTCGCGCCCTGTGTTTTCCTCTCTAGACTGTGCCGACCTGCCCAATGCTGTCAGCTCCCCTCCCTCCAGCCCGAGCCCAGCCAAGAAAAGCAGCTCCATCAACTGGTCCTTCCCAGACAAGATCAAGTCCCCGCGCACCGTCAGGAAGCTCTCCATGAAGATGAAGAAACTCCCCGAGCTCAGCCGCAAACTCAGCATCAAGGGGACCCCGAGCGGCCACGCGGAGCCCAGGGCCCCTTCCCTCCGGAGCGACGCGCGCGGCCTGGAGGTCGTCCCCTATTCCTCGGCCCCCGCCAGGTTGGCCGCGTCTGGGGGCGGGCAGGCCAGCCGCAACGTGATCTCCCGCTACCACCTGGACAGCAGCGTGTCCACGCCGCACGGCTTCAGCAAGAAGAAGAGCGGCGGCGGCGGCTCAAAGTCCGCCAGCAAAGGCGGCTACCTGAGTGACGGGGACTCACCGGAGCTCGTGGCCAAGTCCGGGAAGCACGGCCCGGCCGAGGGGAAGGCCGGGAGGGGCAGGGAGACGGACGGGGGAGGCGGAAGCGCCAAAGTCAACGGCACGGAGCTGGACATCGACGCCTTCCGCCATTACAGCTTCACAGAGCAGCCCAAGTGCAGCCAGTTCATCTCCGGCCTGATGAGCCTGCACTTTTACGGCGCCGAGGACCTCAAACCCCCGCGCGTCGACTCCAGGGACGTCTACTGCGCCATCCAGGTGGACTCGGTTAACAAGGCGCGAACCGCCCTGCTCACGTGTCGGACCGCCTTCCTCGATATGGACCACACGTTCAACATCGAGCTGGAGAACGCCCAGCACCTGAAGCTGGTGGTGTTCAGCTGGGAGCCGATGCCGAGGCGCAACCGCGTCTGCTGCCACGGCACCGTGGTCCTGCCCGCGCTCTTCCGGGTGACGCGGTGCCACCAGCTGGCGGTGAAGCTGGAGCCGCGGGGCGTGATCTACGTCAAGCTGGGCCTGATGGAGCAGTGGCAGAACTCGCTGGACGGCGGGCCGGGCGGGGACAGGGAGCCGCGCGTGTTTGGCGTGGAGGCGTGGCGGGTGGTGGAGCGGGAGAACACGGGGCTGATGGTGCCGCTGCTTATCAGCAAGTGCATCGACGAGATCGAGAAGAGAGGCTGTCAGGTGAGTCCTAATATTGTGAAATTTTGCCCAATAGCAATTGATTTGCTGTCAATTGTTAGTTAATAGTCCAAAATAGAGAGATATCAAACTTACAGTGAGACAAATCGATTCCTGGTTCTTTCAATAAGGATGAGGATTTGTTTCAAGATGACGCTGGTAGGATGCAATGATGTAATGCATGTTTGTATAAGACGTAGCAGCCTTCTAGCTGTAGTACGCTGTAGGTGACTGGCACCGGGACACTGGGACAGAAGACATGTTCTGCCCTTTCTGGGGGAAACAATGGAGTAAATAAATGACTACTAGAGCAGAATGATTCCCAGTTAAAAGACTCACTTGCAAGTGGTGTTGATGGATGGTGGAGTGATGCCCTGGATCATGTGATTACTTCTTGTCGTCGCCCCCCCGCGCCCCCCCCTTCCAAGCCTCCACATTTCATGTGGTCTTTGAAGCCAGGGGAGAGGCGGCGGCGTTTCTCTTAATTAGTGCTGAGCCAGCGGCAGTAAAAGTGTCTGGCCACTGCTCCTGACTGATCACTCTAGGGGGGCATGCCAAGGGGAAGCGGGTGCCTGGGGTCACCAGACAAACATTAGGCCCCTACAAAGAGCCTGTCTGTCAAATCAGACTCCCGCCCTCTGGCCAGTAGTGATGGCAAGAGGGCGGGTAACAGCAGACCTGAGAAAATGATTTTATCCACTTCTCTCTGGACTCTTTACGTGTCTTTTTATAGATTTTTTTCTCAAACCAATAAATCATTTCAAGTTTAAAAAAATCACAGTTCTCATTTACAAAAACGTTTGATTGAAATGGTCTTTTTTTTGCCTGAATTATTAAATGAATGTCCACAGCCAAATGCCCATCACCTGGCCTTTCAACCTGGTGGTTCGGTTCCTATAATCCCCTCAGCTTTGTGCTGCCACTTAGCGACCCCCCCCCCCATCTATTTCTGTCCCTCCTTCGACCCTTCGTCCCTATCTGACGCCGTCTGCCCCCTGTCCCTCACGGCGCTTCTTCCAACCCGTCTCTGCAGAGCAGACTCTGTGCAGGGTATCAGTCGGAGATCAGGACGTAAGGGCCGCCCCAGGTGGCAGGCGGGCCACGGGTTAGGACCGGGTTGACACCAGATCCCAGAGGAATTCGCAGGTTGTGTCACTAAAACCCACACGGCGAGGCGTGCAGCGGTTGTGCCTTTGCGAATGGTTACGTGCATGTTTGATGGAGACTCCTGTTTGAGAAATGGGTGTCCTCGGGGCTTCTCCAGGCTTTTAAGTCGCTGGATGATTGTTGGCGTTTTGAAAGGGCTGCATGTAATGCCTGTGTGAGGGACTGCAGTTATGGACGCAAGCACCCAGGGCCCCGTTTAAACAGAGGCACACTGCCACACTCGAGCTGCAGGCTAGAGCCATTTTCATTTTAACATTGCCGGCCTTCCTCGGCCAGTTGGCTTTTTGGCTTACAAACACGAGTTTGTATTCTTTAAGGGGTCTTTTCAAACTATATGTTGAAAAGGGCTCAGTGCACAGTCTTCAGTCTTCTCACAAATGATTCCATGCTTCCTCTCAATGTCATATCATCTAGTAACTCTTCTCTCACAGTCTATTAATGAAGAGTAAAACTATATCAATTAGGATAATATGATACACTTTTTATAGTACACTTCAATAATGCTAAACCTTGTTAAAAAAGTGCAAATCATCTAATTCCTTTTCCTTTTCCTTTCCATTTTGTGGTTTGATGGACTGTTTTTTGTTTGTGGTGCATGAAAAGGGTTAGTGTTAGGGTACATATATGAAAATGTGATTAACAATCTAATCTATGCCCACGTAGTGCGTCTGCTAATGTCACAGTTTTCTAATAATAGCGTTAGGTATTCTAGAAATGCCCAACCTGATAAGATTGCAGTTCTGACATGGATGGAAAGGTGACCTACCGGCCGCATTCAGGCATTAAAGTTTCTCTGATGTTAGGATTCATTGATTCTCTTTGGGATGTGGTGTGGTAATTAAAATATATTTGGGCTTCAGACAGATTTTGCGTTAAGACTAGATATTTGAAACATGGCATTTCATTTTTTGTATCTAAGATGACGCTGCTGCCCTACTTTTGTTCTTCGTGTGTAGTCGTGGACTCAGGAATGCCAAGTATGTCTGCTCTCCGATCACATGTTGAGATAAATATGTGAGAAAAGCCATCTGTGACGAAGTGGATCACTGATCATTATTGCTCCGCTTGTGTCAATTAGAAAGGCGATCAAAGAGTCACAAACTCAGTGACACTGACACTCGCGAGCATTAAAACGTTCAAACGTGCTGTGCTTTCTTTCCTTTTGATGTCTCTACTAAGTCCTTAAACTAATCCCAGACCAGAAAAAAAAAGGGGGACTGATCCCATCCAGAATCACCGAGGACTCCACGTTGCTGTGGAGGGAACCCTCTCCTCGCAACTGGACCCCGTCCAGCCATTCGCAGGCCGCTGACTTAACACGTTACCGGGGCAACCTCACCGGTTGCTCTGCTATGCCACATATAGGATAAATGATGGTGTGTGTGTGTGTGTGTGTGTGTAGCCTGGGTCTAATCCCAGCATAACACGGAGACCACTAGGGCCATGTTTCACCCATCGAGTGTCAGCATCTGGAGGAAATTGTTAAGAGTCCCCGCAGGTCGCCCTGTGGGGGCTCAGATGAAGAAACGTTAATGATCGACGCGCGCGGCGCTTCCCTGATTTAATGTTGCTTCGTCTGCTGGGATTTTGGGACTTCAACGTCGTTACTTCTTGAGTGTTAGTTTGGCAAATCACAGCAAAGATATTCTTCTACTCGAGTTCGAATGAGTGATGGAAAACACAGATCTGTTGAAAATTCGCTTTAAAGACCACGCTACGCTGTGTAAGCGAGTTCACCGAGTTGCCAACCATCATGTGACTGCCACGCTGCTAAACACGTCGTCTTTGTCTCGCTTTAAAGTTCAGTTAATAGAAGTGAATAAAAAAAACATCTAAAATGCATTTCGACCTCAGTCAGTACGCACAAGCTTTCGTTGAGAGAGAGCAAGCCCGGCTGTAACACTCGCTCATTTCTTCTGACGTGAATGTCAGAGGTTGGCAAGAGTTTTGCTCCCAGTTTCAGGGCTTAAAACCAACAAGCTACAACAGTCTCGGTCTCTGTTGAGATGATGCAGGCCGTAGGTTACGTCAGAGCTTCACAATCTGCACAACGTTCGAACTCTTCTACCCACAAACGCAAGGTACGGGTGAAAAAAAGAAGTCATTGTTAAATTAAAAGGCCCAAAAAGGGATTCTTCGCATTCGTTATATGCCGAGTAGACAAAACTGCAACATAGCAAATAGTAATGAATTATAGAATACGAGGTATGTGTGGTGAAAGGAGTGCATGAATTCATGCTGGTCGTCCAGTGTCCCAATTGTTTTTCCTGTCTCATCTCCCCCCCCCCCCCCGAACGCTCTGTTGAGCTGACCCCCTGTGGTCTGTGTGCAGGTGGTGGGGCTTTACCGTCTCTGTGGATCTGCGGCCGTGAAGAAGGAGCTGCGCGAGGCCTTCGAGAGGGACAGCTGCGCCGTGGAGCTGTGTGAGAACACGTATCCAGACGTCAACGTCATCACAGGTAAACAGAAGCTCACCAGCACAGGCTCGCCGCCAAGACTCGGCGTCGTTATTCATGCTTGTTTATTATTTGTTGGCCTCCAACGCAAAGCCTTGGTAGATGAAAAAATGTACTTTTGATCCCGTAAAAAGTTCAGTCCGAGAAGATGTTGACCCGCATCACATTACATTTTACATAACAGCTTAACCAAACTTTTAACACACACAATTAATGGTGCACTTGATGGTTTCAGCTCTGACGGCAGTTGCTTTGACTCGTTGTCGGTTTGTGTCGTTAAACAGAAGAGGAAGTGGAAGAAGAGGAGAGGTTCAAATCAACTTTTGACAATTTGTGATTAAATTACTGTATTGAAATTAATTAAGAGATTAAGGCTTTATTGCGCATGTATGTTCATAATAAAACAAGGAGGTAATTACTTAAATGGAGGCTGGATTTATTGATTCAGTCCTTTCCCCACAAAACGTGTCTGAACCGGCATGTCCTCGGCAGATAGTTCAGCACATGTGTGCGTGTGTGCGAGTCTACCATTTGTAGTAAAAGCATTCCAGCAGTCAGCCAGTGCCTGAGGGGGGGACACTCTTCCCCCCCCCCCTCCTACCCACCCACACACACACACACACACACACACACGGGTACACAAATCAAGTCATGCTGTACATTCAGGTCATTCTTTCCCCTGCAGGTCTGTGGTTGAGACACGGTCCATATTGTCTAACCGTATTCCGTCTGCTTAACGATTAAAGTGGGAATGTTGTTTTCCTGCCACACGAGTGGTGATGAAAACGTCATTCTTCTAAATATATAGTTTAGCCTGTAATTTAAGTGCCTCTAAGATGCCTGTGAGTCGCGGCCTGCTGCGACGATGGGAAATAATAAAAAATAAAAAAAATGTAAAAAATGTAAAGCGGTGAGTTCCAGCATATCACACAGTCTGCCACCGATGAGGGGTGGTGGTGGTGGTGGGGGGGGGTTGTAGAAAAATGACCTGGTCATGATTTTTTTCCGTTTCTCCGGAGCCGCGTGGACATTGTAGGAGCTGCTGTTGGTTTTGGGAAGAGGCCCCGTATAGGCGTCGTCCTATCACGCCTGCTTTGATCCGCGTGCGTTCGCGCGGCAGGCCAAAGAACACACTTAACAGTTGACCGGCTTCGGAAAAAAGGGCCAGCACCGGCGTGGACTGTTGGTTTTTCGCTCTCTCGCCGCCTAAATTTGCTCCACCAAGCGAGTTGCTGTTGCAGATGGTCCCGAGTGGGTGGAAGAGGACAGAGAGGTGGGGGGGGAGGGGGGCATAATCATGGGTTTTAGTCTTGAAACATACTGTACTGAAACGTTTGGTCAGAATTCACCCGATGGCTGACCGCGTGCAAAATACGTTACAAAAAATGATCCTAATTTTCAAATGATGGCTGAAGTGAAGTGGCACCGCGTGTGTTTTACAGCCTACTTTTTATGCAAAATTTAAAAGCTAAATATTCTTATTAAAATGGAATCTCAGCAGCTGGGACTAATGAGCGAGCAGCAAGCCGATGAGCCAAGAGGGCTGGCGGGTCACACGGCTAATTTTAAAGCGGAGCTAGTGAAAGGGATTATGGAGGGATCAGAGTTCAATCTAAAGCTTGCAAAACATGCTCAGAGCGCGACACCTCAATTGTTTCAACTCACGATTCACTCTAAAGAAACCAGAAGGCAAACCATAGCATCCATTAGTAACTTTGTGGTCATTAAATGATCTTTTTGCTCAGGTATCAGGAATCGTTTATTGCCATAATAAGTCAAATTCCATTTATGTCTGACATATTCTTTAACAGTTTGGACAATTTAAGTAGGCCCTTGCGTTGTCTAATAGTTGAGTTACTTAAAATATGCAATTATTTTAAAGCTTCACGCACCCGTAAGGAATGAGCAGAGTATAACCTCATAATGAAAACCTCACCTCCTTACAGATCACACCGGTTGGACGAAGCAAATTCCATTCAAAGTTTCATCAATATTCAGTCTTAGAGGACGCTGAAGTAATGATTAAGCCCTCAGCTCAACACGTTTTGTCCTTTTGAAATGGAATCAAAGCTTTTACAGGGATCCAATGTGGGCAAACTCTGTCCTCCGTCCTCAGAACAGGAGACCACAGCGTGTCCCGGGCCCGGCTTGCACTCAGTTATTGATCCTTGTTTGAGGTCTTTTAAATTTTGCGTCGTCTGACTCATCTTTTCCGTAGCCCATTTCTCTACTTTGTGCCCCCACCCTCGGCAGTGCACCAGTGAAGACATGGAAAGTCATTAACAAGTGCCCCCTTTGTTGCCGAACAAACACAGATGGTATTTGGCTCACGCATGGGGGGGGGGGGGGGGGGGGGTTAGCTGAACCTTGGGCCGGGCCGGGGAAGCAGGGAACCACTTCACAAAGAACTGCAGGCCTGTGCGGGTGTCAGAAAGAGTTCTGCGGCCCCCGTAATCACAAAGACAAGATTCTGGGGAATCCAAATATACCATGTGACCACCATTTTCTTGCCAGATTTAGGGGATTTTTTTTTCTTTTTCAGTGCAAAGGTTTTCCCTGCCACCGCACAAGGCAACGACACAAACATCTCCACTCCACTGGTGCTGTGGGGGCGTGCAGGACAGCAGGCGGGGAGGGGACGGGGGGGGGGACAAACCAGCAGGACAGAGAACAAACAGCCATTTGTTCTGCAGGCGAGGCGTTGACTGCGGCGCTGACGGGAGGGGTGACCTTCCGCTTTGTGTTGAACAAGAGGTCAAAGGTAGAGCCATGCCCCGGTGCATTGTGTGCCTTGTAGTGTTTGGTGGCACATTTGTAGCATTGTTTGAGTGGATTAGGCAATAAATCATTTACAGGAACAACACTTTTCCACCCGTGTGGCTGGAGATGGACGTGTAGGTCCCTATCTTCGAGCCAAATTGGTCAGACGGGGGGGGGGGGAGGGGAGCTGACACTCAGCGTGCGCTTGGCGCCGGCTCGGCTGCGAGGGAAATGGAAGCACCTGCGGTTTAAACCCACCTGTTCACCGCTGAGCTCATGACCTTGTGTTTGTGTGGAGCTGGCACCAACGGGGGGGGGGGGGGGGGGGGGGCTAAGACACAAAGGTAAACACTGGCCATGACTCATAGCAGGCTAATGATTGACCTGAATGGCTGTTTTCTCAATTCGCTGAAATGGAAACGGTGTAAACACGTAGTGCCATATTGCGTGTGAAGCATAGAGGGGATGCTTTTCTTCATGAATCAGTCCTGCTGTGGTTGCATCTCGATGATCTGCCTCACCCGCAATGTGAAGGTCAAAAGGGTCTTTGATTTTAGACCCACAACAGCAAAACCAGAGGTTTCCGCTCAACATTGTATTTGCACACTGGCTTAACAAAACAAGCCTTGCTTTGCAGAGATTAGGGTAAAAAATATGGCTCATTTTTGCTTCCAGGCAGTCTGTGTTGTTCCTGCAATGAAACAAGCTGATTATTATTATCTCAGGACGAGAACCCGGAGGATGTTCACGAAGCATTTCCAAGTAATCAGATTGGGAAACAAGCATGTGTAGTGCAGCGAGAGAGAGAGAGAGAGAGAGAATATTGTTTTCCCTGGTTTTTATCGTATTCTGATCGTACCACACCAGATGAAAATACTTGATAACTGGAGTGAATAACAAGTAAAAAGACTGAAGCATGTCGCTACAGGTCAGCCGTAATGTCTCACTGGGTGCAGCCTTTGGGACATTTAATGAAGTCTGACTTTGCTGACCTATAGCTGTCAACGTGGTGGTCGGGGGGGGGGGGGGGGGGGACACGGTGTGCATGTTCGGGTTGGGGTTGTTTTTCCTGAGGGCCACCACTGCACGCCTATGGAATGCACAACATCTCTCTCTCCCTCTCCCTCTCTCTCTCTCTATGCAATTGTGTGCATCCAAATGTTGTTTAATGTCATATTGAATTATCTTTCTTCTGCTTCATTTTAAGTTCTATGAAAAAAAAAATTTATTTAGTATTTGTACTTTTTGAATTTATTGTGAAATATATTGCGGTATTGTGATTGCTGAGCGGCTTGGCTTGATGGATTTTTGGAGTAGGTTATTTTCCCAATGCGTGTTAAATTTAGTTTCTGCCGAATGTCACTGTACAGATACTGAACCATATGCTAATCTGAGATTTAAGTGTAATGCTGAACTGAATTTAAGTGTGTCATCACCTTAAAACACAGCAATGTAAGGCTCTTTAAAACATTTGTCAGTCTGCTTTGTTAGATTACGGTGTCACGGGCCCACAATGCCATGTTAGGAATAGACTGCAAAGCTTTAATCCTCAGGCTCCCTTAAAGAGCAGAACAGGGACTTACCGGGATTTAAAAGTTAGCGTGTTAAATTGTGCCCTCCATCCTCCTTACTGGGCCTAAAGGGATGTCAACAGATTTACCGTCAATCTCATTCATCTTATTTCCTCTAAATAGAAGGCAAGAGACAAAACACTTGGGTAGTATGGGGGAGGGGGGGGGGGGATCCAGCAATGAAGAAGTAGTCCTCACCCAGCTGTTTACCTATGTTGAAATAACAAATATTCATGACTTCAAATGCTATGTTGTACTGATAGTAAGTTGGGACCAACGGTACACGGGGCCTTACACAGCTCAGCTGATTACAAAGTGTGTGTTTAGCATGAAGGGACACACTGTAGGAATGAGTCTCACCGATAAACAATCACACCCGCTATCAGAGATCCATTATTCTAGTAATCCCACATGAAAACCTTCCAAACAAAGAACACAACCTACAGCAATAAAATCTGTTCAGCTCATAACGCGCAGAGCGCTGCACTCTAGATGCTCAGGTTTCACCTCTGCGTGGATAAGCAGCACGGACGCATCCGTGTATTTATGCCAAATGTAATAGATACAAGAAGTTTGGAAGAAGGGAAATTAGCAGCCGGCAAGACGCAAATACATCGTCCACGAGCAGGTCTGCAGGAGAGCAACTCTGGAGCATCATGGCCTTCTGATATCGATGTCAAATACAACATTATCATTGTGTTGGAGCAACATGAGCTTATTCGCCTGTTTGTTGCATTTTGCTCAACAGAAAGTCATTGTTCAAGTGTGTCTTTTATATTTTAACAGTGTGCTTGTGTCTGCTAGTGATTTGTATCACTGTGGGGATGGACCCCATAGGTCCGATTCAATTGAATGATAGAGTCATTTGTTTGTATTATTTTGGAGCAGAACCAACAGTGTTGATTAGCCCCCCCCCCCCTGAGTCAACTTCATGCGGAGTGAGATAGAGCAGATCCTCACCGCAAAGAGCCGCCCCGCTGCCAAGAGCCTTTTCTAATCCCCCCCCCCGTTCCTTTTGCCTTTGATGGAAAGACATGTCAGCATTATTTCAGGGACTTAGAGGAGACAGACGGCGTGGGTTTCAAGTTCTCTCGTAGCTTTTGTCGAACCCACGACTGACTGAAGTCACAGGTGTGAACGCGCCGTCACAGACGTCAGCCCCCCCCCCCCCCCCCCCCCCCATCACCCCCCAAAACTCCAATCAGTCATCCCAGCAGACGCCACAGTATCACCCAGGGGAACACTGCTGGGACCTCCACTTAAAGCAAAGAAAAAAAAAAGTGATTGTTCTGTAGTTAAAGCTGCTGGTGCAGTCAGTCACGACCTGGTTCATTGATCACTGTCGATCCAACAGGCCTTCACCAAAGTGCTGCAGCCATTTGCCCTCATGCTGCACTATAATATTTCAGGGGTCCTGAAGGACTACTTGCGGGAGCTGCCGTACCCCCTGATCACCAAGCACCTGTACGAGGCCGTGCTGGAGGCCATGGCCACCAGGCCTCTGCGGATGGGAGCCGGGGCCTGCGAGAACGACCAGGCCGACTCGGAGCACACCGTCAGACTGCTGGACAACCTGCCGGACGTGGAGAGGGTGAGCGATGACAAACTCCCAGTCCCCCCCCCCACCCCCCCCGTAGTGCTGAGAACGTTGTCACACGTGGGGTTGTGAAAGGGACACTGGTTGCGTGGGCAATGATGGTCGCGATGACGTTGCTGCCGGTCTCTACAGTTCAACCAGCTTTGCTGCTGCCAGTGGTACTACTACAACTAATCTTCATAATAATGACGGGTCTTGCGCGCCTGTGTGTGTGTGTGTGTGTATGTATCAGATGACGCTGCAGAAGCTCCTTGACCACCTGAAGCTAGTAGCGTCCTGCCAGGAAGCGAACAAGATGACGTGCCAGAACCTGGCGGTGTGTTTCGGGCCGGTGCTGCTCAGCCAGCGTCAGGATGCGTCCTGCCACACCAACCGGGTCTTCATCGACTCGGAGGAGCTGGCCAGCGCGCTGCACTTCAAGAAGCACATCGAAGTCCTGCACTACCTGCTGCAGCTCTGGCCTGGTAAGGGATCGTTGCATTTGTCGAGGAATTTTGACACAATATTTTACGATGTTGAATCCTCTGCGGCATTTGAGGACTGTTTGTCAAGGTAACAAACATCAGACAGACCAAACGTCAGTCAGTCTGCAAACACGGCCTCCTGCAGCCTAAGACCTCTTAGTCCTGCAGGCTTATACTGCGGTTCAGCCCTACAAAGGTTTGCTGTGATCCTGGGGGTTTTCCACCAGTGGCTCGAGTACAGCTGATAGCCATTCCCCACCATCTGTCGGCTCCTCAGAGATGAAACTCTCCACAGAGAGTGCAGGCTGAGCCAATCCGAGCCCAGCCCGTAAGCCCCAATGCAAACCAAAACGTTTTGAGGCGTGGCACCACAGCCTTTTAAGATAAACCACCGACCGAGGCCAGAAACCCAGGACCAGCTCCACAACACACGCTACAGGTCATCTTTCTGCCTGCACAGCTGCGCTCTGCCAGCTGCAGCCGTCTGCATATGAAGCAACCGAAAATGAATTTAAGGGAAGGCATCGAGAAAAAGAGCTGCAGAAAAAAGGGGCGAGTTGGTTCTGTAAAAACCGACTGAATTGATAGTTCAACCCTTTTATTATGTCGTTTTTTTTTTTTAAATGGTGCTCTTCCCTCAATGTGTGAGCCACTCAATGGCTGCTGCAAAACAGAATAATGCAAAAAAACAAGAATAAATATAAGTAAAAACACATGAGCGTGTGAAGATCTATTACTGCTGCAATAGGACCGATCTTATTACTGTATTAGTTGTATTAGTTTATCTGTTCATTCAGATACATTCAGACACATTCATGAGATAATACTGAGAATCAATTTAAATCCAATGTTTTATATCAACAGTCATTGCTTACTTATCTTAATTGAAATAATGCATTATTTGGAAAGTGTCCCTGTGTCTCAAGTAGGGTTGGGTATCGTTTGAATTTGAACGATTCCGATTTTGATTCCTTGTTTCGATTCCAGTTCCCAGCGATTCTCGAGATTCTTTTAAGAGGCAGGATCAAAAAAGTTTAAGTTTGAGATATTTTAAAAGAGCTAGCTAACCAAGGTTCTTTCTGAAGGAAATAGTCTGACCTCCATCAATGTTAATTCTATGAACTTTTTATTAACTTTACTATGAATTTCTAACAGGGCTGTTTTCCACTACAATATAAATATCAAACTATGCACTTCAATATTGTATAAACATTATAAATTATTAATATATTTTAACAGGGGTACACTTTCCTCAAGAGAGCTTTATTTTTGAAACCTCACAAAACACATTTCCACATGAGCGTGTGACGCTGCAGGTACTTAAACGTTACCTTGCTCCTACTGATGGACCCTTGGAGCCAGAGGAAGAAGCGGCGGAGGGCGGGCGGCGCAGCGCGTCAAACACGGGGCACACAGGGGGGGCCAACTCTCTCAACCTCAGCGGTCGGGGCGGGGGGGGGGTGCTAGCGGTCGACGCTCGGGCCACCCGGCACCCGCGCGCGCGCACACTGGTCGTCACAAATTCACAACAACCGGGACGCTATCCATGTTCGATCGCGCTGTTATGCTAGCATGGTGGACGCTTCTTCGTTGGTGTTCAGCGGTTTCTATTTCCGGTCGGCGCCGGCGGACTGAGAATCGAAACTAGGAATCGAATTTTAAACTTTTGAACGCTAGTCCCGATTCCAATCGATTCTCGATTTTCGACACTCATTTATTCACTTGTTTTCTGTCCAAAGAAGAACTGACAATGGCTTGTCTGGCTTCTGAATGTAAACGAAACCTCAGACTCCCACGTCAAACACATTTTGTGTAAACTGCTGAAGTGAAGAACCCTGCGCCGCCCTCCTTTGCATAAACCTTGGAGGAAACCCACAGAGAGGGAGGCACACCAGCCGATGATGCATATGTGAATCCCATAATTGCTGGTACCCTGGTGAAGTTCAAGTGGATTTACAAAAGATAAACAAAAAGTGCAAAAATGGTTTCTTTTAGTGGAAAGAAAACTCCACACAGACGGGCTCAAGTGGTCTGGAGAAAAATCATTTTTTAAAGTCTGCACTTATTCTCCCGCCTGCAGCTGATGTCACACTATAATGATTTGTACAAAACCTACACGAACCTTTAAGCCCAGGTTCAAGCCTTTGTTTGCACCCTCAGTGAACATCTCCATTCTGTCTGCCAAGTCACGGCGGAGGAATCCTGGACTATAATTAAAAGAAATTCCAGCCTTAACCTTAGCCCTCATCTCCTGAAGCTTCCCCTAACATTTCACAATCATTATGGGATATTTTTTAGATGCCTCTGCCACGCTTGTCACACACACAGACACATAACTGACCCCCCACCAAGACGTGGTGGCTGAAGCCCCGAGTGCGCATGTCTTTGGGCAGACATCTGACTCTATTGACACTATTTACAGGTTGTGTGAACATATGTGCGTTGAAAAAGGCTGAGGGGGTGTTGTTTGCTTGGTGTGAATTATGGAGTTTGCCAACTGTGCAAATGTGCTGGGTTGATGTCAGCAGATGGTTACACGGACAGAGGAGAATTGTTATATTTATATTTTTTTAAAATTTCATTTAGCCTTTGACACAAGGAGCAGTATTTTGGTTTTATTCCAGCCTTCGTTTTTCTTCTGACAAATAACCACTTAAATCCTGTCACCGGTGAATCAAGTCTGAAATGAAATAACACCTTTTCTCTTAGACGAGGATAATTCCTGTTTGTTTTAGGTGATAATTGCTCAAGCCTTTGGCTTCCGGGTTGTTGCGAGGCAGGTAACTGCTGCACATAAACACTCCTGTAATCTGCAATCTGTCCCAAAGACTGAAGTCATCCTCAAGATAACATTTCCAACCTTCTTGTGTACACTTCCAGACTAATTATAATCCAGTGTTGTTGTATAATCCAGCGGTAGATGTAGCGTTGAGCTAGCGTAGGCGTAGGTGCACAGAGCTAAAGGCGGACAGGTGACCGGACTGTGCTGCTTGTGGTTCTTTTATGTCCAAACGGGGTTTCAGTTGAGTTCATTTTTAATTTTGGTTTAGTCACAGTTGATAGAAAAAAAAGCCCAGAAGAGTGGTATCACAGTCACAGAATGCGGCGGTGTGACCTCAGCACGTGTTTGTCTGACTTTGAGCGCAGCGTGGCATGTTAACGCTTATCCAGATATCTTTGTTTCCTAGGTGGACATTCATGTCATGAGCCTATTGGGTGAACCTGCCACGTTTAAACAAATATTTCATCATTTTGGAAAATATACTATCCAAACCAAATAACCAAATAGCTCTTTCTGTCCCCCAATGTTTCCAGTCTTTAGGCTGATGACCCCGATGAAATCCATAAGAACATTTCCATAAATGTAAACCATGCCTTTGAAGGACATTAGTTCAAATGTAATCCTTTGTCTGTCTCCCTGTCTGCTCCTGCAGTCGTGGACCCACACGGCCGGTCCTCCTCTCAGCCCCCTGCGGCCTCAGCCGGCCTCCTGTCGGCTCCTCCCCTGCGGCGCAGGAAAGAGCGGCCCCAGGTCCTGAACCTCTCCGAGGCGGAGATGGCGGGCGTCCTGCGGCCCAAACCGGGGCGCCTGGACAGCCCCAGCAACCGCTACGCCGGCGACTGGAGCGGCTGCGGCGAGAGCTACTTCCCTTGTGAAATTCCGCCGCCTCCCAACAACAACGAGGAGGCGGACTACGACGACGTGCCCTCCGAGGACACGGAGGCAGCGGGGGAGGGACAGGCGAAGCCCGAGGAAGCGGAGGGAGGTAACGGCCAGATGGTCACGGGCCCTGCGTCCGATCCTGCCGAGCAGGAGCAGCCTCAGACAGAGCAGTTGGAGAAGGACGAGGAAAATGAGGAGGAAAATGAGGAGGAGGAGGAGGAGGAAGTAGAAGAAGAGGAGGGGGAGGAGGAGGAGGAGAAAGAGGTCAAAAGTAATCCAGGCGATGGGGAGCCATTAGAGGACAAGGAGGAGGAGAGGATGTGCGAGCACATCCTGCCCCCTTGCCTGCCCAAAGAGCACACCTACCAGGCTTACATGAAGATCCAGGAGATCAGCCCCGTGCTGAGCAACAGGGTCAACCTCAGAGACCTGCAGGAGAGCATCGACACTCTGATAGGAAACCTGGAGAGGGAGCTCAACAAGAACACGCTCAACGTCGGGTACTGACTCCGCCTCCGGTGACCCCCGCGCCACACACACACACACTGAAGACTGACGGGCTTTGGGGGGGCCTTCTTAACCGCTCGAGGTGCCTCAGGATGCGGTTACAGCATTTCCATGCAGAGCCTGTGATGTTGGCGCGGTGCTCCTATACAAACCTAGAGGACCAGGTGAGATGAAATGCAACAGGGCACCTCTGGCATCTGTAATTTACCCATAGACATTCCGAAATGTTATTTTAATTTTATTCTGATGGTTGTATGTTTGTTTTAGTCCGGTTGTGTGTCCCACATTGTTATCGTTGCTTCTCTTCTTATTAGAAGAACCCATCGACCCCGCAGGGGTTTTAACGGTGCCTTAATTGTGAGAAGGTGGTACGGCGAGATCCACCCTGAAATGAAATGCAGTCCTTGGTGTGACCGTAACCAACCAGATGACCTCTGTGGTGAAGATACGTTTTTACACAGAAGGCAGAAGGCTGATATGCAGGTGCAGATGGGGCTCTACTCATGCAATCTTTCACACGGTGATACTGACGCCTATGTTTTTTTTGGGGGGGGGAAATTGCTGCATAAGAAATAAGGGCTTCTGAAATAGATTTTTGAACACTACCGCAACTATGGGATGCATTTAAATAATTGCTTCTTTCGGTTCAGAATTGGATCACAAGAAGTGAGGATTAAGTATTCATAATAATAATTTCTCACTGAACCCTGCTTCTCTAATGCAGTGAGTTAATTGGCTTAGTTAATGCAGTGAGTTAATTGCTTGGACGAGCATGTAAACTGATTAGAAACATGAACCAAGATCACATGAGGAGCATTTGTACATTCTGTTTGAGGGTGGATCTCCTTTTTTTAAGGCAGCAGAGAGCTTTTGTATTGAGGTATGAAACACTAAATGTTGTACAACAATAATGCACTTATAAGGCAGGCAGTAGTGTACATTGTCATTAGATTTCCTCCAGTGAACAAGACTGTGGACCGAGTTAAGGGGGAGAAAAGCCACCGCTGAAAAGATGAACATGATTTGGCTTGAAATGTTTTTTAGACACCCATTTACAGGCATACTACAAAAGTCAGGCTAAAATTGATCTGAAGCAACTCAAAACAGAGAAAATGAGTTTTGCGTGGCATCAGATTTACTTTACGTTGAACAGAAAAACATTTTGGTAAATCTTTCTTTTCTTTTTCTTGCCGAAGAGTTTGCTTTGAAGATCGATTACACGTCTGTGTGATAACAATTCGGGGAGAGCTAGACTAGGTGCTTGGCTTAGCTTAGTTAAGCCTAGGTTCAGCCTAAAGACTGGAACAACAAAAGCCGTTTCTTGTTTCACGCCTGTGTTTGCACGGCGGCTTTCGCACAAAGCTTTGATCACAGCGTTCATCAATCTTCATCCTCTCTGCAGAAAAAGAGAATTCCACACGCTGGTGGATTTTCGGCTTTACCCATCTTTTTGGCAAAAAGGACAAATGACATAAAGCCAAAATGTGAAGCACAACTTCAGAGCAGCGAGGGGAAACCTCGCGGAGGTCTTCGGTCTGACTCGGCTAGCTGCCTAAATTGACAAAGGACGCTATTAGCAATCCAGGGATTCCGAATGATCAGTATTTAACCTGTATGTGTACATAATTATATAAATGTATTCGGAGTATATTATTTTTTACAGCTTCTATTTCAATGACGTATTTAAATGCTTCTGATGACCTCGTAGTGTTTGTAGAAATAGTCGCTTTTTCTCCCTTCGAGCTACCTGTACACATTTTAATGTGCTGGACTAACGGTACAATTGTGGCTGTAAAATATGATAAAATCGCGCTCTTGCAGATACAAGTTATATTTTTATTGTGTTATATTGTGTATATATTGGACATTGTTATGTGTCTGTGGTGGACTAAGCTCTGTTTGTGACAATTATTGGTGTTTCCCTTTTTTTTAAGGTACTGAGCGTTGCATGGTCAAAAGCTTTACTGACACAAACAAGGCTCTCATATGCCTTTGTATGTGATATTTATATGTAAAAAAAAAACAACTTATTTTGTAATGTATGCTTGTTTGTTTGTTTGTCAACCTTTTCCTCCAATACACAGATTACTGAACTGATTACTTTTATCCAGAGGAGTTAAATGCTGACAGTGATGTGGTTTGGGAAACTTTCACACTAGACATTATAGTCTTAATCTTAATATCTTAAAATATGGCCATGTATTTCCATACCAAAACGTTGTCTTGTTTCCAATGTCCTTCAACAAACGGATAAGATAAGATCAGCAAGGTTCCTTTTAAACCTTCTGTCTGCAACACAAAGACAACCAGTACAGAAACCCATGTGGAGGAGCATCACCTGCATCTCCTTTCTAAACAGGGAAAACAATGATGCTTTCACAAGGTCAACTACTGAGGGATGCTCAAATAAATACACATATTTTTAATTGCAGCGGCAACATATTAGGTACTCTTTCTGTATAAATTAGTGTCTTTTCAACTCCCAACTCTTCACCTCTTTCACAGAGAATATATCAGCGCACAGAAGTGTGTGTTGCGTCTCAATCTTTTTCTGTCTTGTCCCTGTTCTGTCCTTTCTCCTGTGAAGAGAAAATGACACGTGGAAAGCATCACTTAAAACAAAAAAGTGTTTTTTTATTGATCCTGAGAACTGTATGATCATAATAAAGTATATTATTTTACATTTACATGGGTACTGTGACTCTTCTTACACAGTCTCATTAGATTCTGCAATGATCTGCACAGGATGTGACTGGGCTTCCATCTTCATGGCATCTCTGTGTTTATGCTACGTCATGTTTAAACAGTCAAGTTTAAGTTCCAAAAACCCCTTGAATGACCGCGATTACCCAGAATGAAATGAACCATTGACCTACAGCTTTGTTTAGTAGAGTAGTTCATTTAAATCATACAAATCAAAAACATCTGTGCACAGAAATCCTGAAACAGCTGGCTTAAACATCTCAAACAATCTCTTACAGGCATGAACTGATTCATCAAAATCATTTTATTTATTAAACAAAATGAATAAAGTGATATTCTGCATGTGGCCCAGTAATCATATCACCCTTGTTTAAATGATTTAACATCATAACTACATCCAAAACCATTTCCCAAACCTTTCTAAACATCATCTTTGTTTTACTGAAAAACCGAGGGAGCATCTGACCTCAACTCCAGGAAACCGGACTCTGTTTTTAGTATTTGTGTTATTCATCTCTCTGCTGTGGGAGCAGCGTAACCCAGAGAACAGATAAAAAAAGTCGGGGAATTGCCCTTGTTGGCTTGTGGGAATCTCCCAGAACGACCTCCAGCTTCAGGGACATTCCCAGAATGCAGCTGCATTTAGCAATCTGGTGAAGTAAAAAAAAAAAAAAAAAAAAACATGCCCAGGAGCACTAACGGAGCAATAAGCAACCTAAACTTAGAACAACACGCACCACGCGGACTAAAAAGCAGAGGGCCGAAACAGTTAAATGTCATTTTAGGCATTTCCTCAAAATTTCATCTAAAATTAGGGCCTGCACTGGAAGGGGCTCCAGCTGAGGCGATATACATCTCTGGCAGCTAGCAGGAGAAGCCTTTCACCACTGGGAGCTTTCAGCCTTGTTTGATGTAGCCAGTGTAGGTTCATAACACATTTGTATGACTGCCTTGAACAGGTGTGAGACAGCTCCAGGGTACAGGATGTACACATACCTGTCTTCACCCTGAAGCTGTTTTACACAGTCCGAAAAACAGCAACTACCATTAAGTCCCCATAAACATTCAGATTGGAATCTTGTGCCAATGGAGCACAAGATTTAATAGACTGTTATATATATATATATATGTATATATATATATATATATATATATATATATATATATATACATTAAACAAACAGTGACACTGTGAATCATCGTGAGTTCTGGTGTCTCTAGTGGAATCGAAGCTGACCTTCCTGATCCACATTTGGGATTTGATTCTCTCTCCTCAAGGTGCCGTGTGTCAAACGTGTTTATTTCTTCCGGGATTTATTCTCCACTCAGCTGAGGAGGACCCTGAGACTGGTTTAGCTCCATAGGGGAGTCGGTATGGATCCTCTCAATTCACACGCGGGCATCAGCACACATGTCAAAAAAAGTGAAATAAGGATCACAGCATAAAAGTAGTGAAATCAACTAGGGCTTTATTAGAAATACCATTATATGACTTTTCTTGACCTGCAATTCTATTATAACGGTATGGAACGGTTGTGGATTCCAGCCTGAGAATCTATGAGAATTGAGGTTGGATTCAAAAGCATCAACAGGTGTGTGGTGGAACAGTGCAGGGAGATAGCAGGAAGGCTGAAGTGTGGACGATCCTGAGTTCAAACCTGCTCTCTCAGAAGGATGGTTTGGTTGCAGTCAAATTTAATTTCTGCATGGTGAGGTAGTGCAGCAAAGAGCTGAGGAACTACTGTCCTTACCCTGTAGGTTGTGGGTTCAAGCCCAGTCTTGGGTTTGAGCCTTTGGCTTTACTTCAGGTTTGAGTAGCAATCTCAAGGTTAAATACAACAAACAAATCATTGTTAGTGTGTGGTGAAGTAGCACAGTGGAAGAGCTGCTGCCACAAGCCTGCACTGCATTTGAAGGTTGTGGGTTCAAGCCCAGTCTTGGGTTTGAGCCTTTGGCTTTACTTCAGGTTTGAGTAGCAATCGCAAGGTTAAATACAACAAACAAAGGTTAGGTTAGTGTGTGGTGAAGTAGCACAGTGGAAGAGCTGCTGCCACAAGCCTGCACTGCATTTGAAGGTTGTGGGTTCAAGCCCAGTCTTGGTTTTGAGCCTTTGGCTTTACTTCAGGTTTGAGTAGCAATCTCAAGGTTAAATACAACAAACAACGGGCTGATTAGTGTGTGGTGAAGTAGCACAGTGGAAGAGCTGCTGACATAAGCCCCTGCACTGCACTTGATGGTTGTGGGTTCAAGCCCAGATGTGAAAATAGCATTTAAAAGAGTTTTAAAGTTTAACTCACATGCTCAAGGTTAAATAGGAGAATCAAAGTTGCCAAAATGTGACCAGGACTGGTAGTGTAGGGGTGCAAGCTAGAGCCCAGAAGCCTCTGTGCGCACCGCCAGTGGGTTCAAATCCCGCTCGTGCCAAGTCTTGAGCACACTGCCGCGGAGGTAGTAGTGGGGGCATTGTCCCCACGGTTGTTTCTGAGAAGTGAACCCTAGGGGTTATGCAGAAACACAAGGCGCGTTCACTTGAGTTATGATGGCATTGTCAAGAATGATGAAGAATCTTTTGCTGATGAATTGAATTTGATGTTAATTGCTTTGCTTTAGCCTTTTAGCACTTATTGGTGGGATCAAGTCACTGTTAGGCAAGTCTCAAGTCATTGCCCTCGAGTCCCGAGTCAAGTCGAGTCAAAGGCAGGATGAGTCAGTAAAGATGAGCAGATGTGTCTCATTCAGTGGTCACACTGACATGAAACTTATTACAGCCTCTGAGGGCATTTTTCAAGACAATCACATGTTTGTCTACTTCAGGGCGTCCTGTGGACAACCTTAAACTGACAGTCTGGCACAGGGTGTACATTTGTTTACCCTTTTTAGTGCATCCACCCTCCAATTCTCTTACATTCAAATTCAACTCACTTGTGCCTTTACCAATGCAGGAAGGATGAATAGCATGGTTGATCCTCCAAGATGCACCAATCCGTCTCTGGGGCAATATCCCATTATGATTTTTTATAAATGTCAGTTACCCAAAACTAAAAAAAGTTTTTTTGTTAGTTTTTTAAGTAGACCAATACTTTCAAGTACATTCAGAACATTGGTTATTTTTTCAGACATGGACTTAGTTACCCTGGTCCTTAAACCAGTCATCTGGTGCAGTGTGGGTTGGGTGTGGGTCCTTGTACGTCCACGCTAGCTGCTAATTGTTTTGCGTTGAGGTGATACTTGAGGCTCGATGCGAATTCCTTGTTGCACAGCTTGCACACAACCGTGCTCTTATCGACGCTTCCATCCGTGTGTTTATTATAATAAGATTTCCCATTCACGGGGCCACCCGACACGGTGTCGTCAGCTTCTTCGTTCATGTTCACTGTGGTTTGTTGTTGTCTGAAGTCATGAACGCTAGTTGGTGCTCCAGTATAATCGGTCCTTCGAAACTCTGAGAAACGTCCCGCGGTGCCAAAAAATAAGTGTAAAAATGCGTAAAAAATGTTTAATGTGTTATTTTTTGTGTAATTAATTAATCTTAATTCACATTGTAATTAATTAATCGTAATTAACGAGCTAAAGTCCCGGCCCTAATATATATAAATCATTTTAAACACAGAGAATAATGTCCATGTGAGTAATGACAAAAAATGGGTACAAAAACATTAATCTTTAATTATCTGACGAAAAAATGACAGCTCATTTTAAAAGAACTTCTTCCCGGCACAATAAAAGCAGGAATGAAACCCCAGACAGGATAACAGCGGGGCCTGTATAGTGGGGGGGCAGCCACTTGATATCAGGCCGTCTGTCTGAAGTCAACCGAGCCAAACGTTTCTTCATTTCCAATCAGGGAGCAGCAGGAGATACGGGAGTCTTCAGGTAAACACCATGGCAGCCACCTGCATGTGAAACTCTACCTTTTCTTCGCTCCCTGCTGCCCTTCTCTGAGTCAGTGTCATGGCTGCAAGTCCACGAAACCCACCCCCCCACTACACAGCAGTGCTATCCAAGACGAGGTGTAGCGTTGGAAATCCGTTAGACGGATGTATCCAACAGTTATTCAGACCATCGGCACATTTAATTAATACAGGTGATGGTACCATGATGCCAGTGTTGGACTTCTGATTTCTGCTGATGAATAACAGCTAGTGGAACCAATGCCATCAGCACGTTCAGTCCTTTTATACATCTTTCATTGGGCGAGTGGGCTCGGGGCCGGTTAATGCTCATCTGCACATACCGCCCATCCGCTCCATGTAAACATGGGCGAGCTGCGCCTGGGTAATTGCTGTGATCCTGGCCACACATTCCTTACATGCAGCGCCCTTCAATAGGGGAGCTATTAAACGCATCTTACCAATCTTTCTGATGCGTTTTTTTTGGGGGGGGGGGGGGGGGGGGGGGGGGGAGGTTTTGGGGTATTTTGTTCCCCTACGGTTCGGCCCCTGTACTTGGCAGCTCATCTGAGGGCCTCGGTGGCAGATCTCTTGATGCACCGCTGACAGATTTGCCTGTTCTGGGCCGCGGTGATGATGAGAGAGCAGACCAGAGGCAAAAGGGGGGTGGGGGGGGGGAGAAGATGAGAAGCGAGAGGGGAAAGTGAAGGATGGAGGGAAGGAGAACAGAGAGGAGCGGCGCTTCAGATTCTTCAGGGGCCGGGCCTCACACAACGTGGGCCCTCTCCTCCGTCCTCCCTGCCTCCGTCCTCCTGCACCTCCATTGCTCTGTCAGTCAGGACTAGACTATTTCATTTTAATAAGGCTAATCCCTCCAGGAGGTAAGCTGCTCATCACCTCTCCCCCCCCCCCCCCCACCCCCGCCCCTCCTGTTCCTCGAGACGAGACCAATCTCCTTTCAGCGTGAGGACAGGATGGGGGGTGAGGGTTTGCTCCGCTTGATAGGAGAGAAAAATGTGAAAGGTGAGACTGAAGAGAAGCCTCGGCGGCAGCTGAGAACACTTGGGCCTCCGCGGGCTGATAAACTCGCAGGTGCCAGACCTTTTGCAGCGATTCACCCTCCGACCTGCCTGTAGCATCACGCCGGAACGAGGCACGCCGATCACTTTGTTCTCTGCAGGGGAAGCGGAGTGACACAGTTGGCATTTTAGTGCACGCCGTCGCCAGCCCCCTGTCAGCAGAGCAGTCGTCAGCTGTCAGCGGTAAAAAAGTGATCCTTGATGCTTACTACGACCTGGTGTAGTCTCTTTAAAGGCAATAGTTCCACATGTAGGGGGTCGTACGCTACGCGATTTGGAGTGAGTGAACATCCTTAAGTAGTATGTAGGATGAATATGAAGCCACAGCCTTAGTACGGTATACTGCATACAGGAGGAAACAGCTAGCCCGTCTCCCTCAAAAGATGGCAATATTTACTAGAAGTTAGCTTTTGTTTTCTAGCTTTGAGCGTTATCCGCTAGTGAGTAAACCTTGAGTCAAGTTTGTTTTTGTCAGCGTACCTTTCCACTATCAGTCGTTGACTACATAGAGAACATACACATGCCCACGTGGTTTTTCTGATACGCACGCACACACACACACACACACACACACGGATGATACGCGGGTTTGCGGGTGGTAAAATGACAAGAATCCGACCAGTTGTTTTTCTTTAAAATTAGAAAATGAAAAAAAGAGTCAAGAGGTAACATTCCACAGCAGTGTCCTGGTCACTTGATCTCTCAAGAGGTCATGGGTCACCTAATGAAACCAACCAACAGTCTGCCAGAGGTTTTACAGCCTTTACGCTTTGCTACATTCTGTCTGACGATTTCACTGGAAATTAAAGAGGTTGAGTGTTCAACCTGCAAACATTTGTCTGCAGAACTTGCCACGGTTATTTAACTTGCAATCAAGCTTATCCAACATGTTGCACAACATCATATGCATCAGCCATTGGAATAATAACTAACCAGCAAAGGTGAGGACGCTCCCTGTATGTGTGTGTGCGTGTGTGTGTGTGCGTGTGCGTGCGTGTGCGTGCGTGGGTGTTGGTTTGCAGAAGGCACATTCCTGAGCTGGCTCGATATAAAATGAGAGGCTTGGCCCGAGGAGAGAGGGACTGCAGAACAGAATTCCCGGGGAAGCGGCAGAGGCCCCCCTTTGTCCCCCACCCCCAGGCGTGATGGTGCCTCACGGGACACATGGACGCTCGCCTCCGCCCACAACTCTGTTTTCCGTCTATTGCCATTGACTTTTTCTTCTTCCTCACTCTCGCCCAGCGCGTATTGGAGTTTTTTCATCTGCGCTCTCAATCCTCTCCGTTCTCCTTTTGAGGCGCCGCACTGTGAAAACCTGGCAAAGGACCGCTGCCCTATACGTACCCCCCCTTCCTCTGTCCCTGCAGCCTCTCTTTTTCCTGCCAGTTTCTGTTTCTGTGGGTCCTCTGGGCTGCACTTGACCTGCCTAGTGTGACGCCATTTAGTAGGGACACGGATGGAGATGAGAAAGATGGAGAGGTGAGCTGCAACACGTAGAAAGAGAAACGGCACTGTCAGAAACGTTGTGACAAACGTCAGAAAAATAAGAATCAAACTTGAATTAACGACACCAAACATTTGTGTTAGCTGCAGGGGCTTCTCATTTATCAGAACAGTACCTGAAAAACACAATAACTATAACATAACACTTTGTCAATGTAAAGAAGTAATATAACATGTTCAGACATTAAGATAAAAGTTATGAACACTGTAGCAAGGAACAACAAATTCCAAATAACATAATAATAAATTAATAAAACAGTAATTTTCTTAATTAAAAAAACGTTAAGGTTATCAAATGTATAAATAAGTAGGACAAGGAAACAGCTAACTTAAAAATGGACTATTTAGAGGTTTGTGTGTGTGTGTGTGTGTGTGTGAGATTCAGGCGTGTTGTGTGTAGCTGTAGCTGACGCCAGGCCCAGGCCCTTGAGGATTTGTTCCTCCAGCTTCAGGTAGTCTTTGTACTCCTGTTCTTCATCGACGGGGGGCTTTAAGGGCTTCTCGCAGTCCTGCACACAAACAGGGAAGAATTCATGTAATGAGCAATACATAGCAAAACACAAGGCATTTAAAAGCATCCGTAGCAAAGACGTGTCAATTTCTTCTATTTGAAGCAGAAATGTGCAGGCTCATATGTAGGTAACATGAAGCTGCACTTTCAAATAACTGTTGAATGAGAGTTACAGCCCCTCGAAGTACTTCCTTATAACATTTCTAAATACTGCTCATAAACATCCTTAAAGATTTGTTCAATTATAATTTTTTGCAATCAGTTTCAATGCAATCATCAGACAAGGCACACGCAGTACAAACATGCATATTCCCACCCCAGTGTCAGACAGAATATTCCTTATATTTTGGGGAAAATGTATGGCTGGTTGGAGGAGCAACATGAGAATAACAACAAACCTGAGATTACTGCCACAGTTGAGATTTGAAAATAAAAAGTCTGAGCTTCTATAGTTTACGGACTGCGAACCACTGGCTTTCAATACCTAAACTTATCCCAGTGCCGAGGCTGAAATAACAACCTCAATGAATTAAACATGAGGGGACATGAGGGGCAAATAAAAGCGACGGGGCCACAGGGGGAGGAAGGACCCACTACACAATACCCTCCATCCACTCTGAACTGGTGTACACACTTTTAACTGGGGCAACACAAACATTTGCTGGTATCACTGTACATTCTGACTGTCATGCGATACGAGTCGCTGTCACTCAAGGCCACTTCCATGGCCGATATCGATGGTCTTGGGGGGGGGGGGGGGCACAAAGCCTGCTCAGGCTGCCCTCAGGCGGGCTGCACAGCTCACCGTTCTCTTTGGCTCTTTTGCCCGCTGTTCCTTTCTCCTCAAACGATCCTTCAGCCTGTCTTCCTCCACTGCAAAGTATTCCTCCAGAGCAGAACTCTGTTTGCAGACAAAAGAGAGGAGCCACCTGTTAGCAGGCTTCCATGGAACCAACTCATGACTAATAAACAAAATAGCTCATGATCACAACCTCTGTGGCAACGCTGGAGGTTTGGCACACCTGCACCAACCTGCCTGTAATTCCTTATACTCGCTTAATATCAACAGAAAACTCTAAACAGATGACAAAGTTCAACCTTTTTTTGGCATGCTGCCGTGTTGAATATGTTACCTCCCATTTAATCTTGAGGGTTCATTGTTACTTATGTATGCTAAATACTAACTCTGTAGAAAATGCCTAACCTTCTGGAGGGTGAGTAGGTAGGAGGTCGTTGGACCATCTTACCTCATTCCGGGATGGGACACAGAGGGTCTTTGGCATTTCGAACACAAGGAGCATTCCGAGTTCATCAGTCACAGCCAGGAAGTTCTGCTTGGCTGTGTGTACAAAAAAAAATGTCCAGCAAATGTGCTCCACGTTTAAAAGAAAAATCTTACAATGAGGTCCTGTGGAGATATTTTCCATCTCCTGTATGTGCATGTTGTGATTGATAACGTTGTATCTCTCAGCATCTGTCCGTGGAATGTAAAGAGCTGACTGAGATTTGAACAGGCAAATACGCATGAATGGCCATGATGATTAACCTCCACCTCTATGTGATGAGAGGGCATACAGGTTTTACGTTAGTTGAAGGAGTTCTGCAGTCCAGCAAACTGTGCTTTCCTTCCCTCGATTTGTGTCCATTAAAGGAATCTACTAAAAATGGAGTATACATGCATTTATTTTGTTTCATTACTGTTGTACTGATAAAAAAAGTAATGCATTTCAAGGGAGCTGCACATAGATGTGTGCTAGCTGCTCTATTGCGCACCAAAGAGGCCAGGAACTCACAGGATGTCCAGGGCCTGATGCAGGAAATTCTGGCGTTGGTGACTTGTGGGTAGATACGCACAGGTTCAGTCATCTTTTCCAGCAGGTTCCAGACCTCAATGCTGCCATCCTCTTTCCCAATGAAGAGAATCGCTGGCCGGGTACGGGACCAGCATCCCACAGTGCACCACTGCTCAGAGTTTGGTGACACGATGATGGGGCCGTCCTGGATGTCACATTGAAAGAAGCCAAACAGATGCAATGGATTTGAAATGAGACTATTCTGGCGTCATACATTTGAAATATTGGTCATTGTATTGTGTTAGGAAGTATTGATCACGTGTCAAGTCTGGAATGACTTTGATCTCTGGTGATTCCTCTATATGATCTATTATCTGGGTATAACTTTTACTGCTTGCATCGTCTGCTAAGTGAAGATATAGTTGTTGATACCGTGACTCCCTCCTTCCAGATGGCAAAGTTCCAGTTTCCTGTTGTTAAAATGATGTCTTTGAAGAAGGGTGACCTCTGGACCGTATTCACCAGCCAGTAGTGGGTACTAAAACAGGCAAGGGGCATGGCACCTGAGAGAGAGGACGGACAGAAAGAGAAGGCACACTTGATATTTGACAGTAACTTAATATTATGTTTAATAATAGTAAAGCAATATAAGAAACATTTCACCTCCTGTGTGTATGTCAACCAGGTGGTCTGCCCAACCAAAGATGTGTAGCAATATATGACTTATATGACTTTTATAATTTGGGCTGAATAGTTGTTGTCAAGACATTGAAGGTATTAATATTTATTTATACTGTATGACTTTAGTAATGCTAAACCAGAATACTCACTTTGCAGCATTCCAGAGTCGTCATTCACTTGTTTCCAGTCACTGTAAATAATCTCCCCTGACTAGAAGTAAAAACATATTAAAAGGGAACAACGGAACAGAAATGGACCCTTTTTCATTGTGTTTTTAGTTTGAGTTACCTCTGTTCCAATGAAGAGTTTGGTATTGACATCCTCCAGAGGAGCGAGTCCTTCAGCTGAGGGCACTCTGAGCTGCCTGTAGTCCGGGACGACCTCGGAGTCTTCAGCATTTTCATTATCTGCCTCTGTTAGTGTGTCAGATTGTAGATAGTTAGTCCGGTTCTTTTTGTATGGACAAATAATCCCAAACAAACGGGGAAACAATACAATCAGTGAATAAACAACAGTCAACGCACCAGAAAGACAGACAAGGAACATCGAGCACAACTATTTAAAATAAGGAAACAACAGAGATTGGACGGCGGCATTGGGGCAGCCTGCTCTGTAATCGGACCATGAACAAAACGACCGAAGGACAAAAGAAAAGGAGGTCGGGGGGGGGGGGGGGGGGTTCGGCTAAGAGGGGATATGAGGAGAATGGGAGACAAAGGAGATGGAGGTGGGAGTGAGGATCGTGGCCTGTGGCGAGGAGGGAGACAGTAAGGGAGAAGGGTGGGAGGGGGGGAGACAGGTAACGATGGAACGAGCATTTTCCATCACAAAAGCCCAACTGTCCGTCAGGGACAGCACGGGGCCATCCTCTCACACCCCCATATCAGCCGGTTGTTCCCAATCAAGTCTCGGTTTCACCGTGTTAGATTAGCTCCTGAAGGTCAGATCAGATTGCCCAATCACACACCCCCTCAAATCCACTCTCCCCCAGTGAAGATGTGTGTAAAGATGTGGGACAGACGACACCGCGCAGCAACAGATGTGGACATTGTTTCCCTTTCACCACGCTGCACTGCGGCTCAACTGTTGCCTAATCCCCCCCCACTAAGGAGTTGCTCGCAACGCATCGGGTGCTGCTGTTGCAGGGCGGGGAGCAGCTTTCCTACAGTGTGCTGCTGCTGCTGCGAGGGAGATAACAGAGATAACAAAAGGCCCGAGAACAAACGCGCCGAATGTAGTGCTCGGAGGGAGCCGGTGTAGACTCAGTGGAAATATCGTTTGATGTGGCAACGTATCAATCACATGGGGACTCATTAAAAGCTTTATAACAGACAGACTCGGGGCGGCAACAGATTTATTGCCTCAGTTAGTGGACATTTTTTTTTAAATCTCTGAGCGCCAGCCACCTAAGCTGTGTTCAGGAGGCAGACCTTCAGCCAGACAAAGACAGGTCTCTTCATGACCGGCCAGGACACACACGATCATCCTCTGGCCCTGAAGGAGCCGCATATTGCTAAGAGCTGACAGTCGGTGCGGCTATGAGGGCCTGGTTTTAGAGAGTGTCACTTGATGAAGTGCTATGAAACGGGCAGAGAATGAGAGTTCCTGAGGGTTGTATTACCCTACCCTACTGATCACGGTGCTCAACCATCCAAAGCACAACTACACACACACACACACACTTGTAGACATGGGACGGTTCGTTTTGGATGTTCAATGTTGGGCCTACTTGCTTTTTTTAGTATGTGGGTGAGTTATAACGCCCCGTTGCATCCAGCGATAAACACCTGACAGTATGTATCGTACACATGTTTGAGATTGGATTAAGCTCATGTGTGGGACCGCTGGTAGAAGGCAGAGGCGGCACAACAGACACGAAACAAACAAGCTCAAAAAGGTAAAACCCCTCACCCGCGGCACCGGCTGTGTTGTTGGCTACACAGATGTAAGGTTCCAGGCAGAATTTCAGAGGAGCATATTCTCCAGTGGTGCCAATCATTGGCAGGGAAACCTGGCACATGACAGACAAGAAGACAAACTTTTGACATTTGCAGATACCGGCGGAGACAATACATACAATAAATACATCTGGCAAAGGCCTCGTCGTCATGCTAGAATATGGTAACGTCGGTTACATTTTGGCACTTTTTTTCAGTGGCGATAAAGATTGGATTAAAACTGTCCGGCTGCCTGGTGAACGGATCAATGTAAGTGTTCGATGAATTGGATTTCTCTGCATCCCACGAGAGCACCCTGGCTTCTCTCGTACCGAGCGGTCCTGAGGACTGCAGCACAGCCATTCTAATACACGTCGGGGAGGTTCGACAGCAGTTAAAGCGCCATTAGGCTAACGAGGTGGCAGGCCCGGGTGGCGTCCGTCCACGCACCCTGGGGGGCTGTGCTGAACGTGGAAAACATATTGTTTCGCTCCAATCCCAAGATCAAACAGTGTGAGGAGTCAAAGTCCTACGGACCTGAGATCGATAGCCCTGACGTCACATGTGACATAATGAAAGGCTTCGAAAGGGTTGTCCTGGGTAACCTCAGTAGAGCGGTTTCACTTGCAGTTTGCATACAGGAAGGGTGCAGGGTAGATCATGCACTCCTTTTTATGCTTCACAGATTTATAATATTTTTGTAACCCCTTTTTTTCTGGTGCTTTTAATACAAGTCAACCCTACCTTTTAGCTAAACAAAACATATGCCTATTAAACTGCACACTACAACTACAAATACAATTGCTTGGGTCTTTCATCATCTTTTGTCTCGCTTGATAGGAAACCTTCTGACACTATTTAAACTAACACTGGACCACAGGAATAGTTTTAACCCTATTTTATTCTCACTCTATACAGTTGACTATAGGCAGAAGCGGGTGTCCTGTAACATCCAAAAGTTCTCAGATGACACTGCCCTGGTTGGTCGACCCCCCCGGGGCAATGACCTGGCCTATAAACGGGAGGTTGAATCCTTTGTCAACTAGCGTAGTGAACATTTCTTAAAACTAAATGTTGGAAAAACCAAAGAGTTGGTTATTAATTTCAAAAGGACAAAGAAGGAGCTCTCCCTAGTGATAGTTGCGGGTCAATGGATAGAAATTGTCTTATAAATATTTTGGAATCTATCTGGTAAATTAAAGAGGAAAAATAACAGTGGAGCAAGCTTAGATCTTTAGATATGAGCAGAAAGCTTTTTTTATCAGGGGATCTTAGCTAGTGTCCTCTTCTATGATGTGCGCTGCCGGGGGGGGGGGGGCGGCATTACTACGCAGGACAAAAACAGGATCAATAAGATGATCAGAAAGGCTGGTTCAGTGATTGGCCTTACCCAGGACTCACTAGAGGTCACTGAATGGCCTGGATGATTGTTTCCTTTGACCACAATACTGTGTTTTTAATGGACTCAGAAGGTCATTCATTGAGTGTCTACTGAACGACTTTTATTACAGCAACAGTTTGATTTTATAATGAACACCTTTAGCATCTTTCTGATGTTAGTCATGTTTTTTTAAGGGCTGTTCTGGTTTTTATTTGTTCCTTGTAATATGTTTCTTGCGCTCTGTGTCTATTGTTGTCTGTACAAATTTTACAGTTTCCTCATTCGGGATTTATTTTGAGCCAGAATGGTTTTCTTCCAATATTGGTAAATGTAATGTTTGTACATTTATTGCGAAGGCTGTTTGGTTGGCTGTATGCATTCACAATGTGTGTACCGCACAACTTTTAAGAAAAGAATGTGGACATTTGTATTGCATCCTTAAACCTGCAGTACCGTGTAAAAGGGCCTCCATGTGTCCAGGTGTTTGAACGTGTCGAGAAAAGTGTGGTGTGTCTTCTGATCCCGGCTCGGGTTTGACACTCGCACATCCCAGAACTTTATAGAACTTCAGAGGGAGACAAATACAAAATGAATATTCTCTTGAAAATACAAATAAAACACTCATCCTTTTGTTTTGCAATAAAAGAAACACAACATTTAATGTATAAAGTAGCCTCTCCTCTAAATATGGAGCCTGGCGATAACCACAAGCAGTGTGGGAAAGACCAATCTAACCTCCACTCACTTCATTCATTCACCTTGTTATCCTGAGCATCAGTAATCAGGGATGTTTCTGCAAGACTTACCAGTCAGGGGAGCAGGAGACAATCTGTGTAGAAATGTTGTACTTGTTCTCCACGGGTAAGCCTGTGTTGGTCACCTTAATGAGAGAGTGAGTGAGCGAATCACAATATCAACAAATGTCTGTCAGACTTAATAAAGAGCTGACAAATAATGAAATATATGCTCGGGTGCACTTTGATGATTGTCTTATTGCACTTATCCAGGTGAGCGCCAGTGGTTGTCACGATAAATTACAACTGGCTGTTTTATGAAGAATCTGACTTTTGAAAGACTAAGCCACACGCTAGGTCCTGTGGACTGTTATAATGAATTTAATCTGTGTAGGACCATTGTTCTTAAGCCGACGTTCTAGACCATGTATTGATGAAAATCCTCATATAAATAACCATTATTTTGCGGTAGTGGCAGTAATCTACAAAATGAACTTATTATTTTCTACACCATCACTACTCAGTCTATTACCTTACCTTCTGGTTACGTGTTTAATGTTTTATTATCAAGACGGCTCTGAAGGGTTCAAATGTACTCCGTTTGCCTTAAGTATGCCACAATGTTGACTTCAGATATGATAAAAGAATGAGATAAAAAAAAAAAATTAAGGAATGTAGTCACACAAAAAAAACGTTCACGAATCAAGATATGCCAAATAAACCATTGTGAACAAAAGAGGAAGGTTCAAACACTGCCCTAATGCACTCCTAATGGAAAATGTCAATTAACTCTTTACGTGGTCAGTGTTTGGAATATTCAACATTTGCAGTCGTTTCTCCTTCTGAGCGCTCTAGCAGCCGGTTCTGCGTACCTCGAATGTTGGCGGCAGCCACTGGACGTCGGTGATTGGTGCTTTGTGGCTGTTCTCTATGGGAGACGCTGCACAGTAGCGCACAACAGGAGTCTTTTTCTCTTTGTGCTCGTCGATGTCCTGGTGCGAGGCCGTACACAAAAGGCCCAGCGTGTACAGTGAGCACAGTGAGCTTTGACATTTCAATCTTACAAAGAAGGCGACAGCGGTCGACAGCCCTCCTGAAACGGACCTTCATGGTATTCAAATGAAGTATGCTTTGACATCTACCTAAAAAGATTCTGCTACACAGCAGTTAAAGGATTGTGCGTTACGTTTCTAAACAGCATGTGAAAAGGATTCATTTCAATAACACTGCGGTGCACCTGCATGTTTAAAATTGTGTCAATAGAACCTAAATCCTCACATGAGGATTTGAATTCTTTGTTTATCTGAGCCGGCAACAGGTGCCAATGTAGCGAAGGTTTCACAGCATTCAACATTCAAATGAAGCCTTTTAGTTCACACAACTGTCAATGTTTACATTGCAAACACAAGGGAGGTGAGTGATCTGATGCGTTTAGTGGCATCTTCTATGAGGACCAACTATGGTGGAGGATGGAAGGCGTTGTGTAGCGGCTGCAGTACGCGAGCTGATGACAAGGAGCACAGAGAATAGTACAGAGGTTGGTAGCAGGAAAAGAGAAGTGAGAACGGGGATGAAGACAGCTGTTCCAATCTATAGGCTATAAGAACTCACAAAGCAAATGGGAGCTGGATAATGAGGGCACGTCTATTTAAAGTGGAAGATGTCACTGAAGGGCAGAACTGCTTCACATCGTCTCAGCAGGCTCAGCATTAAGCCCGTTTTTTTTTGTCACCCATAATTACCTCCTCTCTTTATTTTTCCACACAATACCGTCTAAAAAAAGGCAGCCGTGCAATGCAAATATTAGTTTACTGTGATGTTAAGACCAAAGACAATTCCTCTTTGACGTCTAAGTCTTCAGTTAATATTTCTATTATTTTTTTAGTTGGGTCACCTCAGTCTAACTGTGTATGTTATGTTGATGCCTTCTATGAGTCGTTTAATGTTTAGAACTTTCCTTGGGATTCACTCCTGGCATCAGTAGATTTGTGGAACTAGTTTGGACAGCTGCGGCGGGTATGAAAAGGACCATTAGCCCACTTCATTCCTATCTAATGAGAGAGTGAGGATGAGGGGAGAACTCGCGAGTCAACGTGTCATCGTCTGACTTTGTCATACAGCACAGCCTCTCTTTACAGCAAATACATTGCATGCTTTGGTAAACGGAGGACCCATACTTAAATAAACCGAGCTGACATCATCGCTAGTCATGGAATTATGGTAACCGATACAACATGGCCATACACCAACACACATACAGAACGCCATGCGCTTGTGTATCAACATTGTGCACGTTGGAGAGAGGGCGTGGGTACTTACCAATGTGTCATTATTAAAAGGAACTTTTTCACCAGGTTGTGTTCCCTTCAAGTGCATGGAGTGAGCAGACATGTCCCACAACACAACCTGAAAAACCAGCAGCAGAAACAATAGACTGGTGTTGAACAGGATAGCATCCATTTGAATCATTTTCTACGATAATGAAAAAGAGGAGCATGGAAAAGTGGTACAGCTGAAAAACAACTACACGGCAGAAAAGGCAGCAGATGCAGCAAAGCAGAGAGGCAGAGCAGAGTCGGATTCAGCACCTGGCCATTCCTGCAGCCGCCAACGATGATATTTGGATCAGAAGGGCAAAACTCAAAGGCAAAAATGTCACCTGGGCACTCCAGCAGCAACTGCAAACAGCACAGAGACCCACGTACACAGGGAAGAAATATTATATTTCAGAGTACACATTCCCTGTATTGGGTGCCTGCCATCCTGAGTTTTTATTCATTCTAGTCTCGCCATTCAAAGTTCAGCTTTTAATCCACCAAACCAAAATGCATACAGTACTGTGGATTTCCTCAGGCACGAGGGTAAAAAAGACCCAAGTAGGTTGAGATGGTGTTATAAAGAAGTTATTTTTCGGCATTGCTTTACTCCATACACTAATAAATATGTTTATTTCCACAACTAATGTCTGCACTGCTCCAGCAGATGGTGAAACCAAAGCATGACACATTCCTCAGTGAAGGGATACATCAGGGGTTACTCATATCACCTTTACACATTTCCACTTTTAGCAGCTCAGTTTCATTGATTTATTGCCCCTGTCAAATCAATACAGCCTCTCAAATTTTGCTGAAGCAAAGGAAATTATTTATGTTATTTGCAGGAATAAGCAAATCTTTCAAGTCGTTTTTGTATCAAAGTGTGCCTTGAGCAGATTGGAGTTAGAAATGAGCTGGTATGCTGTGCATCTCTTATCCAGCTTGTACAATCTCCACATTAACTCAAATACTGACGTGACTTTCCTTACCTGGGCGTGAGAGGAGTCTGAGAAGCTATAAAAGACAATGAAAGAATCTTCTGAGTCAAACATTGGGGAATCCTCTGTCCTTTTTTGGGTCAAGGCCACAGCTATCACACCTACCATCAAAAACACACATCATACTACGTATCAACTAAACAGCGACAGGAAAATGGACATTCAATAGTGTGTAAACTGATGACCCCCCCCCATTTTTGTGTGTGGAACAATTCTTTCGCTCCAATCTTCTAGACAACTGTGTTCACTGACTGAGATTCTTTCACTTTACCGTGGAATGTAGGGTGCCAGTTTAAGGTGCTGATTTTCTTGCCCTTGGCGTAGTTCTGGTCTGAGAAGACCTTAAAAAGCAACAAATGTTTGGGAAACTCCGGAGAACGGTGCTCGTCTTCAGATGCCGCCCCCAGGGCCTTCCACTGATCAACAAACACATTCATGATAGTTTCCTGCTGAAGGGCTTTCAACATACTGCAAACAGGAAACAGAAAAAATACAACTATGTCAATTTGTGCCAAACGTGTGCATTATGTTCCGTTTTCCTCCATCAAATCTCCTCAAAGCCACAGTAACAAGTTTTCTCACACTCCACGTGTAGTTGCTTACCTGGACACAAAAGGAAGGTTGAGGGTAAAGTGAAAGATTACAGTATGTAATTCAAAGTCTTACAACTTCAAAATCGTGCAGGGGGAATGTCTCTTAACTATTTGTTTACCCTACAGGGTAATAATGGATGGGTTTAAAACTCTGAGGGTTATGAATCTGAAATATTTCAGAAACATCTCATCTTACCTTGAAGTCACCTTTTGAAAAAAAATCTGCACCCTCTCAGACCGGAGGATTTCCTCTTTTTCCTCATCACTGAGCTCTCTTGGCGTGTACTGAGTAGGAACAGTGCTCGTCAACTTCCTGTAAAGGTAGAAATATTACTATACAACACGTAGGTGGAGGCACAGTTACCTTTTGAATCGATAGCGAGAGAAAAATAGTGCATGACGAATGTCAGAATGTCACATTTTCAAGACAATGCCGGAAAATACTTGTCTCAAATCCTTGAGGTATTTAGCATTGCAATCAGTGTTACTGTCTTATTTCTTTGAAAGCCTTGAGTTGTCAGCAGTATCTGTCTGTGCCCCCTCCCACATCAGTTTTAGGTGAACTGATTTGCTGGCAGCGTACCTCTTCGTCTGAGTACTGCTGCTTTTCAGTCTGGGAACCGCCTGGGCCCCAAAGTCCCTCTCCATCGGCCTGATGCTGAATCTGCTGTCTGGACAGGATGGACACCCTGTGACGGTTGTCTTGCTGTCCGAAAAAACAGCTGGTGGCCCAAACTTCCTCCTCGCTTCTGAGAGCTTGTAAGTGAAGTGCAGCTGATGAGAAAACGGAGACAGGTTTCATGGGGAGCACAAGGGGAAACGGGAAGAATGTAAGTGCTGTATGCAAATGTCATGTGTTTGGCATTTGCCAGCATTACGTTTTCTCCGGTTTCCCTGACAGACTCTTCCTCCATTTCCTGCTCACTGCCAAGACATATCCATGGCTTTGGTTCAGGGGTTTTAATGACTTCATCCTCAAACACTTCGGGTGTCTCAGGCTCTGGAGACCCAGCAACCTGGAGAGCATTACACGATCATACAGTTACAAGAACACAAAGGACACAGAGGTGGAATATGAGTAGAACTGTTTTAAAACCTGTTGCACCCGAGAGGCACCATTTTTTGGTGAAAACCGAGCCAGAACAGGAATATTGTGTACTCATCACGAACAAATGTTCGAACGCTGTTCGACACATTAGAGACTGTTGGGGATTTTATTTCAGGAAAATCTCAAAATTTGATTTTGATCTTTACACATCCGAGGATCCCCCGTTATCCCCCACAGAAAAAGACGAATGATTTCTGTTTCCTTGACTGAGCCTGTGCAAAAGTCCCGATGCGCGGCCACGAGAAAATGAACAAATCGCTCTTTGAGCGGACTCGTCACTTCCGAGTCCTTGTCCCCGAACAACACATCTCTAATGTAATGTAATTGAACCGGAATACAATTGAAAATGACCTGCAGATTTACATATTTAGCGAGTGTAGAATCCCTACTGCATCACATATCAAGCACCGACATGTCGCCTTACGTTTAAGATCCTTTCCTTTGCTTCGGGTGTGAGAACCAGGTAGAAGCTCTGGCCATAAATGAAGTCTGTGTCAAAAACCAGCAGGAGCTCGTCGTCTGGGTAGTCCTGGAACATAAAAGAATTCACCACACTCAGTCTTTATACATAATGAACATTGTGTTTTTCAATTGATCCTTTGCAACATTTGGTCAAGATAGTAAACTAGTAAACGACTGGGGGATGTGGATTCTAGACTTGAGGAGTGATTTAGAAAGAAAAAGACACGCGCGCACGTACACACATCACCAGGTAAGTCCGCGGATTTGTCCTAAATAACAAAGCGCACATTATAAAGGACTGACACAGATGAGCCTATATGGCTCCCTTAGGGTGCTCTCTGGTCTCGTTAAGTTTCAAGTTTGAGTTTATTTGATGCTAAAGGTAAGAGATGAGGGTTCTCGTGTAATGAATTGTGCTCAGAGACAGAGGAGGAATAAGGTTAAACGGGTCACTCCTTTTGTTCCCACCCCTTGACCCCTTAACTTGGGGTCCGTGCATCATCACAGTGTCTTAGGTGTATTGTGCGAGTGATTGCTTTGGCGACGGCTCAGCCTCACCAGCACCATCTGCTTCGCGGGGCTGAAATCGGACACCGCGGCTCTCGTCTTGAAGTCATTGATTATGTCGTCCTTTTTCAGCAGCTTGTAAGGGCTCTCGCCTGTGACGTCCACGTCGGAACGGCAACCAAAGAGCTTCTGGGTGGCTGACGTCAGGACCACGGGGAATATATCATCAGGGTGACCTTGGTGAGGAAGAACACAATCAATATTGGCAAAAAAAGATGGTGGATAGAGGAAAGTGTGGATCAAAATGAGCTAGATTTAAGAATAAATAGAACATCACATGCATCCAATTACTCAATAACGACTTTGCGTTTTGGTGCCTGTGAAAGATGCTAAATCTACTTAGATATCAAAACACACTTGTTTTCACTATGAGTGTTTCAAGAATTTTTACTTATATGTTACAGTAATTTGGGCAAAGCAAACGTTGACCTAAAAAAATATTGTTTACAGATCGGAAAACGTAAAGTCCCCATATGAAAATAATGCAAATACTACCCAAGTCTTTCCACAAGGTTGCTGAGGCGATGCGGAGAATATGTACAAATAAGTACAGCTTTAGGAAACCACTTCCCAGCTGGGGGCGTCAACCTTTCCCACTCGCACCAGTTAGGCCTCATGCCAAGTCATCGTAGTGGAAACTAACACCCTTCAGTTTACACAATTAAGTGGCGACTACGGCACTTTCATGCATGGGAAATATTGACATAAGAGATGAAGAAAGTGTTATGTTCAATGTTCCATAACCCATAAAGAATCGGTTGGCTGTGCCAAGGAGGTATTGAAATATGACAGGCTTCTCTTCACTGGAATAATCACTTTTGACTGCATACCTCGAGATTCGTTTAATGCACCACAGTACACGGTAAACTACTGAAGAATTCATGTCAAGACAATAGCTGATATGATCACTGATATCATCAATGTCTTTGACAGATCTATTTCGAGGGGAAGAAATGCAGCAGTTAAGTTGGTCCCCGCCAGATGAACGACTTAATGTTAGGGTTAAGACTTGGTTTTGGTTTAAGGGTCGGGCTTAGGTTACGACTCGACTATTTAAACGATTTATGAGGTGTTCAATTGGGACATCTAAGGGACTATAATTCAAATTGCTGCCTGTACAAAATGGAAATAAAATGAATGTGAGGACTCTTAACTCCTATAGGAGCCAATGCTGCTCAATGTAGAGAGCATGTGCAACAGTACACTCAAAATAACAAGGGGGCAAACTGTTTTTCACCCTCTACAAGTGGGATTATTAGTTTCGGCAATGCTTGTTACATCTCTACCTTGAGGTCAGATTGGATTTAAATAACGGTAAATCATTCAAAATGTCAAATTAATCAAGGTTATCAAATACAAATGAAAAATGTGGTTTACTTGCAGATATATGCATCAATACGGCGTGTAGTGTAAATCAATATTGAATTAATGAAAGCTTTTAAATTGTCTGACCAGGGTCAGGGTGGGTAAACACACAAGCAAAACAGAAGATGCTTTTCTCTTACCAGGCTTTTTCTCATGGACGGGTGACTGAATCTTTTTTCCTAAATGGAAAAAAAACTGTCAGTTCACCGTTTATTTACTGTGCTTTCTCCATTTGACCGGGAGACAAACATGCACACAATTGATCAAATCAACACAATACTAGTATTCAGACACTCACCTTTCCCTTTTCCTTTACTGCCTGCACTGCTTGTGGCACTTTTGGATCTCATCCTTGCTCATAGAATGAGGCTCCACTAATGAGGCGGAGAAAGTTTCACACACAACACAGAAACTTGTATCTATCATATTGCTATTTTATTGCTCAACTGTCAGAGGGCACATGGGAATTCACACACAGTGGCAGAAAGGTGTTTGCCCCCAAAAGTCATAATCAAATCACGTGGCGCCATCTTCTGGAGGAGAACAGAATTGTCTGGTAATTTTTACTTTGATTAAAAGGAAGGGTCCTAGAAGACAAGGAGCATCTCCAGCTCTAACTGGGAAAAAGAAATGGAGCAAAGTCCTCCGACTCACATTCATGTGTATATGGTGTAAGCTACATAGGTTGGAACTTGTTTAGGTTACAGCTACTCATGTGAGTGGAGAAATTGGGAAGTAATCAGGTTTCACAACACCTAACGTCATTTTAATTTGTTATAGTTCATTTCTATAGCAACTTTCAACAACATGTGTGATTTTCAGGGTCATTCTGCTCACATGTGGAGGAGATCATTGTGCCTCATTATGGGCCTTTTAATAACTTATGGTTTCTAAGCACACGAGACACACTGGTTTAGTGATCAAGTTAGTTAGAGACCTCTGCATCAGACCAATGCAAGACTATCAAAAATGTACTTTCATTACATAAAGTATAAAGAACTAAACTATGCTAAAATTGCACTAGTTACCTTTAAAACGTACCGTCAGTGTTGAAGTGCTGCTTGCTAGCTTACCTTTGGTAGCGGTAATGAAACGGACACCGTGGTCAGGCATACAGCAGCTAACCTAAAGCCCGCTAAAGATGCCACTTCCACGCTCCACAGCGTCGGGTTATGAATGATTAGTGATACAAACTCATGAACATTTGCTTTACCGTTGATGCTTGAAACCCTCTCAGCACTTTTCCCACTCCTATGATTGTTTGGTCGCTAGTGGTTACAGGAGTGCGCGCGTGCGTAAGCGTTTGGTGAAGAGGGAGGGCCGGCAGTGACCGACATATCCAAGAGCCAATCGGATCTTAGCAGCCAAACGACGTTAGGTTGTCGTAATGTAACCTACCTGAGCCATTTAGATTGCTTGAGGAGTTTGACCGCAAGGCAACGTACGAACACGCACTTCCGAAGTTCAACCGGGTTTAATCAGTTTACTTAAGTTATGACTCTTACAACACAACAATATATTGAGTCACTTGAATCGTGATTTTCTATTTGACCAAGACATTTTGGACATAACGCTAAGTTTATTAACTTACAGCGCAACATTGGTAAGTATCTTCTACACGACAGAAAATCCATATTTAATGGGTTCCCTAAAACGGAAGCTGATTGAGGTTGACTCAGGTAGAAGAATGAGCTGTTTGAATAATGTCCGCTGGTTTCTTTTCTTCAAATGAATAAGAGGAATAATAATTCATACATTTCCCTCCAGTAGTTTATCACCCACACCTAGTTTAACTTTGAAGAGTTTAATGAAAATAAAGAGTAACACAGTGCAACAAGAAAAATCAACATCTCAATCTTCACAAATAAATGATTTTTTGCATGACAATTGTATTTGGTTGAACAGCACTAATAACAGTACAAACTATAGACCTTTTTTTGGTCAAACTATTTGCTACTTGTATACAACTTGAGTCACTGTCTTATTAAATTGTAGATATGGAGGAGTCCAGTTATTTGTATGACGTGCTCGAGGCGAATGGCTCCCCTTCCTGGGACGACCAGAACCACCAGTGTCTGGACGAGCTGGACAATGTGGAGTGTCTCAGAAGGAAGATCAAATTTTACTTTATGAACCCTTGTGAGAAGTACCACGCCCGTGGCCGAAAACCATGGAAACTCCTACTGCAAATCATCAAAATAGCCATCATTACTATCCAGGTAACAATCTCAGACATGAGCTGGACATATGTTCATGGTGTTGCTTCAATACGCAGATAATCGTCGTGATTTCTTCCTGTATCCTTAGTTAGTATCTTTTGGGCTGAGCAACCAGATGGTTGTCAGGTTCAAGGAGGAGAATCTGATGACTTTCAAGCACCTTTTCTTGAAAGATTACGTCAATGGAGGCACGGATGTGAATGCTGTTTACAGACAGGCTGATGTTTACGATCACATCGATTACGTCCTTGAACAGGTGACTGACTTCTTGCTTTGGTTTTACTTTCTTTCTCGGAAGGAACAACAAGAAAGCATAATTTTATTTTTATTTTTGTGCAGGTTTGTTTTGAATTCAAGCACGACATTTTCTCTTCTCCTTTTTCTTTCCTGTAAATCATTACTGGCATTTAATGACATATTTGGTGTGTGAACAAAGAGCTTAACAAGCTCCCCCGATGACATGTAGCTTGTCACGGGATTGGACTTTGTTCCGTGTTTTTTTTTTTTTTTTGGAGCATTCATCATTATTGTTTTGTCAATTTGTAACTGCATAACTCTAACCCTGAACAGTTGTAACAAATAAGTAAATTGTTAATTCCTAGTACGGACATCTGCACAACATCACAGTAGGCAATCACGAATATGAGAAAAATGGTACTTTCTACAACCCTGTGACAGTGTGTCAGGAATTCTATCGAAACGGCACCATCTACCCGGGCAATGAGACCTTTGAAATTGATGTCCAAGTACAAACTGGTACGTATGCGTGATCGTTGGGAGTTATTTGGGGAAACACAATACTGAAACCACGTCTAATGCTTTCAGTTGTTGCTTTTCTGTTGTTGACTTTCTTCCTCTCTAACAGATTGCGTTAACGTTTACCCGATGCATCATCCGTCATCGGGGGAAGCGCTTCCAAATCTTCAATTGCATTTCAAAAGGTCGGCACGTAAAACAATTTAATCCGACACCTTCTCCTTCTCCGTTTAATGCGGTTAATGCGAGACGCCGCTCTGTCTTCCAGAATGCTCACGGTCAAGATCACGTTTGTTCTTAAGGCCATCAATTTACAGACGGTGAGACATCGAGAACTGCCCGACTGCTACGACTTTACTGTTGTTGTAAGTCATTTGAATTGTCCGATGATGATGATGATGATTTGACACATCCGAGCACTTTTAGCCTTCGCTGTTGGGTTTAACTTTGACTTGAACGTGTCTCCTGTTTAAAAGATAACTTTTGACAACCGAGCGCACAGCGGCAGGATAACGGTCGACCTGGAGAGCGACGTAGACATCAATGAATGCAGAGACTGGAAAGTAACTGGAGCGTGTGAGTTTTCTGAGCTGAATTCAGCATGAACAACGTGTTCATGTCTCCGGACTCGTTAAGCTTGAGCCATTTCATCTCCTTGTTCCCTCAGCTGCTAGAAACGTATACCTGACTGTGCTGTTTGACTGCTTCATCATTATAACGTGCATCAGCTCCTTTGCCCTCTGCACACGCTCCGTGGTCAACGGGATTCGACTGCAGTTCGTAAGTTAATTAAAATGATCGAACACTCTGCCAAATCGATTGTGTAGGATGGAAGATTTTACATTCTCAGTTTAGTAATTTTAGTAGTTTGATAATGTTGGCTTTGATTTTCACAAGGACAGAGATATCTTGTATAAAGTTATTTCCTCTTATTTTGATTGTTTTTGAATTAACCAATTGTCATAATGTATATGAAAAAAAAAGTAACTAGTGTAAACTTTTTTTTCTGAATTATAGTGGATCAGGATTATGAAGTGACATTAAATTGAAGTACCTCAAAGCTGGGCTTGGGGGTTAAATACATGCAATCACATTCAATATTCATCATAAATACTGACCAACAGGATCTTCTGTATTTGTTGTAAACAGGAGTACACACTCTACAGCAGAAACCAAGTACCATGGTCAGACAAGTTGGAGTTTCTGAATGGTTGGTACATCCTCATCATCGTTAGCGACACATTGACCATCAGTGGCTCCGTTCTCAAGATGGAGATCCAGACAAAGGTAATGTGGTAATATTCTTTATAGATAGTATGACTGAGATCAATAACACTATTACATTATGAGAATATCAGAAGTCATCTGCACTGCATGTGTATAGATTCATTCCTTCAGTCCTCACTGTCACATTTTTTTAGGTCCTCACTAGTTACGATGTCTGCAGCATCTTGCTTGGGACCGGTACCATGTTTGTCTGGATCGGGGTCATCCGCTACATGGGCTACTTTAGGAAGTATAACGTAAAACAAGATCATTCATTTAGAACACATTTTCTCTTTTAAATTTTTTGTTTTTATGGGCATCACATGCAATGTAATAATTCAATAATACCAATGCCACATTGTTTACGATAAATAATCCTGTAGAATGCAAAGACAATTGTCCAACTTGTCTTATTGCTTTTAGATTCTCATACTGACGCTACGGGCCGCTTTCCCAAATGTAATCCGCTTCATCTGCTGTGCGGGAATAATCTACCTGAGTTACTGCTTTTGCGGCTGGGTCGTCCTCGGCCCGTACCATGAGAAGGTGAGGGTTGTTGACACAGTGCAACGAAAGGTCTGCCAGACTTTTAGAAAATCTGAATCTGAATTTGTTTTCAAATTCTGTAACAGGTTCTTTTTATCGAAGTTATATTCTCCCACTGATTTACTTCTGAGGTAAATTTGTTTTAAGTAGTATTTCAAGGTACTTGTATTTTATACCATGAGGGTTAGACATCACAAGCCATACATTATTGGCTTGTTATTAATATCAACACCTTTTATCAGCTGCAACTTCAAAAGTAATAAATAGATGAAAGGACCATTCCACATAATGAGCACTTTTGGAACCATCTACTCAGAAAATTCTTTTCTTTTACTTGACCATTAAATTCAAGCCTTTGACTTTTTGTTTTAGTTTCGTACCTTGAACACCGTGTCGGAGTGTCTGTTCTCCCTGATCAACGGAGACGACATGTACCCCACCTTTAAGGACATGAAGCAGAAGAGCAGCCTGGTGTGGATCTTCAGCAGGGTCTACCTCTATTCCTTCGTATCGCTCTTTATCTACATGGTCCTCAGCCTTTTCATCACGATCATCACAGACACCTATGACACCATTAAGGTGACTTTACTCATTTTAGATTGTATGTTGGTTAATCCAACAGTAATATTTCTTTTAAGCTATTCAAGCAAACTTAACTCTCACTTTTTGCCAATTATTTAGCAGCAGCAGCAGAGTGGAACCCTGACATCAGATCTGCAAAAATTCATGTCAGGGTGTACAGACCCACCGAATTCTGGGATGTACAGACTTGACGAGAACAAAGGCCTCTTGAACTGCTGCCTTGGCAGGTACGTCGAATGCAGCCCACACTATTTAATGTGGATACTTTAACTACTGAATGTCTTAGAAGCACAAATTAAATGCAGGCACGCTGTGCCAAAGCATTTTTATGTTCCATGTAGTTTTTGGCCATAACTAAATCTAAACTCATCTTCTTTCAGGTGCAGGAAAAGGCTGACTTCGGAGGCATAGCAGGTGTTTCATATGGGTATTAAAAAAGGGATACAGTTACAATTATAGTAACAGTATATAGCCTGTTAAATATTCGATGGGAGCCTTAGAAATGCATTATGCCCTTGGTTCTCATTTGATTTTACGTTGGAGCACTTACAGTGCAGAATAAAAAGTTTGAGGATATATAAAGTCTGTTTTTTATGACACACAGAACACTTCTAAATACTTTATTCCGGTGTGTAGAGGTTAAAACAGAATTGGTCACTAACATTTGAATGTAATTTGAAAAGATCCCAATGTTGTACATTGTAGATAATAAATCATGGTTGAATGAGTGTGTTTTATTTTTACATTATCAAGAGAACGTTCCAATACAAAAGCTAAAAAACCTTTTACCTCACATCAAAATTTTGTTGCAAAAATAAAAATCCCATTTCTGGTCATGGCAACAATACCCATACAGTCTTGAAGCAATATTGGGAGGCAAATACTGTAAATGGCTCAAATAGTGAGGACCTCTATTTCCTACAAAGAAAATCTGAGTTATTGATGGATACATCGATTCAAGAAAAGATGTAATTGTCTTTAATACTTAATGGGAAGGAAATGCATTGCAATTTGCTTAATTGCTTGAGATTCATGTCTTTAGTCCATCATGAAGCAATAATCCTTTTAGTTTGGCTTATGTCCTTGAGTGCCTTTAGTCCAGACAACACGGCCCAGTTTGTGAATGGCTTGCTGCAAGTCTCCAGAGTAGACCAGTTTGTCCAGGATTGTGGAACCACAAAAAGGTGATGGCATCTTAAAACATCCATACATCAAATACCCAAATGCCTTTGTTTACAGTCACAATGAGCAGTTCCGTGCAGTCTCGCACAGGTATTGGGGTTTTAAAAAAGAAAGGGGGGGGGAAAAAAAACAAAAAAGGAAGCTTAGTTACTTCCTTTACCTTAAGTGATTGTTCACGCGTGGAATCAGTCTGGTTTGGATTGGGTAACGCCAAGAGGGGGCAGGACTCGCTGCTCCTCCATCCTGTTGGACTGCGAACGCACAATGAGACTGAAAAAATCTTCATCTGGAACGGTTGGTCCCTTGCTTTTAGAAGGTGGAGCAGCACACCTCTGATCGTTCAGTCTGGAGCCCTAAAACATTGACAAGAGACGACTGAGTGCAGTAATGAGCTGATGCATTCTCCAGAACACGAGCAGCCGTGTATACTTCCCTGACAAAGTGGAATGCTTTTATGCAATATCGATCTGTGACAATTAAAACTGTCACAGTGAATAATGTTTACTAAACATTAAATTAGCTCTTCCTCCCCCTCGAACAGCAGGCTATATACACACACACACACACACACACAGGTGTTATTTTTCCTCACCTGGCACTTAACTAACATGTCAAAGAAGACATCGTCCCCTTCAGGCTTCTCAGCACTTGCCTCGAGGCGATTGTACAGGGAGGGTGTGTGAGGCGCATCTGTGCTGGAGATCGGGGCTGGGGGGGGGAGAAATTGGTATTAGCAATGAAGTAAGTGGCCATACTGTCAGAAATGGAAGAAAAAAAAAAAAACCCTGTCACTATTGCGTTACCTTGTGGCGGGGCTTGATCTGTGCTGGAGGTGGAGGGTGTACGAGGCAGGTTGGAGGTGCTGTGCCGTAAGCCAGGAAAATGCGTCGAGCTGACTTGTTGGTCGTCCAGACGACGGGCCTGGGAGCTGCCCAGCCGCTCCAGGAAATGACCAGGATCCTGCAACGGTGTTTCGCATCCCAAAATAGCTAGAAACATAGGGTACCGATTATGTGGGTGGAAACAGTGGCTTGTTTTCAAATCACAGATTTTGGGTGGCGTATTACTTTGAGTCATCCTTGACACAAAACTCACAGGATTGCACAACATGTAAAATGTAAAGGAAACATGCTGCATTCACACCATAAGAGCAAAAGTGACTCATCACCAGGGCAGGTTCTAAACATGATTATTAACTGGCTTGTCTTCAATGAAGAACAAACTTGTAGCCTAATCAGAAAATAACTTTAGTATTACATATGGTGTGAACACAAGGGGCGGACTCACATTTCTTTTCAGCTACGGGAGGGGATGAGGAGGGAGAGGAATGAGCAGTGAGGTGGCTCTGGCCACCCAGTAGGGAGCACCTTTGGTCGTCCATTCTGTTGCCCTGGAAACGAGAGAGGAGGTCGAAAAAGCCATCCTCTGCAATAGTGTCCCGTGATCCAGGCTAAAGTGTTAAAAAAAATAAAAAGACTTAACATTAGGACATGGCTTCACATTATTAATTCCAAAAAAACCGAAGGGTTGACAGCATGAACGTACTGAGTCCCAAATCCAAAACAAATTGCACTATTTCAATTATTGATCAAACCAGATTTTATCTGTACATTCTCAGTGTGTAATCCTTTTGTCAAGTTGTGGGCTGTATGCTACACAAGAAAAATGAAAAATTGATAACCAGTTGTAATATATACAAGTTTATACTTCTGTATTTATGATGAACAAACACATCTTGTGTTTGATGACGGAGGAACTTTTAAACACTGTACGTTTGATACAAAAAGGCATTATTATTTTTATTTACACACAAACTGTCGACTGATGTTTCTGATTATTTAGAACATTTTCCTCAAACGGTTTGTGGGGGGGAATGGGATCATTTAGAAGTACCTGAGGAGACCCTGGTGCTTCCAGCTCAGGAGCAGAGTGCTCTTCACACTTTTCGTGCTGATCCTTAGGAGGCGATTGGAGGTTCTTTTGCTTTTTGCTTTTCAGCCGTTGGAAGAGGAAGAGCTTTGTAGAAGACTTGATTGTGTTGTTTTTTGTGGAGCCGGGGAATACGTCTTCTTCCCAGTCCTGTACATCCAAAGTGTGTTGAGATTGACAAATTTAATTAAATATTACAGACCGGTTCATGTCTGAGGTTTACCAACTACAAATTGGGTGAACAGGATCTTGTGGGAAATGAATGAAGAATTTGACATGACAAGAACAAAAGATTTTATGTGGGTCCATGTGTTCCACAAGGCTGACTTCGTTAGTCTTGCAAATAAAACAGACTATTGCTATGCACCACATTCAGCAAAATTGCACCTTCCACTTTAGTGCACAAAAAGCAGTTGGTTAAAAGAACTTAAATTCAATTAATTCAGTAATTTCATACGTACCGGATGTGCAGATGAATTCCCAGTTTGATTTGTGTCAGGACTTTGACTCCTTCCCAGGTTCTCTGCAGAGCCTCCTACCCTTACTGAAGACTTGACCCCTGAAAAAAAAAAAGTTACCAAAGTTCAACGCATTGACCACTTAACATTTGTACAGTACACCGATTCACAATTGTAACGGCCTATTACCCGAGAATGAATTTGGAAGGACGCCAACGGGCAGAGCAGAGCTGGCGTTGCGGAAGCTGTTGGGGTGAAAGCTGGACTTCAGGCCTACGACCATCCGTAGGTCAGACAAGTTCATCCTGGCTGTCTCCTCGGCACTTTTGTCACCAGTCTGAAACACCAAAGCGAACGTAAGCATTTCACTATAAAACAAATGATGAATAAACTCTTAATGTAATTGCAATTTATTTGTCTGTAAAAATCCTTTTGGAATACATACGCTTTTTACAGAAAAGATATGATTCCCTGCTTTTCACCAGGCAACCCCTAGAGGGGGGTGTGGCCTGATTGCAGCTACTGATTGCACCCTGGGGGGGTGGGTAAACCGTAAACAGTCACCTCTTTGGCAATTTCTAGATGCTTCTCTGCAAAGTACATGGCTTGCTGATGATTCCCCAGGGCGGTGTGGGCATTTCCTAGACTCCAGTATGCTCGTCCTTCGCCGACTCTGCAGCGAGACAACGAGGGAAACAGGCTCATCAACTACAGTTGAGATTGCGCAATAATGGGAAGGGCACAGAATAAAACTTTTGTGCTGTACAATCCCAAAAACTTGATCTTAAAATATAGTGCATCTGCTCATTAAGAAAATTAAATCTCACTTATGGGCACATTTCACTGAGGGTGCAAATATACTGTTCAAGAATAGTATTAAGCTTATTACAAAAGCAATAATCACAGAATTCAAATCACATTTGTTTTTTACAGAGCTTAAATGACAATGTAGCTGTGCATGTTTATGTTACCGGAAATATTACCGGTTCCCACATTTTCATTATACTTCAAAGACAGTTTGGCAGAAAGCAAACAACAAGTGGCTTTTTTGCCAATACCTGTCATTGAGGTCCTGAGCAATGACTAGATGTTTGAGGTGGTAATCAATGGCTCTCTCATAGTCCTGCAGTAGTGTGTAGGTGTTGCCCAGACTGTAACAGGCCTGGGCCTCCACAGCTTTGTCCTTCAAAAGCCTGGCCAGCTGCAGAGTCCTCCTGAGGGCGAAACCCAAGCGTAAGGAGACGGTCAAAGAATGTCTCGGGTGGGGCAGGAGAAAGATCTGTTATCTGCTACTTTCTTTGTGAAAGTATTGTACAATTGAGAAAATACTGGATTAAAACATTGTAATGGCATCAACTAAAGCCTCTGACAAATCCATGTGTGTACACGTCTGTGGTGATTATAAATCCCTGTATTGGACTTGCCAGTGTTAACTTATTTCCAGTATTTGTGAGCAACGTTAACTTCCATTGTGAAGATGCATTTTATTTTCTCACTTTTACTATTAATTTTGTATTTATACGGCAAACTTGCATGTTATTGTTGAAGGACAGAAAATAAAGCATTTTTATTTCAGGATCAGGATTAAGAAAACTAAAAAAATCAGCACGTTAGACATACAGAAACATGTGCCAAAGACCACCATGATGTCAGAAAGGCCTTCAGCCTCCTTTACTCACTTGTAATGACCGGCCGCCACTTCAAACTGGCTGAGGAATATGTGAGCATTGCCAAGGTTACAGTGGGCTCTCCTCTCAGCAGACCTATCCCCAAACTCTTTGGCGATGAGCAGCCGCTGCCAAAATATGGTGCATCACTCAGGTTAAAACCAAACAGGGACAAAAATCAAGATGGACACATCCTTTAACATCCTGACATTGAAGGAAACCAAAAAGGTCTGCGGATTAGAACTACTTCCTCTTAATAAAAACAGTGTTGGGGGATTCATTATCAGAAATGGAATATAATAAACAATTAATCATTTCGCCGCCGTGTGCGTCTCCTTCTCCAAACAACCATACGTTTATTCTTGTACACTTGTTTGCCGGTTGGGACAAAGCCTAGCAGTAGAGCCTGCAGGCAGAGGGAGGGAGGGAGGAATGCCTGATCCTATCGGAGATCTGTGTGGTTCGTTATTGAACAACGCCTCCCTAGTTCTTTGGAAGGAATGAAGCATATTTAAAGACGGTGACACGTAGAAGACACGGACACAAATGTCTGCTCCCCACCTTTTCGTGTGCCGCTGCAGCATTTTCAAAGTCTCCCAGAAGATAGTAAGTGTTGCCAAGGTTACCATGGGTACGACCTTGGGCTGCTCGATCGCCTAGGTCCTTCACTAGGCACAGGTTTGCTCTTTGTAGAAAAATGACATCAAAGAAACACATTGAGGCATTTTTCACAGAAAGAATTTTTTAATTTAGCCCTTTACTTGAGGAAAAAAGATGTTTATCAGGAAAAACCTGAGGTAGTTCTTTTTGCAGTTATTTTTTCCACTCTTTTGTTCTGGTGCAAGTGTTAACTGAGGATGCATGATATGACTTTGGTCTTGGTCTGAGGAACAAAGCCATTCCTCAGGAGTTTTTAAAAATAAATGCAAAACAACAGATACAACGTTGTTTGGGATACCAACTCACTCATAGTACTGCGCAGCTTTCCTCAGGGCGATCTTGGCCTCCTCCGGGAACTCTCCTGGCTCAGCTCCTCTCCAGCAGATGCTCTTGCCATTGGCGTGGTAAACGTTTCCGAAATTATATAGCGCTCGAGCCTGCCCAACCTACAGCACGCACACCAGATTTTTCACAGACGGAAACGGGAGTGACCAGAGCAATAATTATATACTTAAAATACACTGACACCAGACATGCTTGTGTTTTGCATGTGGGCTGGCGAACTATTCTAGAAGTTGTTGCGCCGACGCCTCGCCGTCATCGTGCATGCAAAAACTATTCTGTAGCTGCTGAGCAAGTCATGTGGTGCTGTTTGGAAACTATTTCTCATTCAGTCATTCTAAATCAAAGCAAACGGGCCCTTTAGCCATTGACTGGACTTTCCAATTACAGAACAGTGAGTAGCTATGCATTGCCTGTTTATTAAGAGAATGAGACTAAAAGAGAACTATTTGAGCTTAACCTAAGTGACGTCCTCATTGTAGTTCTACTGACCCACCTTGTCATACATGGCTCTGGTGATATCCAAATGTCTTTGGCAACAAACTACTGCTTCATCGTACCGTCCTAAAAGCTTCAATGTGTTCCCAAGATTACCACTGGCTTTTGCCTCACCGGGTTCATCTCCAATTGTTCTAGGAGTTCAAATGAGAATTAAAAAAAACATGTGGAAATGATTAGACTGGAATAATATTGAATTACTGAAGGCGAGATACACAACAGGCGAGAAAGTAATTTACACTTGCAAGCAGTGAAACATTGGAGATCACAACTTAAATCCATGAAGGGGCAGATGGTTAACATTTAACCCAATGTAGCATGTTAAATATTATGGTGTAGCATTATGTAGCAGAATATATTTTAAGAGGATTTACCTCGTAAGTGTGAGGTCATGGCGATGGTACTCCAGGGCTTTGTTGTACTCTTGAAGGTGAAAGTAGGCATTGCCCAGCTGGCTGTAGATGGCACTAAGTATCTGAAGGTCCTCTGTTCCAACCTGGATGGCAGACTCAAAGAAGGACACGCCGGCCCGATAGTCACCAGACTTACAGAGCCGCTCCCCCTCCAGAGCCAGGTCCAGACACGATGACTCCATCCTGCAGGCAAGAGGCATTTCAATGATCATCCCTACATGAACATTGATACTTAGAAAACTTATATCAGTCTGGGATGATGATTACTACTTGATGGTCTCCACACCCTTCCTAAAATTAAAAGTCATCGGTTTCCAGCAACCTTCATTTGAAGGATGCAGGCTAAGAAGCCGGTCTACAAACAGTAACCATACAGAGATGATATATGCTAAGAAACATTTTTTTTGTTAAAATAATTTCGCAGTTGCCAGCATTCGGTTTAATTTGAATAAGTCGAGGTTAATCATGGCAAGCAGGGGTTAGACATGGATTTCCTTTCAAGTTGACTTTGGAGCCCAAAACGGACGGCACTTCCTCCCTGTCCGTCTCCTGGCCCACCAGCTAAATGCTTCAGGAAATGAATGCTACGGTCGGGGTTGAGGGCTACAGGCCCAAACAAACAGGACAAACTACAGCGTATTCCTGTCCACTCAATATATGGATTTAATATTAGTTACACATTTCAGTTAAATGTTACTCCATGTTAAATCGTAGAATCATCCTCATTCACCAGTACTACTTAAATACAGCTTAGTGGAAAGGACACAAGTATCATTCCTTGACAGCAGTGAGTTTTTATTCTCTGCACATGTTTTCTATGATAGTTTGCCCTGGCATGTTGTAACATTTAGGGATAATCTGCCAGGAGTAGGATTTTTTTTTTTTTTTTTTTAAAGCTATAAAATAGATGCATGATCTTTTCATTGTCTGGATTAACGTGCTCCCTGACATCTAACAGTCGGTGCCCCGGGCCCACGTACCTGTTGCCTCTGCCCATTCGGATGCAGCGTAGACAGTTCGACACGACGGACATTTCACGCTTCCCGATCACCACCTCGAGCGAACACAGCTCTCTCAGCGCGACACAATTGACCTTGTGTTCCCCCACGTGCACACACATAACGCACACGGCCGCTGCGTCCCAATTACATTTAAATAAAAGAAAACACGACTCCCGTGGATCTGCCGCCCTCCCTCAGAGCGCTCTGCTAACTGGTAGCAACACAAAAAGGACTTAATCCGCTCAGCGTCCACATTAACCTTAAAGGTCAGGAGCTGTGGCTGGAAACCTTTTGTTTAAGTGAGCACAGATTAACACCAGATTTTCACCAAGCGGAAAACAACAACAGGAGGATGGTTTAGCTGATTATCGTATTTCTCCATAATAGCAATTGCTAACTTGCTATCCAAGCCACCGGATGGTGTGTGTCAGGTCCGATTAGGCCGGATCTAAGTGGTAATTATAGACACTTTAAGTGGCCCCAATGAACCCTAAGGCTATTTGCTCAACACTCCAAGAAATAATCATTCCACGGGGGGCAGCACGGATAGACATTTTACTGCAGAGCAGTCGTAAATAATGTTACATGAATTTGCATGAGATGCTTTATTTGTTGTTGGATTTCTATATTCTGGATGAATTCTCACACCAAAGATTAACAATCCCTCCAAAGCTTCCAGTAACTTAACCACTTGTCTGCACCGACGTGCCCTCTAGGGAAGAAACAATATGGAAAAACTACATTTTTAAACACATCATGATGACATTATTTACCGCTAATCAATTACAAATGACTCCACTTGTATTCAATGACTTTGAAACATCGTAATGTTATCCAATTGAAGACTGGTGGCCTGCCAGTCATTCCCCCAGCCAGCTTCAAAAGGTGTAGCATCATGTTTAACCAGAGTTTGGTCACAGGTGTGTAGATTTTGTTTGCACATGTGCAGTATCAATCAAGCAGATGTGTCCCGACCGACAGGTTGTTGTTGTTCCTGTGGAGCTGATAAGTTATACAATTATGCAAAACAGGATTGACTTGCATACCTGCTAATCCCTGAACTAGCATGACATCTAATAATCAAGATGAAATTGAGAAAAAAAATCCGATACGATTTTAGATTTATTCAAGAGAATCTCACAGCACCCTTAATGCAGCTGGGCTCTAGTGCCGTTACAACTAGACGAGCAGGTATCTGGTTATCAGATTGTTTTCAGCAGCGAGCACTGACGAGCCTGCAGTTTATTGACAAAGAGGAATTCATCTTGATAGAAAATGTGGCGGTGGCCCACTGACTTGACAAGGCTTGTGTGCAATGACTAACGTTACAAAGAGTTACGCAATATTGACTACAATATGGCCTGCAATCGGGCGCGTATTCTCACAACTGTTTGTCAGCCCATGAAATATTTAAATGAGGGCAAGTAAAGACCTCCAGTGGTCGGATCAGCACCCTTCATCGGTTTGAAAATAACGCGTCATGTTACGGCCACATAAAGACATCTATGGACACAAATCTGTAAATATATGTAAAATAATTAAAGGAGAGATGGAAAATAAAATATTGGTATGTAGAGTATGCCACTAATTATGCTAGAGTTAAACCATTAAAGCTTTTATGCCAGAATATGTAGGACACAAATATGCAACTTTCTAAAGATACCAACAAAGAAAAATATAATTTTGCAATTACCTTATGGTTAAAAAAAAAAAAAGAGCATAAATGAAGGCTACAGTTAATGTGACACTTAATACGCAGCATACCTCTGGCGGACATGATGTAAATGCTCCCTGTCCTGCAAATAGCGCACAGAAACGCTGCCATACATGACAGTCAGCCAGGAGGTCCCAACAAGAGCCGGACTGAACCACATGAAGGATCCCCGTCAACTGCCAAAATACAAGGGGCATGAAAAAGAAATCTGGAGATTGACAAGCACTCGTCTTCCAGGAAGGCTGAATGCCGTCCAGCAGGGTTTGCAAAAGACAACGCCAGACATGAGCAGTCACACAATGCGATCGTTGTCCCGCCTCTTATTGTGAAACCGGAGCTGGGAAGCAGGAGCAAACACTCACTGAACACCAGAAACCTCTCGTTTCATTTATTCAACAGAGCACAGTCACTGCGAGGTTTAAACGTATTTGTTGATTCACACCTTTCCGTTAACGCAGAAGCTCCCAGCTGTGGAGCAGAACGGACCAACAGAAAAGGTCTTTGCAGCATTTGTGATAAAGTTACTCAAATTAAATATAGTTAAAAGTAAAAAGGCAGTACTGGCACATTTCCCCTCATGTTTCTATATTTTGTAGATATAACTAAAGTAAAACACTTGACGTTTCACTTTGTGTCAAATAGAACATATAGTTTAGTTTTAGGGGGAGCTTCCTGTGAGCGATATGCGGTAGCCACCACGACTGAAGCCAAATACAGTGATAGTAGTAGTAGTGTAACTGACAAAGCCTTGTCTTTATAATGAAAAATATAAAAACCAATCTTAGGGCAAGAATCAAGAAAATGGGGGGTGGGGGGGGGCAGCCTGAGGCAAAAACTAAATCCATGTTCCCAATAGTGCTTTTTCTATCATAAAAAAGGTCAACAAAAGTGCACACGGTAACCACAGCAGACTTACTGAATGAACAACCAGTTCAGTCTGGGGACTATAAAAGGGAGCAGAAGTTTGGGTCAAAAAGTGACCTACGCAGAGCCTCGTGTTCAACAGACACAACACATTCACTTGACACCACCCATTACTGCTCAGAGATGATCTACTGCACAAAGCCAGATGCTACGAAAGACACCAGATTCATACAGCGAACACAAGGAGGAAATCTCCCATCGTAAAAAAAGTATCCATGTTCTGGAGAGAAACATTTTCAGCAACACTGGCTTCGTAAAGAACTATCAGGCGGAGATAGAGAAACTCTCTGACCAAAACAACCAGATGTCCAAGGCAGCGATGAAGAGGCAGAACGCTGCGGAGATCCTCTCAGAGACCAAGACAAGCTGTTGAGCAAAAGCTCTGAAGTAGTGCAGCATGACAAAGCCTGGCAGGAGAAGTACGATTCACGTGATTCGAAAAGGGCCTGGAACAGAAAAAGCAGCGCAATATATGTTAGTTGTTACCGGTCAGCTGAGGACAGAGTGTGCATATTTGTGTGTGAGAGAGAGAGAGAGAGATTTCAGCGCGGCAGTATGGGAACGTGCTACGCCTAAACCAGCTGTGGACCGATACAAGTGGGGCCAGATGTGACACAGTTGAGCCGAGCGTCCAATCATGATCTTGATATGTGAACATTATAGATGTCAGTAGAACATAGGATTCGCAAATCATGCGCTTATTGTTTTGATCGTTTTGGCACGCAACGTTGCACTGAGCTGGGCTGGTGTTGTTTTCCTCCAGAGTGGCTTGAATGAGTCCTTTATCCTATGACATCATCCACTGACTGACTCGTTTTCACCCAGAAGACCTCAGGCTGACTGTGCCACTTTGGTTGGTTGAATCATCCTGTAAACGACGTAGTGCGCAAACACCCCACGGGTGAAGCACCTTCTGTTGCATCATCCACAACATCTGGAGAAACACGCCTAGTAATAAGTCACCTGGCTCTTTCTGGCCTACATGTTTTACTTTTTTTTTTTTTTTTTTACCTGTGTTGTTTGAAATGGGGTTTGTGGTTCGCTATCAGGGTAAAGTAAGGTGTCATGTGCCGGCACATGAAAATACCCCTGGTAAAAAAGGCACAGTCGATTGGACTCAATCAACGAAAATTATTTTAAATAAAAAAGTAATATCAATAACACTTAATCAATAAACCAGAGTTTCATTAAAATAAAAGAAACCAGAGTTTGCATGTTAGTCATTAAAGATAAGTTCTCTTTGATATTCCACTCAAATGGTCAAGAACAGTTCAGTTTCTGTCCAGCTACCACTTCATGAATGCGGTTTCATGACTTATTTCTTCACTTGTGTGGAAAGCTACAGTTGAAAAGCAGTGCAGGTATGAAACAGAAACTAAAACAACAACTCTTTGGATGCCCCGATGTATCCTTCATGTGCTGCAGATGAACCATAGCGTTTCAATAGGAATACACCCTAACGACCTTTGTCCAATTAAGGGATGCTCTCTGAAGTGCAAAACATATTTATATTTTCTTTTGAAGAACGCTTCATTTGCGGGAAGAGTCATTAGGGACTCGACCCTAACCCTGCGTGGGAAAAGAGGTCACTAGCAAAGTTAATTAAAAAAATGAATCTCAGCTGCAACACCATCCCCTGAAGGCTGCGTTCTAAGAACAGCCTTTGGAGAATAACGACGTGCTTGATCAATGAATTAAAGATGGATATACACACACTACTTGGTCACATTCATGAGAATATATTTAATAATGCTTTGTCTTAAAAACACCAGGTCTTCGTTACGTAATACAGGGAAGTTGGATATTAGTTTATTTTCAGTCGTGTCCCATGGTGACTCTTTAAGAAAACGTCACGCTCGGGAAGCTGAGATGAGTCAGTTCGGTATGAACGTGCCATCACGTGACGTCTAGACCCGTTCCACGGCAGACGAGTTAACGTCAATTAACCAAGGTGGGGACACGTCCAACAGTCCCTTACAATAAATACACGAGCCAGTAAGAACTTAAACAAAAGGCCACGCAAGTGAGAAAACCTTCACGTTCTGCGAACATGACTGACACCACCACCACAACAACAACAAAAAAAACTTATTTTCAAGTTCCTCCCCTGACGTTAACTTGACGTTACCTCAAGCCCAAGTACGCGAGTACTCCACAAACATGTCCTCGGCTTCGGTGAATCCTTCCCCCGGGGACCTTGTGCAGCGGTCGTCGCGCTCCGGTGTGTAAAGCACTCGTTGTGTCTCAGCAGGACGGCGACTCCCGGAGGCTCGCGAGGCGGACGTTGAACAAGCCCCTCCTCGCGCGGAAATCTGCCTCCAATTAGGAGTCCGCGTTTGCTGCCTTCATGCTCCATCGGAAATGTTCACATCATGGCTGCTTAGAACGATCGATCGCGCGGGCGTTTGAAATGTGCGCTTTAAATTAGACATTTATGAGGTGGGGGGAATTTTGAGGCCCTTACCGATGACTTCAAGTTATATTCTATGCAGCAACATGGAGCAAAAATACATAATTAATCAAACAGCAAGTTTGCAAGACTGGTAGTTCTGGCAGATTTGAAGGTCTCTCCCGCCCCCTGTCGCACACAGTGGTCGTGTGTTTCCATTATACTAACACATAAATTACTGGTCAGATTTCTAAATAAAACCACCACAGAGATACGTTATGAAAATAGATTTTCCAGGATATACTATCACTCCAAACGGTATTGTTTGTTTTTTATTATGCACAACTCAATTCACACTTTAAAGCACAGTTCAGGATGCCACAATCCTACAACTGTCGCACAATTATTTACTTCTCCATGTACATCCCCGTTTGCTCTCCTTACTCTATTAATTGGTATTGTTCATTTAATCAATGTTCAAATGGTCAATGTAGTCCTAGAAACTATTTTTCTAGCCGTCTAATTGTGGTTTTATGGAAGTAAATCTGTGCCATCGGGGGTTGAAATAAAAAGTTGATTGAATTTCTAGCACTGAATATTTATGCATTGAAATTATGTACCTGAATGTTTTTCAACATTAAAACACCGCAAAAAAATTCAACCTAAAAAAAAAAAATGTTGAAATATTCGAAATGGAGGCTACAATATTCAACCCAAATAAATTCAACCTTGGCACACCAGCATCCGGGACACTAAGGAGGAGCAATCGATTCTAGATTCAAGATCAGGAGCGTGCGTCAAGCTAAAGGAGCGAGCACCCAAACACCTTCGGCTTCGGATTGTATCCATGTCCAATAATAACGGGACTTTAACTCTTCTTCATGCCATCAGTGTGGCAACGTATGAAGAAATACATAAAAGAACATATAATGTTCACCCTAAACCAAAACGTTTGCTTGCCACTGACGATTTACAACTCTATTAAAATATACAAATCAACTGAAATCCCTTAAGCTCGGTTGGCCAAGTGGGTAGCACAGCCGCTCTGTGACACTACGTTATTTTGCGCGACACGGTTCGAATCCCGGTTGTGGCGGACTTTTAATAAATGTTCTTTTATGTATTTCTTCATACGTGGCAGTGACGTAGTGCTCACTTATACAATCGTAATCGCTGCAATGGATATGGGATGCATTTTTGAACATTTTCAGAACAATATGTTTGCAAATGTGTGACGACTCAAGTGACGGAGGCAGACAACACCTGCCTGCCGGGGGGAAACAAACACGCACCCGTAGCCAAACCAGTAGGTTCAAAAACCAGTAGGCACGTAACACCGGGGGAAAACAAACACGCACCCGTAGCCAAACCAGTAGTTCAAAAACCAGTAGGCACGTAACACCGTCACTGAAAAATGGGTTCTCGTTTCAGACTTTACGAGCAAATACAGGATCCCTTTGAGATAAATTCTAAAGCCTCGCATTAAGACGTACATCCCTTTACGTAAGACTCTGCGCTACTTGCAGGTCGCTGTGTTGTGCCAGATCCTCAATAACGTTTACCCATGGTCATGAAGACTCATTTAACGTTACGTGGACTTTGAATGTCGCTTAATACCCAACTGAGATCGGCTTGTGCCGCTGTGAAAAAGGATCCTTCCACCGACGCTACTGCGGTTATTCCTGCATGTCCTGTCGGGTTTATGCGTCTGCACGCTCCGTTAAAGCCGCTGCCCCCCCCCCCCACTACGATACAGCGGCTCATCTGCCTCTTCAAGCGCGTTCCTGGTTTTCAAAACTCCGCCAATCACTCCTAACAGCTTGTCCAAGGATCTCAGCATCATTAAATGAATTCAAAACTAGAAGAAGAGGCGTATGTGAGCGGCTGTACGCTCTCGTTTAACTTCCGCTTAGTTCATGTCCAACACAGTCTGTTAATGTACAAATGTCAGCTGTCTATTACGGAATCTTACAGACACAAACCACACTGATGACATGAAGAAGAGTTAAAGCCCCGTTATTATTGGACATGTTTACAATCCAAAGCCGAAGGTGTATTGGGTGCTCGCTCCTTTAGCTTGACGCACGCTCCTGATCTTGAATCTAGAATCGATTGCTCTTCCTAATTGTCCCGGATGCTGGTGTGCCAAGGTTGAATTTATTTGGGTTGAATATTGTAGCCTCCGCATATTGGTGTGCCAAGGTTGAATTTTTTGCGGTTGAATATTCTAGCCTCCATTTCGAATATTTCAACATTTTTTTTTTTTAGGTTGAATTTTTTTGCGGTGTTTTAATGTTGAAAAACATTCAGGTACATAATTTCAATGCATAAATATTCAGTGCTAGAAATTCAATCAACTTTTTATTTCAACCCCCGATGGCACAGATTTACTTCCATAGGTTTTCCCCTAAAATGTAAAACAATATAAAAATATCTTAGTGCTGAAACTAAATTAAGTTAATAATTGAAACACAATTTCTGACCGATCTTTTTAAAAGTCTGTTAATGTTTTTACATTTTTTAACAAAGTAAAAGTATAGATCTGATCTCAATCCAGCAGGTCAAAAGATCAGCACCAAAGTCTAGTGTTACAGCCAAATTATGTACCTATAGATAGTATGTCAGGTCTTGTAGTTCACCAAGCAGTTGATAGAAGATACAAACATGGTTTTATTAAAATAGTTTGGAATAAACTTGTCAAATACAAATGGTTTTAGCCTCGGCTGCCTTTCGGATCCGTATTTCAGCAGCAGCGGCAGACAGAGAGTAATTTCAGAACCAATGAAAAGAGATTCCTCTCATTAGCACAAATTACTACACGCTCCCAGTGACACCGTCCAGCCACCCACTGGTTAAACTGTGGTGTATCGAGCTGGACCAGGACAGGAGCGGAAAGGAGAAGGCCCACTGGGGAAATCAGACAGGAAGGTGGGGTCATGAGTCGGCGAAGTCTCTGTCAAGGCCTGCCGCTTTTGGCGGTCCCGCCTTTGGTAGCGGAAGTTGAACGGGGGTCGCAGTGCTACGGGGCCCCCGATCTCCTCAGAGGACGAAGAAAGCGAATCAGCCCCTGGGGGGCGCTGTTGCTGGTTTACTAGATCCTCCGCAGACTCACTGGAAGATGAGCTGAGGGGGTTAGAGGAATTGACCGCACCAAGGGGGTCGAACGGCACAGGAATAATGGGTGTGGGGTCAAACAGCTCTGGATGAACAGCAGGGGGCAGTGTGGGGTCAGAGGGAACAGGCAGAGGATCAGTCATTGGTTCTTCGATCAGACGGGGGGAGGTTGGCATCGTGGGGTCCTGGGGGAAGTCGTGACCTTGGGGATTCACTGGTCTGAAGACGTCAACTTTCTGTAGACGAAGAGACAAGGTCACACTAAAAGGGTATTTGACAAACTCACTCGCGTTGGCTGCAAAGCGAGCCTCGGCCTTTGCCATATTACATTACACACCACGGCTCTACAAAGGCGGGAGAAGACGGCATAATTATAGCTTAGAACCATCCAATTTGAAATCTCACACATCAGTTTAAACACACAAAAGCGCAGCATACATTTAAAGGCACAACACTAGATATGACAGAATAATTATATAGCCAATGGCAATCATTCAGAAAGTTAAGTTAGAATTTAAAAAGTTGCTTTCATAAACCCTGAAACAAAACAGCATAAAACATTCATCAAATCTTGCCGAGGCACTGGGTTATTATGTTTCTAACTGCAGTCCCACACAGTGAAGTGACTGGCACTTATAATACATATAATACATTTTTTTGCAGAATGTTTCCACTTGACTGATTCACATCATTTAATGCATTTGAATTTTTCTGTTCTTTTTTGGGCTGTACAATTAGTGTTAAACCCCTCTGCTGTTCCTTTCCTGTGTAATACATTTTATGTCGGCGAGAATCTAGTAGTCAATAGTCCAAGAGTAGTTTCACATTAGGTCAGAGTATCCCAAGGAATCTGATGTACCATGTTTGTTTGTTAAGGAAGAACTTTAGGGCTCGGATAACCGTAGAAATATGTTAGCAACAAGCAGACAGAGGACAGAGTTTCAATTGTTTTGTTTTATTTTATATATATATATATATATATATATATATTGATCGTATGGGCCTATTTCTTTTGTAACTGTGAGAACTAACTGTTCCCACTTTCTCTTAATTCATGTAGTGGTCATAAACTTAATATGGCCATAATGCAACCAACAACAAAGCCAATCCCTTGTAAAGTACCAATTGTTGGGTTTCTGATTAGATCAATATTTCCAACATCTTCCAGTACCTGCGCTTTGAACATTTCACACGACACCTGGACATCAGGATTTACTTCCAAGTCTCCGTGCACAGATCCTGCGCAAAAACCTGCAGTCTGAGACAAAAAGAAAACGATAGAGCAGAGAATAATAATAACATAATAAATTAGGAAAGGAGGAGTGCTCTGTCAGTGCTTGTTTGAAAAATAATCAATAACTGCAGCCTTTCAGTGATAAAAAGTCAATTTATGAAGTAACACTACCAGGAGCTGCTTCAGGCTGATTGATATCCATTTAAGTTTTCTGCACAACATTAATTTGTGTCACAACAGTGTCAGATTGTCAGTACAGAAATCATTTACTTTTATTAATAGAGCACCTTCAGGCAATGCTTTTGCTCTCGGAGGAAACATTTCTACGTGTCCAAATATGTGTAGTCGGTTATTTATATATATATATTTTCTCCCTGTGCTGAGTACCTCCGTGTCGGACTCGAGTGTCAGCCGCTGGCAGGTGCCTCTTTCTGTCACTCCCTCTGGACACTCCTGGACGATATACTCCACAAAGCTGGTCTTCACAGGTGCAGCCTGGAATATATCAAATAACATGGTAACATGAGAGCAAAACTGGATACTTGTACATAAAGCACCAAAACGTGTTAACTAAGAAGAATGAGCTTTAATCTTTAAAGTGAACTGTTCAGATTTCTCATTTTCTCCCCAAACAATACCTTGCCCAGACTGTTAATAATATAACAATATTTTTTTTCAACCTTGTCGACGCTTGTGTCATTATGGCATTTGTGCAGTAAAGGTACATCTGACACACAAAGGCCCAAAGGCGCGCTGTGCCATCTGCACATGAACACCCCGAGATTCATGTCATCTCATCACAAATGTAACACATTCAACACATATTGTTGTGTAATGACATTTATTCGTCCAACCAGAGTTAATGACTTTGTCTCTGTCCATACCTGCGCTGCAGCTCTAGTGATCTTCTTCACTCCGAGCCCTGCACCCACCGGTGACTGTCTCCTGTAGGACGCCAGAGTGACCTGAGCAGCAGCCACAGCCTGGGGGCTCTCCACTGGAAGCAGGGTGGGGCAGGTAGGACAGGTCTGCTGGAGCTTCTCCGGGGGATCTACAGGGACCGGACATGGAGAAAATAATAGAACATTTGTACAGTAAGTACAACAATAACTTGTCTTGTGCAGAATAAAACCAAGCGTTGAGTAGAAGCAGTTAGCAGGAAACATGTTGTTGAACCATGAAGCCCCCCCCTTTTAATTAAGGTGTTTATTCTGATACAGGTTTGACAATGACAGAAAATAATTTATGACATTGCTCAGAAATGTATATATTTGCAGTTTAAGCAGATATCTGAACAATAACTTAATATCCTGCGTAGGCCCTTAGAGGCCTTTGTGTGATATTAAATACATTTTGAATAAAAGTTGGAGATTTGGGTAGTAGACATTTCTCATGACCAATGTTTGGATCTGTTGTAGTGGAAAAAGCACTGGTGTTATATTGTGTATTTGTCTAACAATATTGCCAATGTTACCTGGGACGAGAGTGCAGTCGTAGCTGTACAGGTAGGAGTATCCCTCGATTGTGTGGAGCATGGTGGTGTTACAGATGCCAGAGATTTGCTAAAAAGAATAAAATAGAAAGAAATTCTATAGTTATACCAATAAATGTCGTTTCCCATTCGGCAACATGTGACATACCAAGAACAATCCAATTCAAAGTTAGTTTAAAACTACTTTTCTACAAGATTTAAGGCTACCAGTGGTCAGCATAAGGGTTCAACTATTTTTCTAAAAATATTAAGTAGGATACAAAGAAATGCGCTTGTATTAAAAGTTAAACCATGAATTTGAGACATTTCAACAGTCTTACACTGCCCTATTTGCATTACGCCAGGGAGAGTCAGACCTGTGTAAACCTGTGTGTGTTTGTGCGTGTGTCCTACTGTTTCCATGAATGGTCTGACGTCACAGCGTTTCCATGGTTTCGGGCTGCCTATGTGACACTTGGTCTCCAGGACATCCAGGTCCATGTAATACACGTTGCCTGCTGGGCCCTGACACGCACAATGCAAACACAAGCAATAAGAGAGTGGAGGTCCAAACAGCACTGCATGCTCACCGTGTCCAACAGTACAGTTACATGCACCAATATATAAGTAATGGATGGAAGCATTGCGCCTGTTAGTATTGATTTGTGGCTCAAACGTACTGTGAAGTACACACATTGGTTCAGTTACATCTTTAAGGAACCGTTTAGGAGGTGCTCCACGTAATTCCCCAGAATACTTAGACAATATTGATTTAAGCAGTCTCACTGAAAACCAATTTCAGCAGGTGTAATGGCAGGCTTTTCAGGTCATGAAGTTAAACTGTGCCTCTTAAAAGCGATCCATCCGGAGGCCCGGGTTACGATAGCCTTCAGCAGCTGACAGCATGAAGTCCATAAAGCCTGTTGTTCAAGCTCAGTCCCAACGGTCCCGCACCAAAACGAGCTGGACTTTCGTTAATGCTCACTTCAGTCTTAATGGCCCTTTTTTTTTCTTTTCGTGAGGCATGAGAAGGGATTCTTATGCGGCGACATAACATTCTGTACATCAGTTCAATTGGTACATTCGTCATAAGCAACATGCACAGATGATGTCTTTCACAGTGCAAACACAAAATATTTGCACACTAAGGTAATTGCTGCCGTTTCTCACGTCTTTGATGTAGAACAGGGGTTTCCAAAGCCGGGTCTAGGACCACAATATTCGTTATCACATCCCCGGAGTTAAAATCAGCACATTTTAAGAAGAGGGGGGGCTTCTGATTAAAAGTTTGACTGTGCGCAGTCATTTGTAACAACGAAACGCAAATTGTTTGAAACGGAACCCCGCTGACATCAAGATTGGCCACGGTTGGCTAAATTTTTTATCAGTGAGTGACTTTCTTTTTTTTTTTTTTTTTTCAAAGGACTGTTTTGACACATCAGCCGCAACAGAAGGCACAGCACCCTTTCCAACCCTCTCCCCCATGTCAAACATCAACAAATCCCCCCCCCCCCCCGCTGACAGAGCCATTACAACAACCACAGGCTGCTTCTCCAACTGGGATTCTTTTTTTTTTTTTCTTCTTCTTCTTCTTTCTCTCCCCCGCACTGACCTGGGCATGCAGGTGGACGTTTGCAACGCGGTTGAGGGCAAACTTGTAGCCGTCGGTCCGATCCTCATTGATGTAAGTGACAGCCAGACGAGACAGCTTCCCCACTGCCGGGTCATTGCAGGGGATGGGCGCCAGTTCAACCGGCATCAGCGCCAAACCCTCGCCGCGCACACCCAGCATGGGAATAGATGGGAGGGATAACAGCAGTAAAAGAGTGCAGGTGGATTCGTCCATGGTGGCAGGCGATCCAGAGAGACGCTAAAGGACGCAGCTGCTTTCAAAGGCAAGTTTGTTCTCTTGTGTTTGCGTTCGGCCCCTGCAGTGACTTTTGGAACCAGAACTGGACGCAGATGTTGACACGATGCCAAGGACAAAGTTTATTTGATGTCAGAGAGCTCATACTTGTGAATGAACTTTTCCGTGATTCATTTACACTCTTTCCTCGCTGACAAATAGAATTGTCAATCTGTAATTGTCACGCTTGGAGTGCTGGTGCAGGCGGAAGGAGGCAGGACTCAAACGCAGGAGTTTCAAAATGTCCAAAATGTGCTCTTTGTTCAGCACAAAACCGAACTGAAGCCGAAGAACGTGCACCAACGATGACTGACTGAAGACAATGACGCGACCAGGGACAACAGGCACACGGGGCTTAAATACACAAGGGAGGTGCAGGTGATTGGACACAGGTGGGAACACTCAGGCAATCACAGGACAGGACAGGACAGGAAGTGATGCTCACCCAGAGACACGAGAGACAAGAAAACAACAAAATAAGACAGGAAGAGGACCCAAACCGTGACAGTAATAGATAAAAAAAGATTTGATGATGATCAATGATGATGATGATGATGATATACATTTTTAACATGCTATTTCAATCGCTAGTCTTGATCTGGGAATACATGTGGGGCATTTAAGATGCCTAGTTAAAAGAAATAGTTCACATTGTCTTGACATATTGTAATAAAGAATGACATGGAGTCATATTTTTGGCTAGAAAACAAGCCTCTCACCACAGGGGGGCACTATGAGTCTGGTGAGCTGCACTGGTGGGTAATGGGGCCAAACTGATGTTCCACCAGTCAGAACTGGGTTAATGATCCCCTGTTACCCAGTGAATTACTTGCTGATGCATTAGAACCTCTTATTCTCATATTTGTGTTTGTTGTCTGGATTTTATTGAAACACACAATCAGGTTTCAGATTGAGCCTTAATTTGACTGAAAAGTGTAAATAAGAAATTGTATTCATTTATGCTGTTCCAGATCACTGTGTTGTTTACAAAAAATCAATTTATGATAAATGTATTAATTCATTCAATCAATTTCTCATAAATGAAATGCATAGTATATATATTGTTATAGCAGTTTAACCAGGCTCGACTGGGCTTGCTATGGGCGGGGTTAACATTGACTTCATTGTCTGCAGCTCCAGGTGAAACATATACACACTCACACACTAAATCAGCCATATTTGATTAATTCTAGTTTTAACACAGCTTTGAAGTATGAAACAAATTACATAAATGTTTCAAAAATCTCATCTGTGGAAATACAATTTTTGAAATTCAGTAAATCAGTTAGTAGCTTGGCTCCAGATACGTCAATGTCGGTTTGCTCGGTTCACCACTTTTATGTAGACTGAACTATTTGAAAATCTGCTAGATGAACTGGTGTAACATGCTGGTAACTGCAGGACACGTTTTAGTAACTGTCGATTAGCCTATTTTTCAATCAAACCTTTCACCAATACTTGAGATTATTAAACAATCACCTGCAAAAGAAGCAATGAGCCTCAGCTGTAACCTACGGTACATTTCAGTATTTAAGTACCATTAAACGTTGAGTTTAAGTGTAGTTTTTGAAAGCCTCTCTCCCAGGATAATCATTTAACCCATTTCATTATTCACTGAACCAGGTTGAGCTCTCTACAGAGCCCGGAGGAGGGAGAGACTCACTCAGCAGAACAAAATCTGCTAATAGAAGAAAAAAAGAGCTGCATCAATGATGTGTGCCTTTTGTGTGTGTGTGTGTGCGTGCGTGCGTGTGTCTTTGTGCATGTGATTTCATACAAGGGGATGTGAATCGGTGTTTGTCTGTTGCATGCGCCAGTGTTCCCGGGCTGCTAGTTGTGTTGCAGCAGAAAGCAGAAGGAGTCTGTGGGGGAGAGATAAGAGCGACGAGGACTCGCTCCACCAGCACAACGCCAGACCCAAGTTAGACAAACCTCCTTTGATGCGAGCACGGAGTAATCTCCCCTCCTGCTCCCTGCAAAGAGATGCCACGCTGTATGGATTCCCAGGCCCAGATACCACGAGGGCTGCTGCCTGCCCCCCCCCCCCGGGGCTCCTGCTGTTCTTCATCATACGGGGATGGGCCCGGGGTGAGAAGGGGACAAAAAAAGCTTGGATTGAGTTTGATGTGGACCCAAATATATATATATATATATATTTCATTGTAGATAAGACTTGTTGTTGCGTTTGTACGCTGACGTGGTCTGAAAGCTGTTCTAGGGGAGTTGGTTAGTGTTGTTTTCAGTGGAGGACTTAATTGGAGCGTGGCTTGAATGTGGTTTCATCAACATTTCTGCTTTGCCAACAACAAATCACCTGCCAGTGAGGGAGGAAAAAGAATTGGTTTTTTACTGCACTGCACCTTTTGAGACCAAAATGAGCCAATTCTCTCCTCTTTCTCTTTCTAATCACATCCTACCTGTGTTTCTCAATCGGAGTGTTGACATGTTGCCTTTTAGCATCACTTTGTCCCCTCTCTCACAGAAACAGGTGAATGAACACAGCACAGTTACAAGATAGCACTCATATTTCACCGTTATATTTTGCAAATCATCCTCCTTGTCTCCATCATACATACTTTTATTCACACGCACACACACACACACACACACACACACACACACACACAGGTGCACACACGCATGTATGCACGCTCACACTTAGGCAATCTTTGTCTTCTCTTTTCCCGCTCTGCGTTCACGAGCTTTGCTTCTTTTCTTTCTCATACAAGATGCTGCTGGGATTTTTTTTTCCTATCTTGTTGGTCACAGTCTGCACAGAGAGGGGAAGACATTATAACGGAGCGAGGACAGGAGGAGGGATAATTCCCTCATTTAATTGGTTTCCAACTTTTTCTCCCCTGGAGGAGTTGGTTCCTACAATGTTGTGGCCAAATCTCGGACATCGATGCTAAACCCATTCAATTTCATGGTAATTGGTCAAGCTATGCGCTCACGTTGACATAGCTTTCCCAGTTGATTGGCATTCTTTGCAGCAGTGGTCACAAATCCCTGTAATTTCACCAGGACTAAAGTATTCAGCTTTAGACTCTTTTCCCGTAATGTTTTCAGCTTTTCTTTCTGAAGCCAACAGAAGTAAATTCGAGCAGGACACTGAAACTTTTGACTCTTGAAGTGTGAACAGTTGAGACCACCAAGGATGCTTCCTAACAAAATGTGTTTCAACAGCATGAGGTTGAGCTTAAACTAAACTTTCACACATGCTGCTTATCTCCAATTAATTCCATCAGGATAGTAAAACTTTCAGGATGTAGTAATGATTCTAAATAGATTAAAGCACAGTCCTTAGAACAAGCAGCTATTGTCCTGTATTTCCCAATTACACTTTACATGATTGATCAATACAGTGTGTTTCTGTGTTTGATGACATTCTTATATTACAAAATGTTTCCTTCACTTACATATTCTTCTGTTTAAATCTACAGGCATCAGCTCCTATCGTCTTTTGTCAAATGTCTGTGGATTTAAGAGTTGGTTTGTAGCCAATAGCGGACAATAGAACAGCACAAGATGTTAAGATTACTGTTTTCAAAACTAGTCCACATTACTGTAAGTTGAATATTGACGCTTGTTACATCGCTGTTTTGGTCACTAACTCCTCATCTCCAACAGAATCACCCATTTCACTGGACTGTCTCACACGTTGCACTCTGCGGTGGTGTCATCAGAACCTGTGTGCTGAGAAAATAAATTGTGTTATTCAGCAGTGAAATTGGATAATACAGGAACGTGCTGTAAAACCAGAAGAATGAGCAAAAAGAGCCTGTCAAATTAAGTGATTATCCCTTTGAGTAACTCTCTTTCAAACAGTGGGAACAGGAGAACGGATCAGGGGACCCAGATGCGATGCACGGTCATTACAGTAAACGCTGGTAAAAGCACACGCTCAGTCGCAGGGACAAAGTACGGGGGGGGGGGCACAGTGCCGTCGTGGTTGCATCACAGAGCCCCAGAACTGGGATGATGACGCACAGTGTGAGAGAGCGGCTCAATCAAGGAACAGGATTGAAGTACCATGTGTGCTGCCCCAAAGTCTGGCCCTCGTGATGCACTGCCCGCTCCTCGTTTTACCCACTCGGGCCAACCCTAAAATGTTTCACGACCGGTCACCTGCTCCCCACCACCGTTCTGGACGTCCTAACCGGCTAGGCTGGCAAAGGGAAATCATTATTTGGCAGTTCATTTGAGGCTGTTTCAAGTGTGCGCATGCTCAAATGTAGCAGGATGCGCGTGTTTACTTGTGTTTGAATTCCTGTGTGCAAGTGTTCTCTTTTCTCTGCTCATGGGTGTATAAGAAAGAGAGAGGGGGGGAAGGGGTGAAGGGGGGGTTAGGGAGAAGTCACCGAGTCAATGCTTAACCTCGTCTAACCGACTGGGTACCAAACTTATGACAACTAAAACTTGTTCCGCCCCGAAGCCTATTTATACAACCATACAAGCCTCTTTGATGTCGGCACTTAAAAGCACCGCTAACTCACCCCGGAGGAAGAGCCTGGCACACAGGAGGATGCTCTGCACGTCTCAGCCTGTGCGTGTGTGTGTGTGTGTGTGTGTGTGCAAGAATATGTGCATGTGTATGTGTGTGCATTCATGTGTGTATGTGCATGCTCGCCCTCCTTGTTTAGCGTCTTGATGACTAACCATTTTTTAACTTGGATATTTCTCGTCTTTACACCTATCCTCCCTTTTATGTGCATCTGCTGCAACGTCTGAACGTCTGCAGTCTTTGTTTTGGGGTGAGATTTTTTATTACGCTTTCACACGTTTCCATCCTGCCAGGACATTTTAGCAACTCAGTTAGGAAAAATAATGACTCTTTAAGTGTTAACCTGAACTGCGATTTGCCAGATTGTGGAGTAGATGTACTGTACCCGTGTCTATTCTAACAAGTCACTGATCACTGATGTGATTGTCATTGTGATTCACAGAGTGCCTTAGTCTACTTGGCTACGTGGCGTATCCTTGGCATCAAGCCATTTCAATTATCTTCTGCTTTAACTTTCTTTGGAGAAATCTTGTAACCTCCCCACTCCTCACCTAAGCCCCAGCCAAGTCTTTGAAAATCACTTAGCACTTTTTTTCCTCTCTTCAATTTCCATCAAAAAACGGAATCTTTACTTCTGTTCTCACGCTGCTTTGTGTCTTGCAGCTACATACTGCTGAGCAGAAGCCAGTAAACAGTAGTGACATTTTCAATTTAAAAAATGCCAACTTTGATTGAACCTATACTAGGGTTCAACTTATGTACTAAGCATTGGACACATTTGCTTTCATGGAGGGATTTCCCTTTAAATACGTAATAAATATAAAACTACAAGTGAATATATTTTACGTTTCCATTTTTATGGAATAATCAGATTGTTTTGTGGATGCATTTGGGGGGCCCCACATTATTATGGTATACAGGGTACAATGTTTCAGCTATTCTACTCTTCAACAGGTGGAGGGAATGCACAAAAAGCAAAGTAACAATGCAATACCAAAATATAAGGATTACACAATAAACAGCTTTTTGAGTTGCTGGTTCTCTTGAACAAAGATGCTCTATTGTAATACCATTATAGAAGGAACTGATAAGTTTAATATTTCTTACACATTTCTACGATAAAACAAAAACCTCACATGTCACCGGCATTTAAGAATATATCTCTGTTCACCTGACTTTTACCTTTCCTCAACTTCAGCTGACTGGTTAAGCTAAAATATAAATTCAGGTCCTGGCACCACTCAGAAAGTCTGTCTCTGTCTGACTACCACTCAATGCTTGGCTGCCTCTGACCATCTCTCCCTCCCCGACCCCCCCCCCCCCCCCCTCACTCTTTCCCTCCCTCCCTCTCAGACAGATCACTGTTACTTACAGCCAACGATAGAGAGGAAGTGTGAAAAGCTCAAGCAGAGAGAGCAACCCCAGGAGGTGCCAGCAAGTGAATGACAGAAACAAGGAAAGTGTGTGTGTGTGTGTGTGTGTGTGTGTGTGTACACACAGTTGTGAGAGAAGAATAAGGTGAGAGCATGTGAGTGTGTGAGATTGTATTGCACACCAGTCTCCACTCTGTCCAGATTTGGAACCCGTCTGATTATCTTCTCTTGAATCGATATGACAATTAGCCTCGCAGTGTTTTGCCGGCGTTAACTGTGGAAAACCTTGTTGTTTTTGTCAAAATAGGGCTGCTATGATATAATATATGCGACAACTTCCATCAAACGTATGCATGCAAGAAAACACAATCACACACAAACATGCACAATAATCATTTAAAATATAGAACACACTTAAATTTAAGCGGGTAGTTGGCACGAGATACTTCAGAAACAAACCATTTTAAGACGTGTGTGCACCCCTGACATGATATCACGTGGTCAGGGTGCATATGAGAAACATGCAGGAGACATGATGATTTACTCATTTCAACCCTTAAATCATAAATGTTTAAATTAAACAAACAGTGACACTGTGAATCATCGTGAGTTCTGGTGTCTCTAGTGGAATCAAAGCTGACCTTCCTGATCCACATTTGGGATTTGATTCTCTCTCCTCAAGGTGCCGTGTGTCAAACGTGTTTATTTCTTCCGAGATTTATTCTTCACTCAGCTGAGGAGGACCCTCAGACTGGTTTAGCTCCATAGGGGAGTCGGTATGGATCCTCTCAATTCACACGCGGGCATCAGCTTACATGTCGAAAAAAGTGAAATAAGGATCACAGCATAAAAGTAGTGAAATCAACTAGGGCTTTATTAGAAATACCATTATATGACTTTACTTGACCTGCAATTCTATTAAAACGGTATGGAACGGTTGTGGATTCCAGCCTGAGAATCTATGAGAATTGAGGTTGGATTCAAAAGCATCAACAGGTGTGTGGTGGCACAGTGCAGGGAGATAGCAGGAAGGCTGAAGTGTGGAGGATCCTCAGTTCAAACCTGCTCTGTCAGAAGGAGGGTTTGGTTGCAGTCAGGGCTTCAAACTGTAAACCTTGAAACAGTTTTGAGGTTTAGTAAACAATCCCAAGGTCTAATATGAGAAACGGACACAATGAGGCATGAGCTTGAATAGCACAAGGGAACAACTGAAGGGCTGCAGGCCTGCTGTCTGAGGTTGAGGGTTCATGCCCCTTCATGCAGACATCACTTCTGCTTTGAAAAAGTTTTGAGGTTTGAGTAGCAGTCTCAAGGTTAAATACGAGAAACAAACATTTAATTTGCGCATGGTGAGGTAGTGCAGCACAAGAGCTGATGAGCTACTGTCCTTACCCTGTAGGTTGTGGGTTCAAGCCCAGTCTTGGGTTTGAGCCTTTGGCTTTACTTCAGTTTTGAGTAGCTATCTCAAGGTTAAATACAACAAACAAATCATCAGTTAGTGTGTGGTGAAGTAGCACAGTGGAAGAGCTGCTGCCACAAGCCTGCACTGCATTTGAAGGTTGCGGGTTCAAGCCCAGTCTTGGTTTTGAGCCTTTGGCTTTACTTCAGGTTTGAGTAGCAATCTCAAGGTTAAATACAACAAACAAAGGTTAGGTTAGTGTGTGGTGAAGTAGCACAGTGGAAGAGCTGCTGCCACAAGCCTGCACTGCATTTGAAGGTTGCGGGTTCAAGCCCAGTCTTGGTTTTGAGCCTTTGGCTTTACTTCAGGTTTGAGTAGCAATCTCAAGGTTAAATACAACAAACAAAGATTAGGTTAGTGTGTGGTGAAGTAGCACAGTGGAAGAGCTGCTGCCACAAGCCTGCACTGCATTTGAAGGTTGCGGGTTCAAGCCCAGTCTTGGTTTTGAGCCTTTGGCTTTACTTCAGGTTTGAGTAGCAATCTCAAGGTTAAATACAACAAACAAAGGTTAGGTTAGTGTGTGGTGAAGTAGCACAGTGGAAGAGCTGCTGCCACAAGCCTGCACTGCATTTGAAGGTTGCGGGTTCAAGCCCAGTCTTGGTTTTGAGCCTTTGGCTTTACTTCAGGTTTGAGTAGCAATCTCAAGGTTAAATACAACAAACAAAGGTTAGGTTAGTGTGTGGTGAAGTAGCACAGTGGAAGAGCTGCTGCCACAAGCCTGCACTGCATTTGAAGGTTGCGGGTTCAAGCCCAGTCTTGGTTTTGAGCCTTTGGCTTTACTTCAGGTTTGAGTAGCAATCTCAAGGTTAAATACAACAAACAAAGGGCTGAATAGTGTGTGGTGAAGTAGCACAGTGGAAGAGCTGCTGACATAAGCCCCTGCACTGCACTTGATGGTTGTGGGTTCAAGCCCAGATGTGAAAATAGCATTTAAAAGAGTTTTAAAGTTTAACTCACATGCTCAAGGTTAAATAGGAGAATCAAAGTTGCCAAAATGTGACCAGGACTGGTAGTGTAGGGGTGCAAGCTAGAGCCCAGAAGCCTCTGTGCGCACCGCCAGTGGGTTCAAATCCCGCTCGTGCCAAGTCTTGAGCACACTGCCGCGGAGGTAGTAGTGGGGGCATTGTCCCCACGGTTGTTTCTGAGAAGTGAACCCTAGGGGTTATGCAGAAACACAAGGCGCGTTCACTTGAGTTATGATGGCATGGTCAAGAATGATGAAGAATCTTTTGCTGACGAATTGAATTTGATGTTAATTGCTTTGCTTTAGCCTTTTAGCACTTATTAGCCATGCTACGTAGCCTATAGGGTTCCACCTTTTTGACGGGAGAGAAGTAAAGATGAGCAGATGTGTCTCATTCAGTGGTCACACTGACATGAAACTTATTACAGCCTCTGAGGGCATTTTTCAAGACAATCACATGTTTGTCTACTTCAGGGCATCCTGTGCACAACCTTAAACTGACAGTCTGGCACAGGGTGTAGATTTGTTTACCCTTTTTAGTGCATCCACCCTCCAATTCTCTGTTACATTCAATTCAACTCACTTGTTGCTTTACCAATGCAGGAATGCAGGATGAATAGCATGGTTGATCCTCCAAGATGCACCAATCCGTCTCTGGGGCAATATCCCATTATGATTTTTTATAAATGTCAGTTACCCAAAACTAAAAAAAGTTTTTTTGTTAGTTTTTTAAGTAGACCAATACTTTCAAGTACATTCAGAACATTGGTTATTTTTTCAGACGTGGACTTAGTTACCCTGGTCCTTAAACCAGTCATCTGGTGCAGTGTGGGTTGGGTGTGGGTCCTTGTACTCGGAGTGTGGCTAACGTCCACGCTAGCTGCTAATCGTTTTGCGTTGAGGTGATACTTGAGGCTCGATGTGAATTCCTTGTTGCACAGCTTGCACACAACCATGCTCTTATCGACTGAAACTCATCCAGTAAGAAACGTTCCGCGGTGCAAAAAATAAGTGTAAAAATGCGTAAAAAATGTTTAATATGTTATTTTTTGTGTAATTAATTAATCTTAATTCACATTGTAATTAATTAATCTTAATTAACGCGCTAAAGTCCCGGCCCTAGAGGAAATGCAGAAAAGTGCTCTCTGCCAATGTTGTTAAGCATTCATGGATTAAAAAAAAAACACTACCCACACACACACACACACATATATGCAGACACTTCAGTGATTCCTGAGGGGAAAAGTTCTGCAGTTTCATCGACCCTGAAATGGGAAGCGGTTTGTGGTATTAAAAAGGAATAAATGCATGTGCCAAGCAAGTTGAGGCAAAGAGTGTGTTGGTCAGGAGGAAGAGAGCAAGAAGCCATAGTCCTTCAGGCACACCGGGTTCCTGTAATCCCAATCAACTCTGCCATGTAACATGATTCTGGTGCACAGATGAACAACCCTTTGGCTTATGCAAAATAAAGGAGGAAGAAGCGAGTTGACTGTTACTGAAAGAGGAAACGTGTATAGCACGATACACAAAATGCCAACCAAAGACTTCTTTAATGTATGACAGCAAGTACCTCACATTCTCCAATGACGAATATGATTTTCTACATCCCATAAACATGCCAGCCATATTATATGGTTAATTACCAAGTAATATTTTGTCATGGATAATCAAGTGATAAGATATTGAAATGATTTCACCATTGTTCTTGATAACACATAACAGTATCAGAAGTCAGTATCTTTTTCACTTTGACCCTAATAGATACATAAGGTACATTTAAATTTGTTAATCAAGTTAATTACGTTTGGACATTGTTTTCGAAACGTAGTGAATTTAGTTCAAGAGGACCAGGTATTGACCTCCAAAAAAATATTTTGGCACCGGTAAATAATGCTTAAATTTCCTCATAACATCCCCAAAGGATGCAGTTTGTAGCGTCGCCGTGTGACAACAGGTGAAGAATTGGTGCTGGTACATGATTTAAAGCATTTTTAATGAGCTACAGTCATTGTGTTTCTGCATGTATAATTCTAGTGAATAATACCATTGAACTGCGCGGTTACCTCCCACTGGTTCCCCGTGTAGCCGGTCCCTTTGCTTATCACACCTGGCAGGAGCTTTGAAGTGTTGAGACGGCAGGTGTGCCACCTACACCAATACACACACGCTACGTCCACGTCGGTGAACGAAAGTGAGACACAGACCTTTTTTTGGCAGGTACAAAGAAAATATGCATTGCCGTTTTGGTGTTCAGGGATTGTTTTTGATAAAGCATAATCATATTCACACATCTAAGGTTCCCGAGGCTTTAATGAGCAAAACAAAACAAGCTTTAAAAACCACATGGATGTCAAAAGTGTCACAGGCCGGCTTGCCTGTGGCAAGAATGAGGGGACACAAGCACCAAGTATAGGCCTATCAAAAGAAGAGTTTATTATAAATCAAAAACTAGTAACTTTAAACAAAGAAAAGGAATGAGGTGTGCAAATGTCATAGTGTAAGGTGTATGTAAGGTGCATGGTTGAGTGAATCTGTATGTGTAAACATGACTGAGTGTGAACAACGTAAAACCTTCAAAGGCACAAACAAAACAGGATCATACCTGGAGGAGCAGAGAGAGAGAGAGAGAAGTGGTTAGAGGCCTTCTTATACCTAGAGCCCAGGTGGCTCCAATCACTAAAGACCCTCCTCTGCCTGCTGGAGGAACCGCCCCTGCAAGGCAGAGGAGGAGCCGTGACAAAAGCAAGTCATCTGGGGAGAGCATTGACTTGACTCAAGTCTTACTATTCATGCGAGAAAGACCTGATCTAACACAATTTCCCCTCCCAGTAGCCCGTCACTATTGTATTTCACATGAAAAGACCGATTTTACACACACACTTGCACCCATTCAGAAAGTGCCTTGAAAATATGTGCAAGTGAGCACAAGCCCGCAGTAGATAAAGTCAAATGATATCAAGTAATTGTCAGCTGTCACTGTTCCAGACATCAGCTTGCATGTCAAGTTTCGGAGGTTGCAATGCGCTACAAAGTTTCATAAAACTACTTGTAAATGAGATCTCCAAAAACATTCTTGCAACCATATATCAGTTTTTCTAACGGCGTACGTTGTTTTTTTTACATCCCCAGTTCTTCTTCCATTGCAGGAACAGAGAAAAGCCAAACAACACAGCAGATAGTACTCAAATCCTTTACTTTAGTAAACGGCAATATGACAGGTACAGAACCATCAAATAAATTGGCTCAAGGTGTGAAAAGTAAAGATTGCAGAGAATCTAATCCTGTGACTAAAATATAATCACATAAGTAGACAAGTGATAATACTGATGCATCTGTATCCTGTGAAAATCATTTTATGTTGTTGTTTAGCAAGTTTAAACCATTTTGATGAAGACAAGGGCTTTAGGAGGTTTATGGGAACCAGAATTAGCACCACTCTCGAGGGACTCGGTTAAGTATATAAACAATATAAAGCCTACTGTTTGCAGATTAAACATAATCTACACAAGCAAAAAATGAATCCACTGACATAGCTCAACAACATCCTTTTCTGGATAAAGGTTCTGCTGAAGTTTGTGTCCTTCCAATCCCTTGAGAGCCCTGGTCTGTCTCTAGGCAGAATTATGCTCCCAGTGAGGGAAGACATTCGCCTTTTGAGGCATTCCTGACTTCCCCCATGGAGAAAACCCTTTTGCTCATCTAGGCCAAGGGTCTCTGGCCTCCCCACTGACCTTGCAGCAGGACAGCCCCAGAGCTCCTTCCTCAGACATCCGCCCAGAAAAAAAAGTACAGGCTCACAGCAGAGGTCCTCAAATGCCTCTTCTTGCTCTTCTCCCCAAACAACCTTGCTCTGAAATTGGTGTGTCAGGGCAGTGGATTGGGTTCTGCTTCTACTGAAAAGTGATGTACCCGCCTGCCAAACCCAGAGATCCCTTCAGCTGAGCTTTGCCGGTTGGTCTCTCACAGGCTTGAATTAGCTGTAAGACGCTTGGCAGCTTCGTTGAGCCTGCCGGCAGCCTTGGAAATAAAGAGCACTGATGTAGTTTGCATTTCCCACTCTTTAATTTAGGTCCTCAAGTCTTGGCATCGGATATGCATCAAAGTCTGACTGGGCATTCACCTCGCGGAAGTTGATGCATTACCTAATCCCACGGGTCAATTTTCATCTGAGCGTCATCCGTCAGCACAGGAGCCAACCTTTCAAGGATTCACTACAGCGTCTGTTTGATGTGAGTTGAGTTCTCCATTTTGATATTATTGCTGACGAGATTTGTTCTTTTCCTGGCATTTTGGCTGAGCGGAGGGGAAAGAGGAATGATGGACTGGAACCGGGTGGAGCGGAAAGAAGCTGAGCGGATTGGTCTTTTGAAACCTTCAGCAGATTGATGATGAAAGGTTTGTTCGGGGTTCCCTCTGTCTGGCGTCTCTGCGCCACAGGTGAGCGACTCGCACTTTCCTGTTTCGCACATGCGGACCGGGACACCTTTTCAGCAACTTTTTATTCCCACGAAGGACGGAGGACCACGACTTGCTGAGACGGCTCAAACTTGCTGATTGATCTCGCCACGTGTGCTGATTGCGCTGAGCTTTCTCTTGGTCCTTTGGGGTCAGTTTGCTGCCTCATCTCCTTCATCTCCAACACACCAATATCTAGGTCTCCCCCCGAGGACCTTCTCTGCAAACATCGGGCCTGCCGACCTCAAAAACTGCTGAAATGAAAAAAACACAAAAAAAACAAGGCTGTGGAACTTCGTGGTGAGCAAATATTAAATAGAGAATACTCCTATCCGAGCGTTGGCATTTGCCAAAATAAACTTCTAATAAATATCTATAACAGAAGTATCTCTCAGAAGGTAAAGACCACAGGATCTAGTCACATAGTCACATGTCAAGATTGTGTTTGTTTCCTGCCGTGTTCATTATTTATTTGACCACCGCTGTATTTTTGTTGGCTTCTATCTCTTCTTTCAGAAGCACGGCCAGATTACTGAGCTGTAATAAAGTCATATAAAATTACATTTCATTTAATGGAAACACACACATTCTGCACAGGTCCCTTAAATGTAAGTACAGTATTTGTAAATTAGTTTGTTCTTATCATTACATACGATTGACTTTTGAGTCAAGTGACACGCTAAGGAATAAGTTGATACAGCAAGTAGTAACAATATAAGTTTTACCTAAAGAAAGTACGCATAGAAACACAGATCCTGTTTTTAGAAATAACAGAAGTGTAATTAGGTCTATGCTTTGCTGTGTGTGTGTGTGTGTGTGTGTGTATGTGTGTGTGTGTGTGTGTGTGTGTGTGAGAGAGTGAGTGAGGGCAAAGACAAAGACAAAGACAGAGTAATTAACAGAAACAAGACTTTGATCTTAATGAGGTTTTTCTACACAGTGCGTGAGGGGTATATTTTTTTATTATAAGTGAATGTATGTGTATTTCATATATTCTTTTTTTAAAGCATGAAAGTTGGCTAAAAGTTCCCAGTCTACAGTGAAATGTAAACTTCCATTTCTGTGGATAACAACAGGTCTGTTTGTCCTCCGGTGACTTTTTGGTCACAGTTTACGTGTCACATTTCTTGGAAAAGCAAATCTTTCTTTCTTTTTTTTGCAAATTTGTGAATAATTGAGCGGAAGATGTTTAAATGCTGAGCAGTGGCAGCAGGAGTCCACTCCATTGAGCGGTGAGATTGATGCATCTAAACAACAACAACAAACATTGCCTACAATCACTCATGAGGGGATGCTCCACTGACAACATCATTAGTGACTCTGTGCTGCCGCTAAATCAAAGAGGCTTCCCGCCTTTGATAAGAGAGGCTGATGCCATGTTTTCTGGTCTGATTGACCATGAATTAAACATAATCAATTAAACAGAATGTGCAAAAATTTGAATGAGCTAAGGTTTTATGTGGTCATCTTGAAAATAATGAAGCTGGACTGAAGCGCTGATTGAAGGCAAATGATGGACAGAGCAATGTTATCAGACAAAATACAGTGTAGAATGAACTGTACAATACTGTCAAACCTAAAGAAATCTAGTTCAATAGTTTAATCACCATAACAAAACATAGAAGGGTGTTTCTGATCTGATGCAGTAGATCAATGTGATTTTTTCTGTGCTTTCCAAAACTGTCACAAATCATATAATACACAAATCCTTTTTTTAGGGGAAAAATGTTGAGGGTAAAGGAACATGGAGAATTTGGATCATTAAAAAAATCCATATTCACACGGCATAAACGGCTAGAAGATATTTCCATTCATTCATCCACTGTAAAACATTCTTTTAAATAAAAAGTCCCATGTAATTGTTTGACTTGGTAAAGAAATAAAAGGCCCTTAGTAGTTTATTTGTCATTTTAGGGCACTCACCGAAAAAAAAGCCTTTCTTAAGACATTAAAAGTCTAACAAGAAAATATTTGGAGAACTATTTGCGATGAATTAAATAATTCTCTGAGTGATAGGAGTTCATTTAGATGCATGGGTGTTGTCAAATTGAGCCAAAACTGATATCTGAACGAATTACAACTTTAATGTGTCTAAAGATAAGATTCAAAATGTCAGCTTGCCACGATGAAACTTTGATAACCTGCTGTTTGTCTGAGAAATGTGGAATCTGTTTAGAAAACTCATTGTAATCTTCCTCTGCATAATGGAGCCGTTCATTGTTCAGAGAAGCATTCGCACACCGACGTGAATTTTAACAAGTAAACACACGGAGAACTGCACAGATGTCTGGTGAATTAATAAATCTTTCACACTTTCTGAAAAACTTGACCTTTTCAGAGCGCAGTGTGTTTTCTGTTTGGGGGACACAGACGATAGGTGTCTCAATCAAGATGGAGCATTTAGTCTGGCCTGCATATGACAGCTTCAGACAGTTTCTCATTACTGAACTGGCATTTAGCATTTAGTCATTTTAACATTCAGCTCCACTCTTGGATGCTGAATCAGAGCACAGTCTGTGCCTTGGAGCTCCAAAACACACCCGAACACACTCTGCAGTGGGACATAAACTAGGTTTGAAAGCATTTAATGTAAGCTGACTAATGGACTGATGAAGAAGGATACAGAGAACTACACATAACTATAAAGATAGTGACAAACTTCCTCTGCTTGGTTCACTCATTGTTTTGCTTTGTTTAGTTTATTCATTGTATTAGAGGCTTGTGTCTCAGTTTTAGCATTCATACAACGCACACTTGCTTCTTTTTAATACTGTAAATCCCCAGTCACAATCTTGCCTTGCAACTGCAAATAACATTTAATCAGGTCACTGGAAAATGTTTGGGGTTTAAGTAGAAGTGCACACCTAGCGGTAGGGAAGTGTATCACATGTAGTAATGTTTAGTGTATGATTGTAGTTTGTGTGATGTTAGATAGTAGATACTACATTTGTATGTTAGATGAAGTGAATGCATTATAATCAATTGACAATTTATAGTCATGTAAATCATATAAATACTGTACACATTAACATCCTGTCACGATGTGATGTTAAAAGCTGGGGACGGAAGCTAATCCTTTATGGATTTCTCCTAACTTTCTCCCCAAAGAGGGTTTTTGGGGAGTTTTTTTTCCTATAAGGCATGAGATGAGCAACTGGATGCAAGACAGTTGTCTAGGAGTTTTCAAAGGACTAAACCGGGAGAAGAACTGAGAAGAGCTGTTTTCCTGCAGCCGCTTTGATAAGTTACCTTTGGCTTGGTCGGAGAATTCTCTATTTTGCGAAATATTTCCCTGATTTGATTCATCGTAGTGTGATCTCCCTCGAGGGGCTTCCAGAACCTTAACAATTAGAAAAAAAGTTGGCCACAGCCAAACTCCTCGGAATCAAAGGGCCATCACAAGACAATGAAATCCTCACTCTTTGCAGTAACACCATCACTGTGGTTCAGTTGCATGGACAATGCAGCTTGAAAAATGGAGTAGACGCCAATTAAAACCATTCAAGGCTTCCAAGTTCTCAAATACTTTGATTTCAAAAACTACAGAAACAAAATGATGCTTAGAGAAGGTCAATGCCAAAGCACAACTCAAGCACGATTGAACTTATTATTAACAATAAAAGATCTGTAAGATTAAATGCTTATCAGACAGGCTAAATTATTTGAGGGGATCCTCTGGCTTTCCAAAGCTACTGTGTCAATAGACGGATTCCTGTTGGTGAAGTTTAAACAGGCGGGTCGTGGGGTTTAGATTCTGAGGCGAGTAGGTGCAGCGGAGCGGGTAGGTGAGAGTGATGGGGAGGGTGTGGCTGAGAGGTGCACAAAATACGCTGAGATGACAGAGACTGTATGGCAGCAGAACTATGACACATACCTCATTATTCTGCTAGATAAAGGGTTGATTCATTTTTTTGGAGCTTGACCAGTACTAGGAATACCCACAGCATTTTTAAGGTTGACTCATCTTAATGAGTGGATGTTTGTAAAACATGTCTCCATTGTGGTGCTATGAGCATATTAATATGATCTTAGAGGTTTAGAAGACAAAAAGCAAAACAAGCATTTGACATAATCCAAGACGGTTTTCTCAACTGCTGTCTCCATTAAGGACAACAAGTCCTCATGTACTTGTCGGATAGCTTGTAGATTGTTTGATCTTCTGTAAAGCCAAAACAAAATGATCAGCCAGCAGTCTCTAAATATGTACCAATGAGATGCATTCACTCCCAATTCCACACCCGTGCTTTATCAGCTGTGATAATAAAAAAAAGCTATTTCCTGTTGCATTATTGTCGATAACCCCTGCCCCTCAGTTGTAATCATTTGGAAAATGCTGTCGTCTTGCCATGTACCGGGACTGTCAAATGACTACCACATGCTACCTCTACTGCACATCCGGCTGCTCCAACACACAGTATCAGGTAATGATCCCCTGGCGTACAGTGAATCCTTATCTCCGTGTTGCAGTCAGGATTTATTTTGCTCAGTGTTGTCGAGGCACAAGCAAAGAGGAGACTCTAAAAAAAGCAAAACCTATCAAATAGAGAAGTAGTCTGGACACGTACTGGAACTCTATATTGCAGAATCAGACTCCAGTACACCCACCAGCAATAACAGATTCAGTCCAAACCATTTATTCTATTGGCGTGGCCAGCAGCATGGATTCGTGAGCCGAGAAAAGATTTTGCCGTGGCAGCACATCAGGAACCACAGGTGACACCGAGGCGTAGCTGTTGACACCAAACACGCACTGAATCAACTTGGACTCGGACAACTTGGAAGGCAAAACCCTTTCAAACCAATATGCGCAACATGCATAGAATGATGATGGTGTTCATTAACTTCTCTGTGCACGTGTGCATTCTTGTGTGTATGAGTGTGTGTTGCACAGAGGGATTCTTGACTCCCAATAGATGTCATTATTTTCCACTTGCTACCTCTCATCTCAGCATGACTGCAGAGGTATTTTCTTTATTCCATCTGTGTTATTTTGTGTGCCTGCTTGCACACTTGGATGAGTCTGCGGCAGGAGAAGAAGATTAGGGGGGGGGGGGGGGGGGAGGTCTATTTTGTGTGTGTTTGTGTGCTTCACAAAACTTGTGTCACCCAAAAAGTTCCAGACACTTTCTGGCGAGCGGAGACTTGCGGAAAATCAAATTTCCAACTAAAATTCATGGAATGAAGAAGCTGTGGCGCATCAAGTGTCACAGCACCAAGGGAATCGGTTCAAGTCACTGGCACAAATACAATCTTTCATCTCGTTCAGGAGCGAGCTTTTGAATTAACTCTGTATGGGGCGTGACTGTCTACGCGACTGGCAGGCACAGGGCTCATGTGTTGGAGAGTGGGATGGGGTTCACCCCAGGAGAAGAGAAATGACACCATCAATTACATCAGCGAAAAAACTCGCCGAAAAGGTGTTAAAAGTGCTTTGGTGAGTGCTGGATGAAGGCAGTCGGGAGTTACTCTGCTGCTATCAGCACCACGGACAGCAACATGCTCAATGCGCCTTGACCTCCGGTCTCATCACTGAGATCGTCCAACGTTGGACCAATTAGTGCATAAATAAAACTCCAGCCCAACCCGAGGCAGAATCGCTGCACCTGTAACTCAAATGAAGTCTGACAAGTGGAGGCCACTCAGGAGGTTGTCAGTTCTAATGTTAACAATGTGGCCAAGTAGAAGGACAGGTACAAAGGCACAGTGAGCGGGACCTGATTCAAGCTGTGATTTGTCCACACCGATTTGTCAAAAGGAATTCAAATGTGTTGAATGTATATTGAATTCACATTTGAATAAAAGTGATTCACGCAAGCACTATGCACTGTAGAAGTACTAATACTAAATGTATTTCTTGCTATTTTGTACAGGTCTTCAATTTTTGGCATAAACTTGGCTGTGACCTAATTTAATATATTTTCATGGCGAAAACTGTTTCAGCAGAGTTAGAAAAGTATAATTTTAATGAAAGCGACATTTAATCTACATAGAGTGTTGGAATACCTTTCACGAGGATTCACAACTAAAACCAGTTGGGACAATGTAGCTTATATATTCATTCATTGATTTATGCATTATGTCATGCATACCATACGAGTTATTGGTGCTGACTGAAACTCCACAAAAGAGGATTCCCGAACACATTGTCGACTGCAAAAACAACCCTTTTTAAATAGCTGTGTAGTTTAAAGGAAATGGTTCTCTCGACAGCCTGAATCAGATAAAAAAAAATGTATGTGTGAGGTCACTGCCGACAGCAGACAAGAGATAGTGTTTGGGACCTTTTCCAATTCAAGTTCTGTGAAGCCTTTTATTGAGGAATGCAATGTTTCAAATTCTTCAAATTCCTTTCCTAATTATCAAATTTGACTCTTTGTTAACAGCCAATCGAAATTAGTTGCATTTCCTAGGTGACCAACTGCTAAAGCTGTCCTTTCTGTCAACTTTAATTTCCGTCTTTTGCATCTCAGGTGTAACAGTTTAATAGTTTGTGCAAGAAATCATCCCCGCTTCCCGCCACACAAATTAAATGAAATTTAACTCTCTAGTTTCATTTCGGCTCATGTCAAATCTAATTAATTAGGTTACGTTCTATTCACAGCGTTATAATATTTCTGTCAGTGTTTCGGTGCAGACCTTTTTGTATTAAAGAATGATTAAATGAGTTGTTAAAATCTCTAGGAACAGTATCTCCAGTAGTAGATCTCTTTGAACAGCATTTCCCAGGGGTGCAGTATCTTAAATTGACAGCAAACTTTTACAGCCATTTTCTCAATTAAGCTATTATCTTACCTCACTTTTTATCGAGATGAATAATTTGAAAACATAAATTTAGACGCGAGGAAACAGAAAAAACGTACAGATGGGTGATGCCCTCTCACCATCGCCTTACTCTCTACTCTGTTGCTCTCCTCTGTAGTTGGGAAAGCTGTCACTAATTTAATGCCGAATAACTTCCTGCAGCTTTGAGCGAGATTGAAAGAGAGGGAGACAGACAGAACAAGTCAGACTGGGAGGGCAGAGAGATGAAGACAGCAGTCAGTGGAGAGGAAGGTAGAAAGTGAGACAAAAGAGACAGGCAGACAGAGACCATATAACGAGGACAGACCGAGCAGAATATTTAAACAGTGAAATACTTCATATTTCATTTCATTCTTACCGTCTGGTGTGAGATTCCACCCTGGGAGGACAGATTGACAGACTATTTTTTAACAGCAATGCTTTGCCTCCCCGGCTGCTGCAACACTAAACCTCTCCCTAAATGACTGCCATAAATCCTCCACACGTCCACATTTATTTCTGCCATATTTGTGATGACAGATAATTATTTTTGCAGAGGTTAATGTGTTTGTCTATTTATCTGTAGAGTATTAATCTAAGTTTGATAATCAAATCCTCGGAGTCATCATCATAATTGTGGTTTTGTGTGTTGATTCAATTGAATAAAGAGCAAAATGCATGTTTGGAAATCAAATTAAGTTTAGTGACAATCTTCTCCTTTAGAGTAAAATATACTCTGTTTGGTCCATATATCATACATTAACAAATCTGTCACTTACATCATAGAAGCAAAGTGAGATACTTATTGTGAAAAGCTGGTTTTTGTGACCCCTCTGACCCTGATTCTACTAGAGGCCCTAATATCCCTTGAGTCTTCATTAAACCGCTGGAAGAGCCGCATTGAGGAAAACTGTCTATATTACATATAATGCAGTGAATTGTGAGTGTTTCATCCCACATCCCCCACCCTCTTTGTGAGGTGCAGACCTTTATGAAAGTGTAATTATAAATGCTTTTGAAAAGGAAGCCCCTCTGCAGCACATAGGCTGCACTTAAAAATGCAGGCACCATTTTTACGTGATTCATTCTTATCTGTACATAATTGTTATGAAAGTCAATTTAGTGCTTTCATGCTGAAATTCAAATAGTCTTTTTTCTAAGTCTTTAGAAAGAAGAAAACATCATGAGTAGGCTGGTAGGATTACACACTGGGACACGCGTGTTAAGAGACATAAACGCAATGAAATGCTGGGTTTATACGAGGGAAACATTTCTGACTTTATGATATTAGAAACATTCTTCCCAATAAATAAGCCTCTGACATCATACTCAGGGATGGACTTTAGCTGGCTAAGTAATTAGCTCTTTAGTTTGTAACACATTTAACTTGAGTTGCAGAATTGTTCTGCAGAGTTATAATAGCAGCTTGTTACATTTTTTTTTGGTATTTAAAAGTAAAAACAGAAGACTTCACCTCAAACATTGTACAAGATGCCTAATTTACACATAAATGTATAAACTACATCATGTTCTACATCCAACACATGATTTAAGCTATTTGTAATAGCAGAGAGAATGACACCATATTAGTGTGCTCCACGTGTTTACTTCAGTTACTGCTCTGTCCGACGCTCATAAGATGATTGCAGATCACGGCAGCCACTGTCCCTCCCGGGCAATCCTCGTTACCTTGGTCAGCTTGATAGTTGCAACGTTGAGAGCAGGTTAAGAGGCAACCAAAATGCTCCTAATCAATTAAAGGGTTTGTTGCCTTGCAAGTAGCGATGCCTAGCAGCACAGTGCAAGAAAACAACAAGGGACCCACGCTGCACCAGCCATGCCCCTGGCTGGGCTGGTGCAGCGTGGAGATTTGTTGCCGAAGGTTTTAAAATGAGGAGATGAAGAGAAAACCAGGCGTCGGCCTCGTTTAAATATTAACAAGGCCTGGGACTGAACCACTGCTGCACAGCCCGGGCCTCTGCCTAACGTCAGGGCAGAGACCGCATTGAAAAGAGACTTTGTTCTAAAGAGGAAGAATATGAATAAGAGAAGGGGAGCCACCGCCCTCAATTTTCTGAAGCTCCAAGGCCGAAAGAGGCTAAAGAAAAGTGGCTAAACTTCAAAGAAAGACAGTCTGCAAATCTTTATTTGATTCCCGTGCTGACTAGCGTTCGACAGGTCACCGAAGACTAATTTAAAAAGAAGAAGAATTTAAAGTAACCTTCTGAGCCCGATTCCTTATGAGTCAGTCTTAGCTCAGCACGTAGATGAACTCCAACATGATGCAACGATCCTGCAATGGAGACACACAGAGAAAATATGCAGACTTCTAATATATGCATGTCTTAAATTTTCTTCCTAATCATATGTAGGTCGTATTATTAAACCAGAAGGCACTGACTCGTTCTTTATCTCTCCCATAAGCTGCTGAGAATGATGCTCTCATCAGAGAAACTGTAGCTTTTTTTAATAGCTGCAGGCAGAGACCATGATTTAAATTTGTACACCAACACCATGACTTGACATGTGTTCACTGAATAATGGGGAACAGAAAACATCAATGACGAGATAAGAGTGACGAGGAGAGAAGAGGATATGAAATGCAACAAAGGATGCAAACTGGATGTTCAATCATTTCAACTTGGTCCTGTTTGTAAGCATTTCTTTTTGTTTCTACCATAATTCTTCAACCCCCCCGAGTTGCAACATAGAATCCCACCACTTAGAGATCTAATTTGCCCTGTGAAGGGACGCCTGCACCTCTTCAGGGAGCAGCATTTGACTTGAGAGCAGAAATATTCCTTGCTAAACAAGGAGACAGGGGCCAAATGAGGCAGGCTGATTGCTATTCTGAAATGTGCCCTTGTGCAGTGAGAGAATCTGTGCCCTGACAAAAAGAGGAAGAAGTGAAGGGTGTGTGTGTGTGTGTGTGTGTGTGTGAGAGAAGGTGTGGCGAGAGGCCACAATTAATGTAGTGATTCATTCTCATAGTCAGAGTATTTCTCTCCCACACACACACACACACACACACACACACACACAATGTGACTGAGCACTCTTCAGAGATGAATTAAAAAGATTAAAAGTGAGAACCAAATTTCTCTTCCAACCTTGTTGCTATGGCAATGCAAAATTTAGCCCCCCTCTCTCTCTCTCTCTCTCTCTCTCTCGCTTTCCGCGAGTGTGTGTGTGTGTGTGTGTGTGTGTGTGTGTGTGTGCGCACTCCTGCTGTGTTATTGCTATCTGGTAACAATGAGGGACTCTGAATGAATCAGTGTGGTGTGATCTCATGTTAGGGGACCTCCTGCTGCAGACGGGAAATATTATATCTAACATATATATCTTGAAAAATACATTTTGTATTTTGAAACTAAAATATAAAGTATTGACTACAACCCAATAAAAAATATATACTGATTTAGCTCAGCGATCACGCATGGACTGCAGTCTTTTGATATTTTAATAAATGTTCTGATATTTAAGCAAAACTCTCTTTTGCCATTGTGATAAAACAAAACTTAATCGTATAAGATCACAGTACTTAATGGTTTATCACAGTATATCTGGTGCAATACTTTGCCTCATTCGGCTGTCTTGCATCCAATTGCTTATCTAATACCTGACAGGAGAAAAAACTCAAACCCTCTTTTGGGGAAAGATGAGAAAAATCCATAAAGGACGACAATTAGCTTCCGTCCCCAGGTTTTAACATTACATCATGACAGGATGCGTACAGTATTTATATGATTTACATGACTATAAATTGACTATAATGCATTCACTTCACATCTGCTATCTAACATCACACCAACTATAATTCTACACTAAACATAGATACATGTAACATACTTCTCACCGCTAGGGGTGCACTTCTACTTAACTTCCTAACAACAGTCTGTGTACACGCAACAACCTCCTGTCACAGAACCCTCACATCGGCACAGGAAAAACTCAAACCCCCGAAAATCAAAAACCCTTTGATGGGGTAAAAAAGGAACCTTATGGAGAACATTACCTGCTGTTTTCAAAAATATAAATGTACCCACAAACCGCTTTAAAGACAACTTTACTCAAAAAATGTTTCCAAAAAGGGCCTCCAAATGACCTACCTATGTACGTGCGTCTCAGTGTGCCTCACTTCCTCACCCAGGCAGCGAGTTGCTCATCAAGGGGGTGGAGCTGCAGCGTCGTCCTGCCCCCCCCCCCCCCGCCCCCCGCCGCGGCACCTTTTGGCTTTCTACTTCTATGTTGGACCACTTCCTTTGTATTTTGGAGACAGTCCGACCTTCAGACGCAGCAGGCGGCTATTCAAGGCCTCCGTCACATCCTCCCACTCCCTCACCTTTTTTCGGCATTTGTTTCCACCAAAAAATACATTTATACACCGTGACATTCCTGTCACAGGCTTTTTTCTCTGAATTAAATACATTGTTTCATTGAATTAAATACAGAATGTTACACAAGATGAGATCCAATAGTTGTTTTGTGTTAGTTTTAAAGTAGAATTTGGTTTGTTCATGTTCATTTTATTCTTATTCTTAACTATTTTCAGCAGATAAAATAGGATTACGCTGTACTACTTCCTGCAAAACATTAAGCGCGTCTTCAGAAAGCAGCGAGTACTGATCCCGCCAGAAGAATAGCTGGCTAAATTTAAACTTCAGAAGCTTCAGGGCAGAAAATAACGATGGGATGCAAGAAACAGAGGGGGAAGACGAAGGCGAAATGGGAATGGGGTGGGAGAAGGGAAGAGATGGAGGGGATCTAAGTGGAAAGAGGAAGAGGGAAGTGTGAATACACACAGACAGAACCTAGATGGCACGGCGATATTTTGACCTTTGACGATGATTCAAACTTTAGCTTTTACTTGAGCCATCAAGAAATTGCTATTATATTGGTATTAACTTAGTGATCTTAGTTATAAGTAGGTAAGTACATACAAGCATTAAATTGAATGTTGAAGACACGTTGGTTATCTTATTTCTGGGTCAACTTCAACAAAAAATGACCAGAATTCTTCAATTAGATGAAGAGTCGAGCATTAAAGTTAAGTTAAATTTCCCAAATGAAGGTGCTTAGAGAGAATCCCCGAAAAAATGTATTCCTTTCATCTGGATGTGTTAATACGCTGAATCTAGTCACAATGCAAGATATTACGTCCTGAATTTATTAATGCCACAGTGCAAAGCAATCACCATATAGTAACAAATTGTTCACTCATCCATTTTTTGTATCAATTATTCATTTAATGACACAAAGCAACCTGGAGACTTCCCAAAAACGATGTACTTTTTACAGATTTCTTTGGAACTTGAAAAGAAGATTCAACTGACAGCGTACAACAGGCCAAACTCTGCTTATACCATGTCACTGCTCAGCAATGTCATGTGACCCTGCTGTGAATCTCCGGAAGCTTTTTTCTGTTTAACTGTGACATGATGAGCGAGGAAGGGAGTTACGTCAGAAGAGGAAGGGATGCCATGGACCACACGAGACCAAACCAGGTGTTTACTCCCTGCTGGGGCTTAGGGCCACTGAGCAGAAATGCTTCCAGTATTCCCTTCACTCTTTAACGTTTGCTCCCTCACCTTCTCCACAGAACTCCAACTGTTCTCATGTTTCATATGTATTAAAGCTGGTGCGATGATGCATTCGTTCGTTATAGTGATGATGATGATGCATCTTTACAAAAAAACTGAAAAAAAAGGTTTAGGATATGAGCTAGTTGTTACCAAACTACAACAGTCTACTGCTAACTGCAGTTTGGAAAAGTCCGGTAAACGGGCCTGCGAGAAATGCGCACGTCCACCCAAAGGTGCACACATTTAGGATTCAGACAAAATAAAGTGATTAGGCCTATGGAGAGCAATATTTAATGGTCAAAATATTTACTTCACACATGATTACTCGAGTCTGGCATTGCACCTATGACCAAATTATAATTTTACAGTAACTTTTCGGAGGTGTGCAAGAGCAAACGTAAGCTAAGCTAAGCGTCATCACGTCAAATCAACAAGGCTCGAGACAGGACGTCATGCCCAATTCATTTCATGGTTACGAATGAAAGTTCTTCTATGACCCAAATCAAAGTATAAACTGTTGAACACGCTATTATACATCAATTAAGCCAAATAATGAACCCTACGCATAATTTCAGCATGCACAAGAAACACTATTTATGTTTATTGGGTCACATGATCACATAACTGTGGCGTCTACGTTGCTCTCATGGATAAGCTAACAGCTAACATGAGTAACTGTGCAGCAGCAGTGGCATTAACTTTATAATCCGCAGTCAGCGTTAAACAATTAGAGGAAAGTGCTTTATGTTCTATTTAAGCATACACATGAATTGTCTTTCTCTATGTGGACCATCGTTGTGGAATGTACTGATAAAAGACGTCCATTTATAATTGCTAGATAATAAATAAGGTTTGATGATTCTTATTTACACACATTCTTGCCAGTCAGGAGTCATTGGTTTGAATTTGAATAAATATCTACAGTCTGTGTGGACTAAAAAGAGCAAGAGGCTGATCCTCCTTTAGAATAATACACTATAATCAGGCAGGCAGCATTCATTTAAACATACAATATGAAGATCAGAATGAAATAGTGGCAGTTAAATGTGCTAGAAGCCAACAATTTGGGCCTTTTATGGTCCCTGAACCTCTTAGCTGGCTTCTTCTCGCTATTAAACAATTAAATAGCCTTGTGGAGAGCCCTGTTTATCAAAGTAGGGTTTACCATTTCATAATGGGACATTTGAAGGCAGCCAATTCCCCTCTTTTAATTTGACTTGCTTTCCTCTTACGTGTTACGAGAAGGACATGTGTGTAACCATTTGTGATGGGCCTGTCTCAGCTACATGACATTTACCAGAAATAGCGCAACAAAATGCTTTTTACATTATGCAGATGTACTATATGTACATATATAAACATATATAGAAGTAGTAAAATCTAAGTGGATAGAAAACTAAAAACAAAAGTAAAGCTTTTATAAGTATATTTACATACCAATGAGTATGGACATATACCGGTGAATAGACTTGATCTATAAAATGTACTTCAAGTCTGCACCCCTACTTTTGCAGAGGAGAATGTATTAAAAGTTGCCCCCTGATGACATGGAGGTCCAATAACTTCACTCTCACGTTATGCTCAGCCACAGGCGTCACCTCGAGCCGCGGATGCCCAGAGAGGTGACATTGCACGTTGCTGCCTTTTCCACTGCCAAGTCTGTTCCTAATCCCAACTCCCTGCCTCACAGACGGCAAGTCCACAAGGCAGGGATTCTTTTTTTATCTGCACGCAGCCACCCCCCCCCCCCGAGGACGTGGCCTCGGCCTCTCTCGGTACAGCACAGTAGCTCAACAGAGCAGGTCCAAATTGAGGGGAAAAGCCGACATCACACCTTTTCAGGATACATTTTGAAATGAGCAAAGAATTAAAAAAAAAAAAAAAAGGGGCAAAAGCAGGAAGAAAAACAACCAACGCGGGCAGCATGGGGAGGAAGGTTGGAAAAGCTCCAACTAAATGGGGAACGCAGCTAATCAGGGGCTGGAGGTTTACGCTGGAGAGAATTCTGTCTGTGCCGCAGCAATTATCAAACAAGGGAAGGCAGTAAGCTCGTTGTGTGCGCTGTCTAGAATGACTGGAATAGTTGGATAAATAGAGACAGTGGATTCAGGATGGAGGTCAAGAGAAATACTGTCGCAAAACACAGACTCCAGTTGCTCTGCAGGGTTTTATATTTACACACACATACAATATGCATGTCTCGTTGCCAGGTACAACAGACATATGATTTCCTTCACTAGTTGCTTTGACCCGACTGCACGGCTCATGTCTGGCTCTTGATTTGCCGGTGAAGGTGTAACTCTGGAGGGGGGGGGGCTCAGCTCAGATCCGTGCAAATCTCTCCAGCGCTGTGTCATATTTATTTTAGCAACCTAGAAGGTGGAGATAGCTGCTGCTGACTGCTGCTCAATGACAGATAAACGTTCATTGCCCCCCCAAAAAGGAAGTAGAGCCCTCAGCGTTCATCGTTTTCCTGCAGAGAGCTCTGTGAGGGAAAGATAGAGGCGCATGAAAAGGGAAGGCGACAGAGCCAGAGAGGAGGAGAAAGAATCACGTTGTTCATCTCCAGGAAAAACAAAAGTCGGGTGAGCAAAATGCCTCACACCAGTGGACCAGAGTGGGGTAAGAGTGAGTCAATTATGTATCCGGGGGGGTTTGTTGGGAGAGGAGAGCAGAGCAGAGAGAGAGAGAGAGAAAGAAATGTGCTGGGATGGTTGTGTGAAGATGACTCACTCCATGAGAGACACACACGCACACACACACACACATTTCATGAAGAATCCCCCTTTTTTTCCCCCTTCCTCCCCCTCTTTCTGTCAGTCTCTCTTTTCCTCTGGCGATGCAGTCATGCCACCACGCCGGCATTGTGCCCCCCCCCTCCCCCCCTCTAACACGCCTGACCAGGCTTTGGTCCGTTATCACTGAAAGCCATCAACCCTTTAAGCAGAGTGTTGGGGCGACACGCACGGCATCATCCATAAGACAGGAGCTCTGGTCCCCTTTTTTATGAACTAAAAAGCGATGAGACGCAGGCAGCGAATATACAGGGAGTGGCTTCCAGATGAAGATGAAACTCTGGACTGGATTTTGAATTTCATTAATGTGGGATTAAAACAGCTCTTTGCCTCCAATTTCTTAAAAAAAAGACATTGGGTTCCTTTAACCACAAATGTCCAAATAATTAACGTTTTTTAGGTCTATTTTCAGCTGTGGATTAATAGAAAAAAAGGAGGTAAAAAAAATAAAATACAGAGACACGTCCATGGTAAACTGTGGGGGCGCTCGACTTGCATTTTAAGGTCAATGCTTTAGTGAAATAAATGGGGAATGTATTTAATACTTTGAAATAACTTTTTTTTTTTTGTCATCAAATTGAATTTGCTGTCACTTAGCTGCACTTAACGGCTTCATGTCAATTACACCACTAATGTGTATTCATGGCCCTCATTAGCAATATGCAATAGTTCCCGTGCAGTTAATCTGTTTTGTGTGAATTAATGGCTCTCTCACTGCTCTGAATGATACACTGCAGCAGACTGCACAGGCAGGTAATGGTTTTCTTTTACCAAGTGAATCCGACTCTAAATACGATTGCATTTATCCCGCCTTGTGGGTTTGAGCTTTAGTTGGCTCAGCTGTGTTAGATTCCTCTGTGACACTCAAAGTCGACCTCCCAGGTTGTAAACGTTGCGCTTTATAAACAAAGAGTGTGTCAGAAACACAAGACTCTCACATTTAATGACACAGACTCTCACTCCCATCAATGATTCATTTAGTCTGCTGGCACACTAGTGGAACTCATTATAGAGTTTTTATTACCGTCTTTATTGATTTTCAGAATGCAGTTGTCTTCCATAATCTACTAAGGGATTTGATGTAGTTTGTGAGATAAAGAGTGGATTTTGCCTCCAGAACATCAAGCAAAGAATATTAAATTGGCCTTTTATTATAAGCATTGCTTATATTTATTATATAAAAATCTCACATACCCAGTTAACTGTAGAACTGACTTAATTGCAAAAAATCCTGAATACTTATTTGGGGTTTGCAAGGCAAATGCTGCTAAAGAAAACATTTCAGAGTTGTATTTGAACTTTAACTTCTGTGACGTATTACGAACAGAACATCTTAGTGTCTCAGTCAGAAGAGTGATTGAAATAAAATCTTACCTGTTTATTAAAAGGTTGGTGAGGTAAGAATGTTGCACGATACAAAGCTGGAATGAGAAGACGCCAAACACTTTGGATGTGATGATACCGTTGGTTGAAATGTGTTGATTCCAGCTCATGTCATTGTTGGTAAATTGATTGGACTGGGAATCTGATGCAAAAAGTTAAAGACAACATTTACATTGAAACGTGACTGAATTGTTGTTTTAGCATGATGTTTTTTGAGCACTTCACACATTTATAAAAGGTAACATAGTCAAGGTTATTAAAGAATGTTAGGAAAGTCTAATAAGATGTTAAACGCATAGTTTGACTCTTTTTATTTCATAGAGATTGATTCGCTCTTTTCTTACCTCAGCATAAACACTTGATTACCAAAGCTGATCAGCGTGATTGATTTGTCCTCTTTATTGACAAACAGGGCCTTGTAAATGTAAGACTCAGAAAGTTAACAGCTACAAATTCACACCCACACACACACACACACACACACACACACACACAATGTACAAACATTTACTGCACACTAAACAGCTCGTTATCTTACACACACACACACTCACACACGCACACACACACACGCACGCACACAAAAAGATGCACAGGCGTGCGCACACTCACATTATCTTACAGCATTATAATACATTACAGTGGGATGTTCTGACTATATGGGCAGTAACACCTTTAACAGTATTGTAGGTAAACAGAGAAAGGCAGACAGATGATTACTGAGCTGCTTTTTTTTTTTTTTTTTTTTTTTTTTTTTTAAACAAGAGAAACTGATACACATAAAAAAAAATACTGGAAAAAAAGGCAAGCAATAGAAAATAAGATAAGTTTGAAATAAATAATAAATAAAGCCTTTTGTGCAATAATAGAGAGTTTACAGCAAGGCAGTTTTAGTTTGTAAGTTTTTTTAAACATGACTAAACACATTGACCAAAGGCTAACATGAAACCAAAAACCCTTCATTTCCGCATAGATTGGATGTTTACTTTCATAGTTTATTGATAATTGCTCCTGAAAACCAACAACACTCTGCGGATTGCCGTTTTTATTGTGAATGTAAAAGCGTCAAATTTCCTTAAAAGTTCAAATCCAACATGTTCTTAAAGCGGCTCTTAGAGTGGGAGCAGATTGAGCTGAAGAGAGAGGACAGCCGGGGGGGGGGGGGGGGGTGGGGGGGGGAGCAGGGAGCCAGAGTGAGACAAAAAGAGGAGCCATTTTTATTCAAACGCCAGCGTCGAGCTTCGCCTCTCTCATCCTCCGCCTCCTTTTCTTTTTTTTCTTTCTCTTTTACACTTTCCTTCTTCTCTGGCTCCTTCTATTACCTATTCCCTTTCACTTTATTTCCTCTCATCTCCAACAGTATCTATTACACCAGAGCAACTGGAGAGAGGAGGAGCAGCTGAGTCCTTTCAGCCTTTGGAAGAAAAAAAAAAAAAAAAAACCTAATTAAAAGATAAATCCCCCCCCCCCCCACCCCATAGCAGGTACAGGAGTCATTTCTGGGCCTATTTTGCTGAATATTGCCATAGTTGGCCCGTTATAGTGGTTAAGTGGCCAAAAATAAAGGGACATCATGATGATATATTTTCTTCAGTTACAGTGCAGTCTGAATGGAGTTCTCTATCTAAAACATCTGCAGTAAATGTCAGGTTTGGGTGTCAGGCCCGAGCGAGGGCTTTTGTCTGCAACTGCCATTTATACCCCCCCCCCCGTCTAAAAAAAATCATAGTTGTCCACAGTAATCCCAGCAGACCAGAATGTTTTTGTAAAGGAAACAGACTGTGGTCACAGACATACACGCCGACCTTTTTCAGCGCGGCACGTTTCTACGCAACACTACTTCAAAGTACCATGCAACAAACGGATGTTCTAATTACAAATGATATTCATAGCAGAAGCCCATCTGAAAACGATGCAGGAGCCGTTTCTCTCAAACCAATCGCATGAAGAGATGTGAAGTCGGAGGAGATATTTTGGCACAATCAAGTTTCCAGGTAAAAGTCCTCTTAATTTTCCAAAAGACAATAAATAACCCACGTTAGAAGGCCTCGTCGGATCTCAGTGTAAACGGGGTCCAGGAAGCATTCAAGATTGTTTGAACCAACTAGAGCAGTGATTCTCAACTAGTGGGTCGTGGACCCGTTTTTAATGGGTCGCGGGCCTTTCCATGGGAAAAAAAAAAAAATAACAAAAATAATTCATCCTGTGATTTTATTTTGAAGGGACTTTTTTAATGCAGCGGAGTGTCGATTTTTTTTTACCCTCGTCCGTCCATGATTTCAGCAGCGTGTGCCAGGTTGGGTCAAACCATTCTTATAAGGGGGAGACATTGGGTTTTTCAGGATAATTAAACATCCTGAATATAAAATAGAGCTTATGAACTTGATTTTGAATAAATTTGAGAAGTTGAATGTTCCTCAATTTGGCTCGCGGCTTGTCACTAAGGGGTGATGGTGGGTCCCGGAGCCAGAACCAGTTGAGAACCACTGAACTAGAGATTATGGTTGTCTCACTCATCTGTTATTCTTGTTTCAGCTGTTTGGCCGTCACAGTTTTACAGCTCCGGCTTCTTTGCCACAACTTCCTTGACCTGGAGGGCCGAGCGCGATCTGTGAGCAGCTCAGTGAAACCAGACGGAAGGATTCACACGTTACGATCAAAGATTCAAATAATACCTTTCGGAGAGTGACATTGATCGGATGCACGCGAGTAAAACGGCTGCTTTCAAATGTCTTTAAAAAGTCCCCAGTGTAAAATAGTTTACAAAGAATAGATTTTGTGGTTTAACACGAGAAAAAAAAGTAAAGAAGATGCAAAAACCTATAAAAATGTAATTCCAAGAGCTTCTCCATGAGCTCTTAAAGCCCTTCATATTGTATTTATATTTCATACAGTGCATAATTGGACAATTAAGCTGCTCAATCAACACTTCATAGTATAAATACAAGATGTCCATCATTCTGCTCACATGTAAAAAGCAATCTGAGAGCCCACATCTCCTGACTCACAGCGAATCTGGTTAGGAAGTTAGAAATCATATGTAGCTTCATTTCAGGCAACGTGTTGAGAAGCCTCTCTGGATCGATTTTTTTCACCTGACGTATTTACTAGACGGCGTTTAACGTGGCTTTTCAGGTGCACTCATTGTGTCACTCTTTTGTCAAAACCCTCCGAAGCAGCGCCGACGCATTTTCTCCACTGACACCTATTTACAAAGAATCATGCCTCCAAACCCCTGACGCCAGCCCGGCTGGTAAAAAGTTCAACAAGCAACCGTTTCTGGGGGCGACAAACGCAATCCCAGTCGCAGTGGAAAATGAAATGTTTGGTGCTTCTTTTCTGTTCATAATTAAAAAAAAAGGAGTTTGGGCCTTCCCAGGAGTGGAGAGCAGTGGAGCGAGACGAACACAAACACATAGTCCTGTAGGACACGTCAGCAGCAAAAAACGTGTTTAAAGAAAACGTCTTAAAAACACACTTCTGTCACTTCTGTCATCGAGAGCTGCGCTCCGAAGGGGATGCCAGAAGGGAGAAAAAAAAGAAAAAAAATCACAAAATACAATGCAGGGCGGCAGACTGTTAATCCTCGGGTTGGGCAGGGGGCACGCGCAGGTCCAGAGTAATCTGCTGCCCGCCGAGATGAAAGAGATCTCTCTGCGTGCCCCAGAATGGGATCTGGCCTTCTTGATTGTGTATTTTTTTCTTTTTTTTTTGAGGAACAGTGAGTCAAAAATCACGCATCTGCACTAAATGGGATAAACACGCCAGCGATTTTGTAAATCACCATCTATGCTTGCTTAGATCGTCTTTCTGACATTTGTTTGTCGGCCTCCATGGAGGTTAGCGTGGATCAGGTCACTTTCATATAATTTCATCTGCTGACTGACACAACAGTACAAATCACTGATGTCAAATCGCATGAATATGAACAATGAATAGAACAGCGAATCGATGCAAAGCCTGCCTGCCGTAGAGTGATTACCATCTGGACGGCAGCCATTGAGTTGAGGCAGAAACTAGTTCCATGCATGGACACGCTATATGAACATTGGATTTCTGGTTTGTTCACGCTTGGCAGTCAGCGGCAGGCAGCCAAATCACAAGAACGTTCACATACATTCACCCGATATTGGTTTCTGCTTCCTAATCTCTAATTGCCTTTTGAGGGTCGAACTCCGTCCATTGTGAGTAACTCCTGAATTAAGTATTTCCAGTTTACCAAGCCTTTCCAGCTCTCTGTGTGGATTAGTGGAGTTTTAAATATATTTTGTCTGCCCTCGAAGGCTACGGCGATGAGTCGGGGGAAGATAATCACAGAGAAATCACAAAATACTCCAGTGGCAATTAACTTGTTCCATGTTGTTGGCAAAAGTGAAAGCAAGCAAGGAAACAAACATCCCATATCATAAATATGTACAAACTCTTCAATATGAAGATGGATTCACAAAGCCCCCGTTTTTTATCCCGTCTCTCATCTGGATTCAGATGTTCGTGACTCGGGCTCAACAGAACAGGTCAGAGGAAACAGCGAAGCCTGCCGCGCGCCTCGGGAAACACTTTGTCTTTCAGTTCAGTCAGTTCCCTTCTTCACAGTAGCGTTTTGTTGGTGTGATTTATCCTTAAATGACCACCAGCCCCGTCGAATCAAACAGTCGGGATGGTGAAAACTGCTCTGCGGAATTCATACCTTATAGGGATGGATTGTAAGACCGGATACTGGTTTTCTTCGTGTTGTTTTGCAGCGACCAATCACGCTCGCATTCTCACCAATTGGTGCCCACTGAATCGCTTGCAGGAGGCATTGAGCATTGGGGGGGGGACACTTGTCATATATATTTCGTACTCTGTCTGTCTTCCCCCCCCCCCCCCCCCCGCTGTGGCTACACGGATTCAGTGGGAGACTGGTCATCGATGTTGTGCCTCATCGACTGAACGCTGGTCAGGATTTTCTTCTGGTGTCCAGCTAGAGATACTCCGATCTTCTGAAGATCTCTGCAATTACACAGAAACAGTTAAATATGAGATTGCTTCATCGTCACAATAATGGTTTCTGTGACACTAGTAAATCTCGGGAAAACCCAGTACATCAGTGCTCAATTTGGAATAAAAAAAGTACCTGTGGTTTAAATTAGCACAGCAAGAACATGCTGCGTAAAGACCATGTTGGCCTTGATAAATAGTAACTAATAGTAACCCATGTTCAATATCTGGAGAGGAAATTACAATATCAGAAAGTATTTCACATAATTGCCTCTCAAAGTTTTAAGAGATTAAAAGGAGGGTGGAAATGTAATATTATTTGTTATTTAAATATTAGAAAATGAATATTCAGTCAAATATAATTTACTGGATGATTGAATATATTATCTGTGGGGATTTTCTTTTAACCACTATCCTGTCGGACTGTACACTACAATCAAAGTTCATCGCACCTAAAATACAGTCAAGTGTCACAAAGCCAAGGGTCAGTGGCTCGAAAAGAAAAGAAAAAAGACGAAAAGAAAAAGGATGAAAGAAAGTTAGTCTGAGAGATGAAGCGGCAGCCGGCCCGGCCGGTCAGCTGACTGACCGGTACCGACGTGGCAGGTGAGCGGTCGGAAAAAAAGGTAGCGAGACAGATCGTGCAAAGAACACGGAGCCGGTCGAGTGGACGACTCACTCAGCCGTCATCTGCGTGACCAGCGGCAAAGAAGTGAAGCCCGAGCCCAGGAAGGAGTCTCGGTACTGCGTCATCTTCAACGCGGCCAGCCAGTCCTCCACGGAGCTCACGCTGCTCAAGTCGGGAGCCGCGCGGTCCAACAGCGGGTGATGATGGGGAGGACTGCGGACAGTAGGGGAAACAAGGACGTTTTTAAAAATCCACCGAGCGCCTCTCCCGTATGTAAAAAAGGGGCGCGCCTGCCCCTCACCCCGGGGCGGCGGCGGCGACGCTGTTGGCGCCGGCCTTGAGCGACGCGGGGTTGCGGATCATTTTGTCCAACATGCTGACGGTATCGGGGAACTTGGGCCGCGCGTTCCTGTCCTTCTGCCAGCAGTCCAGCATCAGCTGGTGCAGCACCACCGGGCAGTCCATGGGAGCCGGGAGCCTGAAGTCCTGCTCGATGGCGTTTATCACCTGGGACACAGCGAGGGGGGGAGGGGAGCAGGTCATCAGAGGCCTTCGTGACGAACAACTTGACGCAGGAGGAGTCATTGCAGGGGGGAAAAAGATGAGTATTTTTGAAGGTGCATTTGAGATCGATTGGAAACAGAACAACATCTGGGATTGAAGATACAAAAGGAAAGAAACATTTTTGAAACAAATGTGTTACTTGTGTGATCAGACATCAGTTTAATTGCACTCAGCACGGTGCTGGTCGGTGATGCCGAGGATATCAAAATACGTTTTTTAGAATAACTTTCTCTTTCGCTGTTAAATGTCTCTCTCGGGATTTGGATTTGTCACTTCATATTAGCCGAAAGCAGTTCAGTCACCTCTGTTCCAGCATCTTTGTGATTTTGGAAGGTGTATTTTTTACAGAGAATTCCTGCCTCGATCAGCTTTAATTAAAGTCGGATAAGTTTAGAGGATTCAATCTCCACCAGAGAGCATCTCTAGATATTCGTGGCGAAGCAGCAGTGATGCCTGCTGCAGTCTCTGGTGTCGAGGGAGGTATTTTTACACTGAGGCGCTTTGGATTTCATTATGAGAAAACACAGATATTGATTGCGTGATCTGTCAAGGCTGCTCGGTGAAAAAAGTTGGAGGCAAAAATGTTGTATTGCAGGGAAGCAGTAGAGTGTGGAATGTAATTATCCAAAACATAGCATTCAAAACCATCCCAAAAAAAATCAAAGAAAAGAGAATATTTGTTATCATTATCTTAAATCTAGGCTGATCTTAATCATTTGGAAATTTGGATAATGTGTCATTCATTTTTCTTCTAACCCTCCACACTTTTAGGCCCCATAAATACTTTCCTTTAAGAAAAATGATTGATATCATCAGGAAAAAGAGGCGCTGCAAACACTTTGTCACAACAAATAGTGCAAAGTTCAGGTGAGTTAGTTCCAGGTCCACGCATTCAGTGTTCTCGCGTTCCCTGGGTTGTGCCCTGTGTGTTTCTCCATCACCTGCAAAACACGCTCATTACTCTTCATTAAACCAACCTGAAGCCGTGCTCTCCATTTTGCTTCTGTGCCTTCAGCCTCGGTGCCTTTGATACATTTTTAAAGACGTCATTCTGCCTTTAACAAAGCAGATGTGCCATCAAATTCCTTGAAATAACACTCCCCGTAAATTTGGCGCTGGTGGGCCGCGTCGGTGTAAGCCGACCTCGCAGCACGCTGACAGAGTGCGGAGGCAGCGCAGGGGGATTTGTCTGCTCGCTGACTGAACTCTACTTGACCCCGACACACTTCTCAGGCTTTGTGCCGCGCAAATTCTCTCTAAGCACCGCTGTCAATCAAAATAGCAGCGAGTGTAGTAAAACATCACAGGTTTCTTTTTATGATTAATTCATGTCGAACACAGCACCTGTGGGTGGCTTCGAATGACGACTTCACCATTCTTTGAAATCCTGCGTGTGTGTGTGTGCCTTGATTCATGTCTTCCTGCATGTGTGGGGTTCAGCTGAATGTGTTAGTGTGTGTGCGTGTGTGGGTTCAGGATGTGAGGTTCATGCATAGTTAATACCGCAGCAGACCCTCGTTAGTTCTAGCGGTAACACACACTTTCTCCATCATTATACACTGTGTGTGCCATTAAAAAGATGTCCCTGTCATTAGAGCGACGCTCTGTCATTGCTGCTGCATAGGCCGCTTCTATTCCGGAGGAGGGACCGTAGGTGAATGAAAGGTGAGGAGAGACGAGGGGGGGGGGGGGGGTTAATGCGGGGAAAGGGTTGTTCGGATATCAAAAAGGGAGGGGAATGATTTATGTGTTTTACATTTATTTACCTCCTCATCAATCTGGGGGGAGCTAAAAAAGAACACTTATATAGTCCAGGTTAATGAGGTCTGAATCAGGGAAACACGGCTGGACAGCAGCTGTCTTTCTAAAGATCTCACCTCCTGCGAAAGGTAAAAGGCATTCAGCCATTTCTCCAAACACCAAGTTTGAACGGAAGAGAAACTGTAGGCTTGTAAATACTTCTGCCTCGTCTGCGTCAAAAGAAATGTAGTTTCAGAAAGCAAGAATTGAGATTTAGAGCTTCGGTGCTTTGAATTGGGGTTTAGTGCCAAAACTAACTCGGATCCGAGTGTCACATTTCTTCTGGGGAATAGCTGACATTTTTTATTTTTAGCATTCTGATCTTACGAAAACCTCCTTTTTAATGTACTGTGCGGGTATCCCTTTTAGGTCTAAGCAGTCAAATTTAATGCTCAGCCTAAAGCGCGGATGAGAGGGTTTTTTTTATGACATTTGGAGATAAACGAAATGCCAATCATTTCAAGCCTAAACAGCAGATGGATTAATTAAACCTCAAAGCACTTAATAACATCATTGACGCAACTAAAAGGAACGGGAAAAAAGTATTCAAATGCTGCAGTAAATTGATCATACTGTGAAGGTAATTGGAATGAAGTTGTCACAAAATGAGATATTCACTGGAGAAAAGACCAGCTGGAAAAACAAATCCTTCAGCTCTGATGTTCCGGGAAACAAACGTTTCTGTGACACTCAAACTGATGCCCTCGTTTTCCAAGAACTTCAGACACCCTGCTGTGAGAGACGGTCGAAACAAACAAACATGTACGCCCACCCCCCCCCGTACCTACCGCACACTCTGGAACGGCAACACGAGGGTACGCGTAAACAACCCTATTCAGTTATAAAAATCAAAAAAATCAAAGAGAACCGAAGAAACCGAGGCAAAGTCTCGTAAATGGAGCGGCAGATACGATTTTGGGTCAGAGAAATACAAATTTCAGATGGTTCTCCTGTAAAAAGATACTCTATTTTATATGTTATTATTAATAAAGTTATGAAGGAAACGGAGTTACACATTTCTCACACATTTGTAAGATAAAACACAAACCTTACATGTCACCAGCCTTTAAGAACATAGCTCTGTTCAGATGAATTTCACTTTCTGACTCAATTCTCTCTCTCTCTGTGTGTGTGACTCACATCTTGGTTGCTCATGTCCCAGTAAGGCCTCTCCCCGAACGACATCACCTCCCAGGTCACGATCCCATAACTCCAGACATCTGAAGCCGACGTAAACTTCCTGTAGGCGATGGCCTCCGGAGCCGTCCACCTCACGGGGATTTTGCCTCCCTGAGAGAAAGAGGGGAAGATAGATGATGGAAATAAAGCAAATCGGAAACAGCTGTTAACCACCACCCTGGATGTGGACCCTTGCGCGTGCATCACGCGGCCCTGATCTGTTAGTGCCTCCCGAGAGACCATTACATGTAATATGTAGGAACTAATTCCGTCTTGTTTTAGTGTGTAATGGTCAAATGGACAAAATGAACACCCGAACGAGAAGGGATTTGTCATGCAGGAGCATTTCGAGCAAGTTCCCACGTGGGTCCTCACCAGGGAGCTGGTGTAGGTGGGGTCCGAGGTGTCTTCCTCCAGATATCGGGATAATCCAAAATCAGACACCTTGCACACCAGGTTACTGTTGACCAGGATGTTCCGAGCGGCCAGGTCCCGGTGAACATAACTCATTTCCGCGAGGTACCTGTGACATTAAAACAGGGGTCATTGTTTGGACAGTTATCCGATGTTTTTTTTTTTTCATCCGTCACACGCTACCAGGTCGACAAAAACAAGAGTCATCACTTCAAGCCCCCTTGAAGGGGTGATAAAGGGATAGGATTGAATGTCTGTCTACATGTACACTTTTGGGTGGTATCACGCCGTAAAACACAGATAGGATCTATTGAGCGTGTAAGATTGTGCCTTTGTTTGTGTGTATGTGAGCAGTGTTTATAGGTGTTAAGCCAATAATTTGTGGTACACTTCAATTAATGAATGGACATATGTTTGTGTGTGTGTGTGTGTTGGAAACAGGTGATTCCTGCCAATATACCAGACAATATTCAATACTTGAAATATTAATATCAAGTATATTTATGAACCCTAAGCCTAAATTAAATCATAGCTACTTTGAAAGTCTTAATTGTTGAAAACCATTTAATTTGTTAGTGTACGGCGCCACAGGTCTGTATTGAGTTCTGATTAAGTGTTCAAACAGATAAAGTAATTATTGTAGGTGATTCATGTGGATGTTAATAATGATATTACTGTGTCTATCTCATTACTAGACTTTATTGGGTTCTGTACAGAAACCCATTCATTGTTGGAACCTCAAACTTGTTCTGGCATACATCTAATAGTCCTTACTCAGAACCCCGTTTTATGGGACCACTGCCTCATAACTAATTCGGTTAGATTTTGGCTTTACAAAGTGAATTGAATTCATTTTGGTAGCATTGTATTTGAAAAAATAAAACAATCTTAATAATATAAAGGGATTTCTGTAGCAGGAGAGTGTTAATGTGTGTGTGTGTGTGTGTGTGTGTGTGTGTGTGTGTACCTCATTCCAGAGGCAATGCCCCTCAGCATGCCAACGAGTTGGATCACTGGAAACTGCCCATCATTTTGCTGAAAAACCATGAACTTTTATTGATTTAATATACCACTTTTCTATCATCAGTAGGACTTCAGTATGCTTAAAAGTGTCTGAAACTACAATTTCGAATTTAAAAAAACTGGAGGGAGATGTTCTACTTTTCTAAAGTGACAACTTTTTATCAGACGGCAAATTAGCTTCCACCTCGCTGCCCGCTGCCACGAGGAAGGGATTAGAGGGTGTTAACGTTCTCTTATTTTATGATTAGTCCCAAATAGCAGTTTCAATATTAGAAATCTCCTTGCAAGATAATTGTGAGTCGGGGGCCTGTCAACCGTGAAATGTTGATTTGTTACTAATTGTATGAGAAATGTCTCACAATGAATACCAAGATTGAGTTGGTGTTTCGTTAGGGTAATCATATAATGTAGTTTAGACTTTTGGGCCAGAAAGTCTCTTAAAAACATCTCTGCTGACACATTTCCAGTGGCAGGTGTGTGCACCCATTTAATTCACTTTGTGCATCAAACCTTGCCTTGGATGCTATTCTAGCCTAATCCTCTGCAGGCAAAACCTTTTTTTCGGTGCACAACCACACACACACACACACACACACACACACACACACACACACACACACACACACACACACACACACACACACACACACACACACACACACACACACACACACACACACACACACACACACACACACACACACACACACACACACAGTCATTGATCCTCTGGGTCATGTGTCTGCAAGATGGTCACGCAAGGACAGCAATACCACTGAGATCGATGTGTGTGTGTGTGTGTGTGTGTGTGTGTGTGTGTGTGTGTGTGTGCATGAGCCAGCGGAGGATTTCCGTGTCAAAAGCGGTCACGCTGTGCGAACCGAACATCAAAGAGTTTCTCTCTCTGTCTTTAGAGGCACCTGGAAAAGGGGGCGGGATCAAAGAGACGAACAGACCCACTGACGGACACCCTCGCAGGGTGAGGAGGGAAAGAAGAGCAGGAAGTCGCTTCTGCCTTTGAGTCCCATTCTTGGAAAAACCCTCTTTCTACCCGTAGAGCCGTATGGGCATCCAGTCACGTGAACAATTTTGGACTAAAAAAAAAAGTGTGTAAATAGACAGTGTTGGCAAAGTAATCAGCAATACTGCCTCTGTACAATTAACCGGTTCGACCTAGTGTTATGTCAAACTGCTTAAAAGGCTTCACATTGTAAACAGTCAAAGGGCTGTTTTATAAATTTACAAACTGATCTCATCTGAGGATGTAGACATTGGGTTGAGAAATGAAACTATGTTGGATGTTGTCCCTGTAGCAGTAGAGTGGATACTCCTTCACTTACTCGAGCATCGGGGCGACTTGACAAAGTGACGGTAAAATGTAATAAAGTTCAACAGAATACTGTTGAAATGTTGTTTAAAAAGTTATTTACCCTGAGGAACGAGTCAAGCGCTCCGTTCTCCATGAACTCTGTGATAATCATGGTGGGCCTGCTCTTGGTGACGACGCCCTCCAGTCTGATGATGTTCGGTTGGTCAAACTGGCCCATGATTGACGCCTCGGACAGGAAGTCCCTCCTCTGCCTCTCGGAGTAACCGACCTTCAGGGTCTTGATGGCCACAAGGATTTCTTTTTTCCCAACGGGCTTCAGGCGACCTCTGTACACCTCCCCAAACTCCCCTGTAGAAGGAGAAACCATCACGAGGCGGACATTAAAGCGTTAAAGTTGAATTGAAGAATTAGAGTTTACATTCTTCAGAAGCAGCCTGTGACTCAACAGGAACTTACATGAGCACTATTGGGGCTGGAGGTTTTTACACAAGTAAAGTGTTTACATAAAACAGTATTGAATAGGAGGGGGGAAGAATAAATAATTGCATTTTAATACCATTTAAAATACCAAACAAGATAAAAAGGGACCATTATCAATGCAATGACTTGGCTCCCTCACACCACACCTTAAGTTCCTTCCTGTATTCTCGCTGATTAGAGTTTAGTTTTGAGATTTCAGTTATAAGGTTTCAAATCTCCAGCTGCCAATTGGAATGAAAGATATATTTCGGGCAGATTAACTAAAACAACAAGTCCAAAGGTTTGCCTTGAACTTGTTCAATTGTACAGACAATTTCCTACAGTGCCGGAGACGCCGATACCTTTTGTCACAACAAATGCAGCAATATGCTGCTCCGGGGGGGGGGGGACGTGAAAATTGAATATCACTTCAAAATAAGATCATCTCAGAGATATAAACCATGGGTGAATTATACATGAGTGATGGGAATCGGCTGACAAGCGATGTCGTCCTGTCTCGCCGCTGTGATCTCTGCTCCACGTCTCACCCGCTCATTAAAATCGCTCCATTGTCACCGGTGTAAACCAGCAGAAGTGGAGATGGGTGGAGGGAAAAGAAAGGATGAGAATGGAAGGGAAGGAGGGACGGAGTATGAAGGAATGAAAAGCGTGGAAATGAGACAGTATTGATAGTAAGGGAGAAAAGGGACAGAAGTGTGGATGGAGAAAAGAGAGGCGAGATCAGGTCTCTATTCCTCTTTCCTTCTAAAGCAGGTCATGGGGAAGATGGAGCATTACACTAATTAGTTACGGTTTTATTCTAAAACCATCTACTGCACTTCTAAATACTGCGCAAGTGAATTAACTGGCCTGTCAGGGGAAATGTTATTGGTGGTTTCTTTTGTAAAGGGTTTTAGGGCTTGAAATGCTTTTTATGAGAGACATTTACAAGTGACGGTAATAAGGAAAGAGAACAAGAGAGGAGTGTTTTCACAGAGAGAGAGAGAGAGAGGAGGTGAGGTGAGATATTTTCATCTTCTCCTCAGGGTGCCTTCCCCCTTTTATCTTTCCTCTCCAATCTGTTTTTCTGCTTTTTTTTTTATCCCTTTGCTTCTATGTTTTAGCATTTCTCTATACGCAAACTAACTCTTAAACTCCACAGGGGCAGAGTTATGAGAATGAGAGGAAGCATAAAAGTTGGAGCGAGGGAAAATGAGAAGTGGGGGGGGTTTTATTTTTACTTTCTAGCCTTCAGCCCAAGAGCAGAAATTCAAAAGTTGATATTTTTCTTCCCCCTGCCCCGTTGTTTTCATCCCTCCTCTGTCACCTCTGGCTGAGGTGAGCAACCTTCCACTGGGAGAAATAAAGCGAGAAACGGGAAGGGATTACGGGAAGCCTCTCAGGAGCGGCTTAACGGGCCAAAAGCCCGAAGGCACATACTCACAGCAGTGAGGGTCTGATTCTGGTTCGTGACCTTTACCACCCAGAGCTCCATCGCCATTCGTGTTTGATTGGTTTTGATCCCCCCCAAAAAAAAAAAAAGTTTAACGGATTTAACGGGACGATGACAACAAAAAACATTCCTCCATCGATTGTGGATTGAGAGGTTGAGATTGAGAGGGCTGTTGATCTGAGGGCTGGAGATCCGACCCGGTTGCGCCGATCACATTAAGAAGTTAGAACTCTATAAAAATAGTCTTCTTCTTGCTGATGGTCACATCTACTAAGGTTATATAGCGCGTCAGTATTTAATTGGCACTGTTTCGTAACCCGGTAGAAGATCCTCTCAATTGATTGAATGAATTCTAATTTACTCATGAAGATGTGACGTATAAAATTAAAAGAGCGAGTTTGATTTGAATAAAAGAACTCCACAAGACGAGCTCCTAATGCAGCACCCACTTTAGCTTCACATTTTACAATCATCCAAGCATCAAGGCTTTAATCTTGTATTTTATATTCCTGACAGACATATTATTCCTACATTAGATACACAGTACTTCATAATAATAAAAGAAGGTATTTCACTTCTCATCTTAGTAACTAAAATACCTCTATATATTTAGTCCCTTATTAGCTCATTTGAAAGCTATAACTCGGTCCCCCCCCCCCAAAGGAGGCTCTGGGACGTTTCGCTTATATATCTACAAACTTCACACCGCATTTTTACAGTTTAGATCAGATAGCCAAAGAGAATGTGCGAAAGCAGTTTTAATTTATTCTTCTGAAAGTTTTCAGCATGAATAAAACAGTTCTCCTGACTTCAAAGGCAAAAAATAAAGCAAAATAATAAACTGACATTGCCTGTTTTCAGATCTTTTCATTGACACAAATTGCTGGCACGGTGGAATGAATTGATTAATTTACTGTAGACAATCTGCTATTTCATGTGCCAGTGGGTTTCATTAGAAGAAAACCAGGGTCCTCTTTTACTTAAATATCTCATTAAAGCAGTATTTATAAACTTGAATCGTAAATCCTATTTTTTTTAACCTAATTCTTGAACAAAAGCGCTTCTTCAAATGAACTTAAAGTAATGATGGACACAAACTGGAGTATTTGAATTTAGATAAGTGTTGCGTTAATATTTAATCAACATGAGAGAGAAGGGAAGGGCAAAGGTCAAAGGCCCCAAGCATGAGGAGATCTCTACCTGATCCAAAGACTTCCTCTATTTTGACACAGGAGGGGTCGATTTCCTTGGCAAATTCCCGAACAGCCTCGTTGGGGTCCTCGTAGGTGAAGGGGTCGATGTAGATCTTGACCCCCGGTGAATTGTGACCCTCAGACAGGGTGGGAAAGGTCACCGTGGGGGTGGTGCCACTGAACATGTCAGGCCTCAGAGTCACCTCTGGAGGACGAAAGGCACAAAGAGTCAATACGAACGCCGTTTGAGAAGTTAGGTGTATTTCAAGGTTCCAGTGCAGGTCAGACCTCCTCCTGCGTTGTACTGCTGCAGCTTGTCAGCGTACACGCTCTCCTTACACTGCCTTCTCCTGCAGAGGCAAGCAGGTAGACATGTTAGGAATGCTAACAGGTTGTGCTATATCTGGTCGGTCACGAGGTCACGTAGGCCTACTGAGACATAAATAACAATGGCAATGATTCATGTTGTGCACCCGAGGTACACTTACTCCGTTCTCATGGGGAAGGCTCAGTTATGAACTGTTTACTATAGTATGTAACTTCACGTGATAACAGATGGTCATTTAAAGGCGGCGTCGTTACGGAGCTAAAAACTCTTAAGGAATACAAATTTTCCCAAAATGAACGATTGAAGGAGTGAATTCCACATAAGCTGCTTCCTTCTTGGATCTAGTGTTGTGCACACTGTCACACTGAGGGCGGATTATGAAGGTTGAATTGAAAGGAGCCACTGATAATGCTGCTAGTAACACCTGTGCTTTTCCTCCGTGACAATGGAAACGTCTGCTGTGCGAAACACGCCGTTGGGTTGTTGCGTCTAAACAGCAAATGGCCACATTTCCCTCCTTATTTGTAACGCGTGTCTATCCGTGTGCAGGTGCGTCTCCGCGTTACCTGGTGCAGATGATGGCAATGGCCACCAAGGAGACGATGCAAACTCCACCCACTAAAGAGCCTGCGATCAGGGAGAGCTGCTGCCCCAGCTCTGACTTATACTCATCTGTGGAAACACACACACACACACACACACACACACACACACAACCAACCACACGCATTTAAAAATAAAAAGTGTTATGTTTGTATTTTTCAGGGTCTCTTACATAAACACAACTCTGGATTTCTGGAACGTAAAAAATATGTGCACAGTTTCTCTCACTCTAACACACGTTCATTACCAATAACATGGCTCATTTTTACACAGTAATTCATCCACATGCAAAGTGGGGCGGGATTTGAATACTTCACCGCCAGGTTTTCACATTTTTGATTCCTCCTCTCTCCGTCCTGCACTCTATTTAATCCCCCACCGTAAAACCCCTTACACACACACAAACACACACACACACACACACACACACACACACACACACACACACACACACAGACGGGTTCTTCTATGCCGGTGGGGACTTATGCACAGAGGTGAAGCGTGGGGACCTCATTTTTTTTAACAGAATAATGACATACTTTCAATCAAATCATTTTCCTTAATTTTTTTCAAACCCCAATATCATCTTAAATCTCAAAATTTCTCAAATTTATAGAGTTGAATATTTTTCTGGTTTCTCTATTCCGGTGGGGACCGTCCAATTATGTCATAATACAAAATCACACCAGGGGGCAGTGTTCAAAATGTGTCTCAAACAAGGTAAGGTACTCAATAAAGGGTACTTTTTAGAAACTCTAAGGCATTTAATACATATTTTGTCAATTCATGCTGAATATATACACCATTGAATGTTATAATTGTATAATGACTCATTATCATTGTATAATGACTCATTATCTATGAATATTAAACCCCACTCTATAATATTGTTTGATATATTGCATCTTTATTTTTTTTAAACTATGCAGTTTAAAGCATCATGGAGGGGAATGTGTGTATATATATATATATATATATATATATATATATATATATATATATATATATATATATATATGTGTATGTATATACACATATATATATATATATATATGTATGTATATACACACACAACTGCAGTGCACAACATTTCAACTTTCAAATATTATATAAATATAACAATAACAGAGAGCAATAAGACTACTGTAAACAATGTCTGTAAACGTGCTGGCAGTCCACCAGGAATTTAATCTTCCATCTGATGAAAATGCGGCTTACCTTTTTTTTAATTCTTTTAAATTCAGTTTTTAATATATATTTTGACAACTCATCCCTTGATCGGCCAGTGACGATGTTGTGATGAATTTCTGACCACTGACCACCATTGATGTAGTCCATTAAGGTCCTTTCAACAGCTTCGATTTCCTCTTTGGTCCACTTCTTCTTTGTTTGTGGTGACCTTGAATAAAATGAGACAAAAATGTAATGCTGTTAAACAGCAACTACTGAGGCTATAATGACAATAGGTCTTGACTGTACCACTACACACAGTATGACAACCTATAGTTGCAGTAAAGTGAAGTATTTGTAGTAAAGATTCCAGTAAGACAAGAAAGACTAGCATATATATTCTCAAAAATGATGTTCTAATATTCGCTTGAAGTTGCTAGTTACAAACATTGAATGCTCCGAGCGAGCTGTGCTGTGTTAACATGGAACATTTCCTTGGCATGAAATGGCAAATGATCAAACTAGGGCCCTTTTTACTCGTACGTGATTCAACTAAGTCAATCATCAGGGACTCGGTTCCCCAAAGGTGGATCCGCGCTCAAACTGTCTCGTTAGTTTGAACCAAATGTCAGACATCAGGATAATCGCATGTGCGCGTCATACGTAAGAAAGCGAAAGGCCAAAACAAGGATTTTTAACAGTACAACAACAAATAAACTTAAAAGAGGTGCGTCTTTTTTCTCCGCTCACGAGCAGGAGATGATGATGAACGCATACGAGGAGATAATGTGTATTTCAATCATTTCTGTTGGATGAATTGAACATAATGCACATCTTTTACGTTGTTCATTCTATACGTCATCGCAGGATGTTTATCCCGGGGGAGAAGCCTCCTCCATCTCTAAAGGTGTCTTTTTTTCAGATTTTTCATTGTTTGTGGGGTTTTTCCTGTGCCGATGTGAGGCTTTCTGGAAAGAGGATGCCACACGTGTAGACTGTCAAGCCCTCTGAGGCATATTTGCGATACTGTGCTATACAAAATTAAATGGACCATGTACTTATGGCAGTTAACGTTAAGTGCAGGATTTTTGATGTGTTGCTATGGTGATTTATCCAAACCTGCTTCGGGGAACCGCAAAGCCTGATCTACGTCATCTCATCCTGAAAATTATCCAGCTAACCACGTACGAGGAACAGGGCCCAGTGCATGAAGCTGTTGTAACTTCTAGTCTATTTTATTAAATGCAATATGAAGTCAGTACAGTAGCGTGCAACCCGCAAAGCAGACAATTGTGCCGCTGCTGTATTATTCATTTTCACATTTGAATATCTGTTTTTAACAACTATTCGTATATATTTTTTAATATAGAATATTTGTTGACAGCCCTAATAGATATGTTAGGTGAAAACCTGGAAAAACTTGGAAGAGATTACCTTTTTTGTGTGGGATTCACCAGACCTCTCCAGCCAGCAGCATCTTTTCATCGGAACTACCTTAAAACAAGCAAAATTTAGAATAAGAGACTTTAAATGTATTCATTAATGCAATGAAATAGTTTTGGCGCCCACAGAATGAACACACCTGATATTTAAAAAAAACTCAATTAGGGAATGTGATTGTAAATAAACGTACAGGCAAGGTAAAATGCATGAAAATTAGTCACTTGTCACTGAACTGTGTGTTTTCTTTAAAAGATAAATATTGTATTACTATTTTAGAAATTTCTATAATCCTCACATTTACTTAAACTATTACATTTGGCTTCATGTGGCAGCAGTGAATATCTTTTTCACCAACCAGCTGTCTGTAAACAAAAGGCATCTCTTATACCTCATATTTTAATTTAATACAATTCAATCAATGGGTTACATTTACCCATAGTACACCGTAGGCACCATTCCTAATGCCTCTGGGCCAGGTCCTCATTGTAAATGATAATTGATTCTTAACTAATTTTACCTGATTAAATAAAAAGTCAAATTACACACATCTTTGGACATTGGGGATAGCCTTTAACTCATCATTTTTTTAAATGTATTTATGATTCTTGTCCTGCAGTACTTTCTTTCATCTTTGTTTCATGCTAAATACCAACCTTTGGCAAAATAACCATAGCAACACAAGCTTGCCACTGCTCTGGAAAAAAGGAAGCTGTCTTCCTCATTAATGAAAGAGCGATATTATTTAGATTTACATTTTACAGGGAGAGTTCTCCGAAATCAAAGATCTGTTATGACATCACTTCCTGTACGAGCGCTATCGATGCTGCCGACAAGCAATCATTAATCTACAGGAAGACCTTCGAGATCCGCAAATGGTGGACACATCACGCCGCAGCCGAGCATTGACGGTCTCACACTGTTGCTCATACTGTACATTGTTTAACAGTTTTGCGATGCAGAGAACACAAGGAAAGCCGCTATGATATATCCGTATTATAATAAGTGATAATTTACAGTTGCTGTTCACATTGACCCAAGCGTTACATATCACTGCGCACGGGAGGGGGAGGGCCGATACGGCCGACTGTTCAGTGACAGCGCGGTTGTTACTCGGCGGGCTGAGCACACTCCGGCGGCAGGCCGCGCCGGACGGGCAGTCGGGCGCCACGACAGGCCAGATTTGGACCGCGAGTTTAACATATGTGAATTGGGCACTCATGGGCCACATAAACTGACGTTGCAGGCCTCGAGTTGGACACGTGTGCTCGAGACTCATGAAATGAGATACACAACGTTTGGTGGCTACCACTATTTAGTGCTGAAAGGCAGCTATTTACTTACCATTTATAATTTCGCTGGTAACCGCGTTATAAAGGCAATAAGGTACTTGAGGCAGTACTTTCTTAGTGTTTCGTACCTTATTGCTTAAATATTAAGTACCTAACTCGTCTATTAATGCTTGATCTGCTATCAACCCAGTGAATATTGTATTTAATAGAATCTAAATTGGTGGGAAACACTATGGTAAAATTGAAGTCAAATATATGTTATAAACTACCTGTAGAAATTAATTACTCTAGCATTGTATTCATTGTGACATTTCTTTTCTATGTGCACAGTCAAGCAGGTTAACAGCCATTTAAGAACCTTAAGATGACATAGCCTACCTGGTTAGTATGTTCACGGTCAAAGGCTCCTTCATTTCTCCGACATCAGCATCTGCAAATATGTAAGCGGATGGAAATGTTATTATGGTGTATGATGAACAAATACCTTCAAAATGAGACATTAAAAAAGAATGTATGTATTTTGCATTTGAAATCCCCATATACTTGTTATATGACCTAAACCTTAACATCATGATCAATTTGGGATTAAAAAAAAGATCTATAGAACCCTAGTTTAGTGTAATATTCCTTTGACTTTCTACAAACACCAATGTACAATCATCTCCTTTTGTCTCCCCTCTCTCACCTGTGCACTTCGAGCTGTCACTACTGGATGGCAAACATGCTCCATCCTCCTAAAAGCACAAGGGACACATTCAGCCAAAGCTATACATCCAACTCATTACAGTACTCTTTTTTTTTTTTTACTGAAATGAATTAAGTTTATCTGTTATGGAATGCATTATAGTAACAACATCTACTTCTGTTCTTAACGACAAACATTATATTATCTATCTCAATACCTATGACAATCTGAATTAAAATGCCTATTTATACATGGGTAGATATTACAATCACTCTTTGGGCAAATGGAAAACTGCTTATTAAGTGTTATAGGCCCAAAAGCCACCGTAAGGATACTTAAAATGGTTAAAGGGAAATTAGTTATAATCCAGGTCTTAACGCAGATTAAGTATTACACTCCCTTTGTTGAGCATAATATTCACATTCTGTGTGAAAAGATATTGATAAAACATGAATATATTTATATAGTATATAATAAATAACTAATTAGCTGTCCAGCATTCTATTTCACAACGCGTGCACATGCTGCTGCTTGCACATGCTTGCTTATTGTTAGCTAACATTAGCTGTCCATTTAAGTTGAGTTTAACACATTGCAACAGCTCATTTTATATGGCAGTACATATGAAAATAGTATCAAAGTAAACTTAACAGCACTATTTGTGGTGCTAGTTGCACATGCTTGCTTATTGTTAGCTAACATTAGCTTCCCATCTAAGTTGAGTTTAGCACATTGCAACAGCTCATTTTATATGGCAGTACATATATTAATAGTATCAAAGTAAACGTAAAAAGCACTGTTTTACATTAGAAGCTAGTCCAATAATTAAAAACTCACCATTTCTATCCAGCTTCTGCAGCCAGCACCGTCACGTTGTCTGCTCCTCGGCAGTCTGAGGGAAATGGACGGTAGCAGGTGCTTGGTGGGGGCGTGGCCAGACCGAGGACCCCACGTGGATGGTAACAGTTCGGTTTTGTGTAAAGAAACGAAACTTAAGGTTCTTAACACAAAACCTGACATTGACTGTCCCCACCGTACCCTCGCCCATCCCCCCACTCCTTCAGTCACCATTAGCTTGAGGGAGCATTGGGGCTCAGCCTGTTCTGCTGGGCCTTGTTAATAACGTAGAAGGGTAATAGTAATTACTAAAACCGAAGGATTACATAAAATACCTGGTGAAGTTGAGACGTTATTACTCAACTAGAATTAAGTATACATTTTAATATGTATTTTATTTAATTTCTAATAAAACTGGAAGCATTTTTGAACAATTAAAAATGTAGACAAACATTGATATTTTAAGAATAAAAACTACAACTACTACATTTACAAGCCCTTGTATTCAGAACAAGTATTTATATGTGCAGACATAAATTATGAATTTAGAATGGGAAATAGCATTTAAAAGTGTAGTACTCACACAAGAATACACAAAACGTTTTAGGCGCTAATGATCATATTTCCGGTTTAAGAATAAAGAGTGGGGAGGGGCTGACAATTTTTACAGTCTTCTATGTAGTCTTTAATCAAGGTTTTACGGTAACTCACGCACTGTTCATACCGGCATTATGCCGTAAAAACTGACGTTGCTCTTCGGCAGGCTGCAGCATTTATTTTTACAAGTCATGTAGCGCCCAGCGGTCGGAGCTGCCCTAACTGAAGTGAGTTGTGTACAAGGTACACAGAACTGTGAAGCGCCAGAATCACTGATTGGAGAAGTCAAAGAAAGGGATAGAGCCACCATCCAGGTGCGACTGGGCTCGTGGCAGCAGGTAGATGATGGCGTCATCCACTCCCACATAAGGCAATGCAAATTGCAGAGGGCCCGGTGATGATTTTATCTGGGCTTGAAGGTGGGTCAAGAGCAGCCTCTCCAGCACCTTCATCACATGGGATGTGAGGGCAACTAGTCAGTGGTCATTGAGGCCACGGTGTCTCCTACAGCATCGGGACTGCCTGCTGCTTTAGGTTCAGAATAAGGAGATGTTGGTGGGCTTTAGACAGCTGGATGGCGCAGGTCTTCAGCACCCTGGGGCTGATACCATCAGGAGGCCTTATGTGGCTTCACAAGAGGTTTCAGTATGTACTCTAACTGCCTCACCACATACACCCTTGACCCAATCCCATTTACTCTTCTTCAGACTGAATTTCTTCTCACCATCCCCATCTCTGGTTTCAGGGTGTATTCCAAAAGCTTTCTAGACTGCCAAAGTCAGCCCCCTTTGATGTTGACAACTTCAACCAATTGTCTTCGTATCTGCGCCTATCAGACCCCAACTCAACTGAGACAGCCTGTCTCATATCGAAAGATTTGTCTTACTTATTGCAGTGTTATCTATATACTTTTGTCAAATAGTTTATATCGTTGGCAAGTTATCCATATATATGGGCTTTGGGGGAGGACAACCAAACACCAAATATTCTAGCACCGTTGATTCAATGTAGACATTAATGACACTTTATCGTGCTGCATAATATGTCATGCCATAGCAGGGTAGGAAATTCACATAATATTTAGGCCCCATTCAAGGGCGTAACCATGTATATTGGGGGGGTTAGATTGGTATTTTCTCAATATTTCCTAAAGAATGCATTGTTACGCACTTGCCCCCACTAACTGAAAAGCAGGGTTGTTTTATCAAAAAATTGGCGGCATTTTTTCATTAAACTAGTGAAATAACATAATACCTTTGTTAAAACGATTAAATATACTTATTTGGACTACATTTGGATGTATATGTAATTGCCATAAAATGGCAGTAATGAGACTATTAGGCAGTAGTTTACAAATCTAAAGGGTTTTTCTTAGATTCTTTGAATCAAAACAGAAAACATTAATCAGACTCATTCAATTTTCTTTTTATTTCTTTTATCGTTTCTCGTGTTAAGAGATGTCAAACAGCTTGACTATTTTGCAGAACGCTGTCTTCTAGATCAGATTCACAGCAACCAAAGTTGGCTCTCGTTTATTGAGATGATTACGCCATGCTTCTGTAAAAACAAAACTAATTTAAACCTTGAAACCCTCAATCAACTACAGTCTCAACTAATTGTATTTTATCCAAATACACGATTGGCTGTTAACCACAAGATGTCAGTAACCTTTGAGGAGAGTAGGGATTGGTATCGGGGGTTTTTTCGGTGCTAAACCGGTGCATTTAAAATTATTTCTGATTAAGCAAAAGAGCATATTGTTTATCCACCATGTGATAGAATTTATTATTATTTCTATGTTTAGTTAACGCTATGCTGTGTAAAATAAAGACGAAAAGAATCAAACGATCTGCCGTCATTTGCGTGAAGAAATGGAGTCACGTGTCTGCAGCTCAATGTGGCTTAATGGCGAACAGCACCGAAGGAACGTCGTTACACCCTCTGTTTAATACTTCAGTGGGGGGCTGTCCGACGGGAGGGGTGCAGTAGTTGCGGATTTCACACTCTGTGTCCGCTGGAGAGCGCAGCTCTCCTGTATATGCGCACGTGTCTGTGTGTGCGCGCAATAGTGTGCCTGCATCCGTCTGGGCGATAGTGCCGCGTGCTGAAAGAGGGAGGGAAATACTGACTTAAATAAATAGAATAGAAGGGTGATGGCTAGCTTGCCACACGGTAGGCTATCGTTTGCTGCTGAGAGGACGGTGTCATCAGAGTGTGTAAATACATTTTTTCAATCGGCTCAGGAACCGAAACTAAGCACCGAAATCTGCGTTGCATTTCAGTACGGTAGGTACCGCGTAGGAACCGGTGCTATATTAGTACCGGTTCTCGGTATCCAACCCTATAGGAGATGAAACATTTCTCACTGACAGCAGTCTGTGAACCGTTAACTAAGGGTAGCTAGCAAGCCTCATTAGTTGGAATGCATTGATGCATACATAAAAATGGAACTTGCTTTTCACGACCACACCTGGGACATAACCGTATGTGGAGGCAGGACGGTTAGATATTTCAAACATGGGAGAGCGATAAGTGCTAGCTAGCTAAACTGCTAACGAGGCTACTCCTCGTCTGCTGGAGACTTAAACCGGGGTCGAGACGTTGTTCCTTCGGTGTTGTTATTGAGCTGCAGACACGTGAGTTTATTTTCTTACGTGAATGACAGAAGATCATTTTATTCTTTTCGTTTGGTCTTTATTTTACGCAACAAAGCGTCAACTTAATATACTATTAATAACCTTTTTCGCGGACCGCAAGAAGGTCCGTCAGTTAATAAGCACGTTGAAAGTTGCGGGCGGACCGGCCGGGTTTAGGGGCGGAGGGGTTCCGCTGGTGGGCGAAACCGCGCACTGAGGAGTGAACAATTGTAATCGTGATGGGGGCTGTAGTATTTGTGAGTGTCCACTGACATTTAATTGTCCAAGTAAAACACGCAGTACTAATATTAGTCATTGGCGCTGTATCCGTCCATCTTTATTATTTCACAAAACCGCGCACCTCTGTGACATCATCAACACATGATGGTTAACTTAACCGGAAGTATCCAGGGGCGTTTTATTTGTTTGAGCATGTGTCCCTATGTTTTAGCATTGCCTCTCTGAACATCACCATGTTTACATCATCCGAACGGCAGGTTCACATGATCTGAATTATTATTGTCTATTGTAATGGACTGACATGTTCTGTGAGCGAGATTACACATTAAGACTTTGTACTTGATGGAATTATTTCCCCTTACACCTACACAATCAGTATTTTTACTTAAGTTAAAAGCTTGAGTTGATACTTCAACAGAAGTATCTATACTTCTACTTGAGTAATGAATGTGAATACTTTTGAAACAACTGGTTATCACCCACTATGTTGCTCGGTTGCCTGGTGACGAAAGGACACGTATTTCGTGTTGTTTTTGCTCCACTTGATAAAGTCAGCAGAAGAATTCCCCGGTAGACAACGACATTGGTTGTTGCTAAATTTGAGGGCCTTTTTCTTTTGGACCTGAGATGGTGACGGAGACTGGATTTGCTCTCTGCGAACTCACAGGTCTGATCAAGAAGTGCTCCTTTTTTCTTTTTAAGAACGTTTGATCCTTCCCGCACACGGAACAACAGTCAAGGCGAGACTCAAAAACATTCAATGGCATTTTTGGCCCCTTTCGTAGTGATATTTGGGGCAAAATGATATTTCTTATGGGCAATTTTTCCCTTTGCCCTCATGTAATTCAGATGCAAAATAGCTCACACTGCAGGCCTTGGTTGATTCCAGGCTAAGGCATCCTACAGTAAAATATGTTTTATATTGATACTATAGCCTAAAAATAACACAGGAAAGCACTTGGGTAAATATACAAGAACACCACCCTAACCATTTTTGATGTTTTAGTTGCATTATTGGGGTGTTATAGATTTTAAATAGTTTACATATATAACAATCAAATCATGACTGTGCTGTGTCGTAGCCTATGTCACAATGTTCATTCTCATGCTCCTCCAAAAGTGTAGCAAACTGTCTGTGATTCAATGGTTGTGCCCTGATGAAGTTAAATATTTTAGTGACAACATCAATGACATGGTTAATTTTTGACTTGCAACACAGGCTGATGTATTATGTCACAACCTGGCTCTTTGGGCCATGACAAGATTGGAGTTGTACTGTTTTAAAGAGTTTTAACATCTTCTTTATTTAACATAAGCCAACGAAAAAAAGGTACACGACCACACCACCGGACGTCTACTGGAGAGAGAAGAGAGAATGAACACTGGGTCTTTTAATCTCAGGGAACCGGGCCCAGGTGCCTTCAATCACCAAACTCAGCCCACAAAATCCCACTGCAAAGCTGCTGCCTCCACAGCAGGGGTCACCACATTTATAAAATGCAAAAATATTGACAGGACTTGGACAGGCCTCTGTTGTGACACCTGCAAATTGGTCCCATTTCAGACCCAGCATGTTTGTGCATGCATCTACCTCCGTGAATAAATCGCTCCCTGTCGTTATCACTTTCATTGAGCGCAGTGCTGCCAGCTCCTCAGTTAGCTCTCGTCCAAAGCCAAGGAGAAGAATAAAAGTACTGCAGCTTTAGTCCATGCATGAGGTAAAATTAGACAAAAATATTTACTTTGTAATTTCCAATCAACCTCTCACGGGCCGGTCACGGACAGCCAAAGGGCCGGATGTGGCCCGCGAGCCATACAATGCCTACCCCTGCTCTATGCAATCCCTCAGCAAGTCAACAACTTGTCATTTATAGTTCACGCAAATATTAACCTAATTAATTTGATATAGAAAGTGTACACATTAAATGGTCATCCATCAAAGCATCTTGCTATATTGATTTAAAGTAAAATGTCTTTTGTACTCCTATTTTGTCTATGGATACAACTCTATACTTGCTTGTCTATTATCATCCATAGCGTTGTGATTAAACAGTGGGCACTGTTTATTAAGACAAGTTATCTGAAAATAAAAGACCTTATTGATCTCTGCAATAATTCATGTTACACTATTCATATGATAAATGAAATCAAATATAGACTATTATTACGATTGTCAATAATATCAATGATGACATACTAATAACAACATATCCTTAAAATAGTATTAAATAAACAGGCAAGAGTTTACATAAAGGCTAGTCTAACATTTTATACATTTGAAATAAACCTTATAATTGTTTTAATGAAATTGATTTTTATTTAATTGAATAATTTGATCAATATCAGTATTAATATTATGTATGTATGAATTTTTTGGTTTATTTATTTGTATACTTTTTATGAAATAAAGCATTTTATTTGTGGTCTGTTTTACCACCATCAAACAGACAGCATTGAAAGTGTATGTTGCGAAAATACCACTTTTGAACCGATAGGGGGCGGTAGTGAGTGGAAAAACAGCGACGCACACTTCAAGAACAGCCAACCTCATGGGGACTGCAGTACCCGTGTGCATCCACTAGGGGCGCATTCAGAAACACACTCACACAGTTTTGTCATGAAATTGATGTTCCAGGGGACCTCAGAAAAAATCATTGGGGGTGTATCTAGACACCATTTTGGAGCTTGTGGGAGGGGTTTGCCCGTGGGGACCTCATTTTAGGTCCCCACGGGGACACAAGTCCCCACCGGTCTGTGTGCAATCAGGTATAGGTCCCCACCGGCATAGAAGAACAAGAACACACACACACACACACACACACACACACACACACACACACACACACACACACACACACACACACACACACACACACACACACACCAGCCCACTTACCATCGGTGAGCGTTTGGAAGAGCATTTCCTTGCTGTAGGCTCCGTAGCCGGCCACGGTGCGGGCCCTCACCTGGACCACGTAGCCGGTCCCCAGCCGCAGACCCTCCAGAACCACATTGGGCGTTTTGCTCTGGACCACCGTGCTGTTCTGCACTGACGACAGGGCCTGCAGAGGAGGTTGAGGGAGGGATGAAAATACAGACCACAACACTTTGTCAGTCACTGACTCAGAGGGACGGAATTTAGTGCTCTGTTTTGAGCTTAAGGTAAAACAGGATTCCTTACTACAAAGTTTATTCATTTATAAACAAAGACAGAATCGATCACATTTTATGAAAAAAAACCCACCCTCAATCAATTTTCCACCCATCCATTTGTCTCCGTCTATCAATTCACACCTGAAGGGTCCTTTTTACACTTGTGGTTATTGTTTATTCATATAAATACAACGGGTTCCATTTGTCCGCATTGCGATACTGAATCTACCTTCACACCGATTCGACGGAGGACAATGGGATTTTGTTTGTGGCAAATTTAAAATATTGTCCCGGTTACTCAGACCTCATTATCTTCAACTGATGGAAAGTCACTGAGAAAACAGATGTCTGTGCAGATTTTCCAGATTGACCGGGGCAGCTTACATTAAACCCAATTCTACTTGTGTTATAAGAAAAACAAAAGAAAATATTTGAACTCAACTTACTGGGATGGGGCAGAAGTTTCAAGAAGGGCCAAGTCTCTAAACATCAGCATAAAAACCACTATGGTGACTGACACAATATGTCCAATTGAATCGTCTGGGCTGCCTTCAAGTTTGAACTCTGCTCACATCCGGCCCCACTGATGGGTGTGGCCAGAAGTTTGCATCTGCAACCACATCACAGTCATTTCATAGTGCACATCGCATCATGTGCATGAGGAAACTTCAGACAAGCAAGGTGAGAAACTACTGAAAATATATGAATTTCCGCTTTACAGCTGGGGGTAGCTCACGAGTGATGATATAACAAGTGATTGAAATACAAAACTTAAGTTGAGAACTTAGAAAAAATGAAAAACTTTCCTCCATCTCAAGTGGTAATTCCTGGTGAAATTTAGCATCCGACTAATCTTATTTGCCCTCCCTTTATACTGCCTCTCCCCCATTTATTTCAGATAAAAAAAAGGTTTACACTGCAGCATGATCTGAACTGTCCAGAAGGAACGACAGATATGGTATGCTGATGGAATGGAACGGGTGGGGGAGGGAACCATGCCGTGAGGATGAAGGAGGTGGAAGAGGTCGACTGGAGAGCGAAGAGGAGAGAAAAGAGAGATGAAGAGGAGCGGAGAGGTCTGGGGGGAAAAGAGCCTAAAGAAAATGAGCATTGAGGGTGGAATGAGAGCAATAGATGAATAAAAAGGGGTTATTACTGTTATCACTATAATTCGTAATAACCTCCTTTAATCATCTTAGACAAATTATTGACCCTGTTGGTTTTCCGCTTTGTTGTATGGCATAGTAAATATTAAGATCAAGATATATAGATGTGCCATGTATGAGTGTTACAAAATCTTATTACACTGTATTTGACATCATTTTCATCATTTATTTTACTACACTAATGACATACCCCTCCATGACCAGTCAAGTCCCTACTGTCATAATTAGGGCAAAAAGCACAGGGATAACTAGACAAACCATTTTAAGACCTGGGAGATAAAATAAAGTTATATTTGGATGTGATTTGGATTTGGAGGCGTGTGTGTGCGTGTGTGTGTGTGTGTGTGTGTGTGTGGGGGGGGTGTTCAGGGGGATTCTACGCTTGCCACATTAAAAAGGTTAGAGGGCAACTCATCTGGGAAGGCCTGGAAGCCGGAGATAAGTAGTGGGGAAAATTCCAGCCTCACTGTGCCATATCAAATTTACACCATTAAAACCTCATTATCGATAGAGTGGCTGTGAGGGAAGGGAGGAGGTGAGGGACGGATGGAGGGGAGGCAGGTGGAGAACATGATCAGAATCAGAAAAAAATGAGATACAGTACAGCTGTCTGGTAAAACGCCCCAAAAAAATTATTCACTTGGAGACGCGAGCTAAAATTAGTCACTTTTTGTGGTTAGCTCGTCAGTGTCAAACAGATTATTTTCTACCTTCTTAAGATCAGTATCAAGAAAGAAGATTGAAAAGAAGAAACACTTTAAATGATCCAACTGCCCGCTTTTGATTATGCGTCTTTATTGTCTCCAATGTTGGATAAGGCTGAAGCGAAGGCAGCGCGGTGAAGTAACTAAGTCGCTGACCCTGATCTTGACGTGTTTAATCTGTCAGCCCCCCCTGGGTATGCATTTGTGCAGTTACATGTTTTACACTTTGCGTGCAGGCCAAAATCTTGTCTGTATATTTTTAATTATCGTCAGCAGCAAGATGGCTGGGAACAGTGTCCTTTAGATTCCTTAACAGCCGTAGCATAATATCCATGTTTGACTGCTGGTTCTATCCAACAGCTGCACTTTATAATGTGAGAGCAGTTACGTGACTGAAGTGTATTTACATGTTGACACAATGTTTGGGTGCCATAACGTCATCAGGTGCAGTCAAAAGGTTATTTGCAATGTTGCAAGGACCTCGTATTGTGCCTTTTTTGTTTGTCTGATGTTCCAATATGTGGTCAGTAAAATTTCCCCTTTTTGCCAAAGTGGCTTTTTACTGTGCGTCATTATTCCGGCCCTCGTGTTTTTGTGAAAGCCAGTGTTGGCTGTTGGTAACGGGGACTGTGGCTCCTGCCAACAAAGACCCTTTGCACATGTGCCAACCTTCCACCTTGGCTTCTTTCTAAGAGGTTTTGCAACGACATGCATGCATGACTGAGGCAACAAAGGGTCGAATAGTTGAAGAATACAAATACTATACTAGTCATACTGTTCATCTTATTGTCTATAACAGTAGCAATAAATCATTACTGGATTTGCCTGAAAAAGCATCAATATATAAGGGAAATAGTTGTTATTTATCTATAGCATATGGATATTAGTACGTGCCACACCGTAGCTGAACCAAGAAAAGCATCCAATAATATAAAACAACAGACACTCTTGCTTTCCCGTGCGCAGCACAGTGAAAGTGGGGCTTTACACTACAATATGTTGTGCTGTTAAATTGGAATCTGTGTGAAAGCCCTGCGGAGCTATGGCCTGAAACACCGTGGCTGAGCATTGGCATGAAAGGGAATAGATAAGCAAGAGAGTTCAACAGTCCTGAGCATTTACAGTTTGTGGTCATGGTGGGATCTAAGAAATTATGAGGAGTTATGGAAACATCAACTCACTGACGCAAAGTATTAAAAGGCAGTAAATGAGCACGGGGACTGGCAGAGAGGAAATGTGTGTATGCAGGCACTCTGTTCTTTTGGTGCGTCTCACAGAATCCCATGAAGGTGCTTTGCTTTTCCTTTTTAAACTGGTGAAAGTCCATCTGTTTTTGCAGCTGTTGGCTCAGCTCCAGAAAATACGAGGATTTTCTATGTTTCGGGTAAAAGAGATGTGCTTTCACTTCATCTTTAAGTCTCCTTTTGACTAAATGATAAAAAGGACAATATCTTTGTCCTTTTTTTTTTGGAGGTTTCTTTTTCCTCCTGTTCTGAAGCAGCACTATTTAATGGGAAAGCAATCGGGCCCTGACCCTTTCACCCCTTACACAGCGGCCCCAGGTTTGGCATTATTTATGCAAGCTGCCTTATCCACTAAAGCACCGCTGGAGGCTTCGGCCCGACACCCTAACAAAGCAGAGTGGTAGAGACTACGTTTGCAATAGTATATACATTTGTGCTTTGGTCTTCTTGCCTTCCGGCTTGGGGATAAAAAAATAAAAAAAAAGATCTTCCGGGGCCCCTTAAGGTGTTGTTATGCAGGGCAAAAAAATGGAACAGCTCAATCATCATATCCGCTGTTTATTCTCCTTTGCAAAACACTGGAAAGAATCCCTTCGAGATGGGGCGAGACACCTGGAAGGAGATCAGAGCGGCGCCGCTGTTCCTTCACATTTAAAAAGGAGCCAGTTGAGGTGGTTTGGCAGCTGTTGAGGACGCCTCTCGGGCTCCTGCAAACTGGAACCCCCCCCACCCCCCCCGGGATGACTCAAAACGCTGATGACATTTCATATGTCATCTCACTTTGGAAAGCCTCCGGATCATCCAGAAGGAGCAGGAATACATATCTGGGAGAGAAGGTTCTAGATTCTGTTTACCGGCAGAAGAGAGAAATGGATGGAGAAACAGTGAAGGAGCCTCCTGCACAGGTTAAGTTATCTCTATCGTGGGAAAGGTACAAATAACTTAAAACGGACATAATGACACGCTTTAGGAACTTTTGGACCATAGGTTTTGGCCTCGGCAAAAAAGATTAAAAAAAGATTAAAATTCAACACTTGACTCAATAATAAAAAAAAAAATCAAATGAGGCTTTGAGTGTAGAATGAAAGGATGTCCGTGTTCCTCCAATTGCAAAACAATAAATGCTTCTTTCAATCAAATTATCAACCAGGTATTGATAATTTCCAATGAGACGGCCCGATTAAAGGACGATTTAATAAATACGTGTGTTTCTGAACAGCTGCTCTGCATTGCTAATGGAAAAGAGTACAACAAAGAACCTTCCACTACAGCAGCCTGAGACGAACCGATCTTCAGCATTTAAGGCTAAAGGATAAATTTGTTAGTTCTCTCTGTGCTGGCGCTTTTGGAAGGAAAGACTCTACATTCTATAAAAAAGGTAAGTACCAACCAATGGTTGGTTGTGATTCATCGGACACTAAGTGAGACACCGACATCGACATATTGATGCTCACTGCATTAACAGTGAGCTGATGACTAAAAGGAATCTCATCCAACGAACGAGGCCGCAATATTATTGGTAGGCGAAACACATTGTGAACAATCCTCCACATGGACTTTGCAATATGTGAAACCATCATCATGAAGAGCCAGGAGTGGATAAACTGCATCCAAGCCGTTCCATTTTCCATTGGGAAAATGAACAAGACTACATTATATATTTCATCTCCTGCAGTCATCAACATACTTAATAATGCAAAGAGGATGGAAACAGAAGTAAATGTTGTTGGTTCATTTGATGTCTATATTGTTGCCCACAGTGGCCTAGTTTTCTTTTCTTTGTCTAGTGATTAAAGTGTGGCCTTTAAGTCACACAAGATGAGTTACTTATATACCTATTTAATGGCTTTAATTGGATCATCCAGAGCCCACAGATTGAAATTCAATTTCACTGTGTTACAGCTTCTGAGACTATGGCCATTCAAACTGCATCAGTTCGTGAGAGACGCAATTTTGTAGAGTCAATAAATACATTCATTTTAATTTTATTTGAATTATTTTCAATATTTTGTTGGACACATGCAGTATCGCAGTTCACAGAATCACACTGTAGCTAGTTATTAATGAGGATTTTGCATGACTACGATCAACAATTGATTTGTGTTGGAATAAAAAGAGTCTCTCTCCATCAGTGCAAAACCCAGTATCAGCATGACTGCAGGCCCCGTGAAATATGCATTGATCAATCCAGACTCGTGAGGAAATTATATTGTATAAAAGATGATAGACCGCCCTTTTCAATGGACATTGAGTCAAAGTGAAGCTGAAAATAGATGAAATAACTAGAATTAAAAATCTGGGAAAAATGTTGACACATTCCCGCCTTCAGCTTCATTACTAATCATGTCAGGTCTATGTGGAGCAGCATCCAGCCTGGAATCAAGTAATACAAATAGTAACATTATATATATATATATATATTACAATAACTACACATCATTGAATGGACAGAAAATAAAAAAATAAAATCCCTGTGTAGTCGTGTTTGCTCAAGAAGCTGACACAGCTAAAATATTTAAATATTTGATGACCCCAATTATGAGACATGCAGAAGGCAGAAATTGAAGTGAAACCCCCCCCTCCTATGCACACTGTTTAGCCTGCATTAGGTCTCTACACAAAAGTTTGAGTAGTTTGATTGCTGAAAAAATATGATCCACTCAATTTCTTTTTAATATTCTCTTTGTCACCCGATTCACAAGTTAATTAATTGGTAAATTTATTTATTACACTAAGCCAGACAGTATGCAGGTGGTTTGATTTTAGTGTATCGTAAGTATTGACGCGATAAGACTGCTTCTCAGTGAGCTCTGATAACAGATGACTTAGATATAGTTGATATTGTGAAATAGTACGTTTTTATTTACTCTAGTGGACTATTGTCGGTGACCACCGAAAAGGCATGCAGACGGAAAAACACTCAAACGTGTAATATATCACTCTACCTTGTCAAAGTAGCGTATCTCGTAGTCGAGGATAATTCCGTTGGGCTGCTCGGGCGGTGGCCATGACAACGAGAAACTGCGGCTCGTTGAGCTCACCTGGTGCATTATTGGAACTGCTGAGGGAGCTGTTAAAAAAAAAAAAAAAAAACACACGCAAGTACACACAGTCAATTATCCAGTTACAAGATTCCCAAGCGTGCTTGAACGCCGTGAATGTGAAAACATTGCGTGTCATGTAATGACATATTGGCGATGCTGACACCACACAGAGTCATTACACATTTTCAACCATCATTTTAGGAACCAGTAGCTCTCACAGACCTTTTTATCCACACTACATTTTCTCACTCCTCTGCACCAAGCCAGTTGCTTAGACACACAAGTTCATTTACGTTTTTTCAGATGATGAAGAACCTCTTTCACAGGGTGCAGATGTTGTACTTCGGACTGCTGTGTGATTTATTATCAACAGTAACGCCGCCCCTCCGTTTCACGCAACTTTTGCGTAGCGTGTCGGGGAGGCTCGTGCGCGTCTCCTTCATCTTCTTCTTGCGTCCAGCGTGGTCTGCCGAAGTCTCGCTCCACTGGTGGCTCGTAGCACTCCGGTTATGAGATGGTGGATTTCGAATGAAAATGTCCTTTTCAAAAGAATGCCTTTTCTACCATTTCCTCGGTTGATGTGCGCAGTGTTAAGCCCCTCCCAATGCTCAAAAGAAAGATGATGATGATGATGAAATCATTGTCGGCGTTAATGGATTGCTACGTTAACGCATTTATAACGGGTTTTCTTGTAGAGTACTAAAGCATAAGCGAGATAAGAGAGTTTTGCAGAGGCAGCGGTAACAATGGATCATGTTGTAATTAGGAAGGAGCCTGCGTTGCAGTAGATGAGGTGTTTTCCATCAGAGCAAAGCGCCTTTTAAATCTAAACTGGGTAGTGGGGAAAATCTCACTTTTGTGTTGGTCTCTATAAAGTATCGATGGAGCGGTAACTTGGCCGAAAGAATTACACTGTCACACAAAGAGAGAAGGGGGGGGTGAGGGGGGCTTGGAGCAAGCAGAGGGGATAAAGGCAAAATTAGAGAGAACAGAGAGAGAAAAAGAGGGAAGCAGAGGAAAACAGGAGGGAAGCCGTGGATGTGCAGGCATGACAGAAAAGGGGTGTGAAATAAGAGAGGCAGAGGGACAAAGATGGCACCCTCATAACCCTCATCCCTTGCATTATCCGCTGTGCCCCAGGGTTTGCTTACACACACACACACACACACACCCACACAGACACACACACATATACAAAAGCGCTCCCCACTCACCGGCCTGATTGGTTGTAATGTTGATTGACAGTTGCTGGGCGGGATAAGGGCTCTTGTTGGACACTCCGTTTACTGCCTGTGGAGTAAAAAGTGGAATGGTTCAGCTTTTCGACCCATCAAACATTAACTCCCATATTTTCTGCTGCTAGCATTCTGGTCTCACAAGGTTAAAGGTGACAAACATGACACTCAATAGTCTCAGTAATTCTATAAACAATAGGCACCTGATTTCAGACATAAACGGACAAAAGAATGCTTCTCATTTCTAACCGGCGGCTGATTTTTCGAGGCCGGGGAGGACTCTCTATTGTTCCGACGGGGTTGGGGTCATTCCAGGATTTGTTGTCTTCTTTTTTGGTAAAACAGGTATTTGGTACAGTAGGATTTTTTTTAATAGAATGTTGAGGTTTGAAAATAATGGGCCGTCTAAACAATAGCGTGGCACGGTTAATGGATATTAAATAATTGTGCTAAATGGTTAGAGTGATTAAGTGATTTCATTTTCAGTGTTCTTGAAACTGAAGCGTCATCGTACGTCTCATCCTGCCAACACAGAGACACAATCAGCAGGTTCCGAGTGCATTTAAAGACGCCCAATTAGCTGCCTCGTAATGTTTGTCATGAGCTCAGTTAAAAACAATGTCTTCAGTCCCAGCAAATCACTGAACAAGGACGTGATAATTAGCGGCGCTAGCTTAATGGCTTAATCTGAGCTTTGATTCACTGGCTTAATACAGCATTGGAGTGGCCTTGATGGTTGATATTGGTTGATGATGGTTGATGGAACATATTGTACCTCAAAACTGTACATTAAAAAGCCGCCATGCCAGCGAGCGGCTACTGCGCGCAGTCTGAAGAGCGAGCGCGTGGAATGAACGGAGCTTCACTCCGGGGGACGGACCTGTATCTCGAAGGTGTACGACGTGTGGGCTCGCAGCTTGCTGATCTCCACCTTGGTCTCCTTCAACCCTTGCCTGCCGGCGGCGAAGGCCACGCTGTCGTCACACGGCTGACACGCCCGGCGCTCGCTGCCGTGGCAGCGGCGGCACACGACGTTGTACGACAGGTCGTCGCGGTGCCCGATGTCCCGTGGCGGGTGCCACTCCAGCTGCACCGACGTCTGGTTGACAACGGAGACTACGTTGCGAGGAGCTGACGGGACACCTAGACAAAGGCGATTGCGTGATTGACAGCAGTCAGAACCCGTCAACATAATCACTGCTCCACACCTAGATGCAATCAAACCTTGTGTTATACATCATGAACCAAGGGATGTTACAGTGAGTCTTAAACTCAAACCCAGAGTTTCAACAAAGTCAGCAGGTACACTTTTAAAACTCAAGATACACACACACACACACACATCCAAAAGACATGTTGGAATAGGAAATGAAACATTGTTGGTCTCTGTAATCATATTCACAATAATAGACACAGACTTTCTTTTTGATGTGAATAGAGTAAATAAAGAGATATTTTCAATAATCTAAATTGGTGGTCCGGTAGCTATTTGGACACTCCCTAATCACATTTTATTTCATATTTAATACCCAATAAAAATAAATTTAAGCTCCCTTTTTTAGATGAAAGTTTCCCTCTTATTTTCTAGTGCTTACGTTTGAAAGAAAAGTGTGACTTGGTTTGTTTTTTTGGCCTAAAATTGAAAGTACAAAGTAAATTGCTGCGTAGGAGTGATGCTGCTTTGTTGAGGTGAGGTTTTTCAAGCAATTCCTCTGTTGTCAAAATAGGATGAACCCGGATAGAGTCGTTAAATAACTACATCCGTTTTATGTTCCTCTTTTAGTTCACTGCAATAGGTGATCAGTATTGATCAGTATTATTGCAACAAAGTATTAAAATAAAGCAGCATGTAGCCCTAACAATATAATAAGTGTGATGTGAGCCCCTCACTGCTCTTTGTAGCCGATCTGCTGCTCAAACAGTGCTGGCAGATATGGCCGTTGCTTACACTGTTCCTGCTGTTAGCGCCATAGTAGCAACCAGCTTTACTTTTTCTCTGCCGCCCCCCCCCCCCACCAACTCCAAAAGTAGATATTCACAGTCATAAATCAAACATTGCACACGTTGGACTGTTTTTTCGGGATACTTTTTACACATTCTCCTGGCAGAATGTTGGAATGAAAACAGACGGATATCTAACGACAGCCATGAATGAACCAGAGCTTTTTATAGCAGACACACACACACACACACAGTTTCCCAAATAGAGACTAGCTACAGTCTAAAATGATTCATGTCTCAACCTACTTACACCATCTCTCTGTGGAACAGAGAGGCAGCGTTTTTCAAACCCTGTGTCTCGTCTTGCATGGCGCAGCCTCTTTCACGCACTAAACACATATTCCCTTCAATGGAAAGCCTGAGGACTGTGACGTACTGCTTCCCAACCCCCCCCCTGAATGAGGTGCATGAAATTTGTGTTGGGACAGTAAATCAAAGTAGAGTGTCGCCGATGTCACACACCAATGTGCTGTAATTTGTCAGCTATTGGTAACTTCAGTCCAAAAAAAAAAAAAATCTACCTACAAAAACCTGCCTGAGGCAAAACCACCGCTGGCTATTAAAAAGGCTCATCGGGTACGCACGCAAGTGTGTCGTTTCCTGTTTTTGTTTGTGCAACAGAGAGGCAGACTCACTGGTGCACACGTCCTCCGGTTTGTCCATGTCCCCGCGGTAAAAGCCGCTGCGACACCCGCAGACGGTTGCGGCCTCGATGGCGGAGCGACTGTTGAGCGGGCATTGCTGACACAATCCTACCCCCTGGGAGGGCTTAAAGGTGCCCTGAGGACAAGCTGAGGAGACACAGAGAGAGAGAGAGGGGGGTAAGACATTTAAAGACAAAATAAATGCATGCATACAGCATACGTACGATGGAGCCAGGGCATTAAACGGTGTATCTAGTTTGTTATAGTAAAATAAGTTGCAAGTTACCTTTCAAGCAACAGCAAGTTAATGTTCATAAAACAAGTTTCCTTTTATTTTCTGTACTGGCACCAATGTAAACCGTCTCTGTTCAGTAGTTTTGGTATAATTGTATGTTGGTATATTGATGTTTAGAAGGAGCAGTGCATGGACTTCTGGACCCCGGGGGAGGGGGGGGGGGGGTGGGATTCAGGTGAGGGGAACAACCTGAGGGGAGGACGCCATGGCTGGCTTGCAGCAGTCATTAAAATATTGTCAGCATTGATTACCTAATGCAGTAAGGCGATAATGACGTTCCTAGAACCAGCGGTATCCCTTTTCTCCGGCTGTTGCGCTGAAATTAGCATTTTGTTTCAACTTCAACAATCTGGATCTGTTTTGTTGGTAATAAATCAAACCATCAAAGTCCAAGTTGTACCGTGCTGTGATGTGATGTGATGTGCTTTGCATTCGAGGACATGAGAAATTAGACTAAAAAGGCTGATGGGGGAAAAAACAAATTTGTTTTTTTAATGTGACTTATTTCCAGGTTTGATTAGTCTTTAACACTTCCTCCGCTGTAATGAATGTTCACTTTATCCATGTTTTAGATGCTTCAAGACCCAATGTAACACAGATTTATGTTGGCAGACGGAGGGAGATTGCAACAAACTGGAGCCTAAATGGTAACTCCAATTGAGGGGAAGAGGTAAATGAGACAGAGCACCAGAGAGAAAACATTAAAGGATTTAAGGGCAAGGCAGATTTTGTCCAGGAAAATATAAAGACAGGAACAAAAAAAAAAGATCAACTCAAAGAGAGAGGACAAAAAAATCAAGCAGAGGATAATAACAGGGAAAAAGCCAGTGCTGTTTTTATTCTTCCCTCTCAATAACTGTACATCTGCTGCACTTCTCTATTGTGTTCACTTTCCTGAAATGCAACACTGTTATTTCTTGCTCTTGCTGATGCTTTTTGTTGCTTCGAACATGACTTACAATGGAAGATGCTGTGCTCTGCCCACCATTCTTTTACTGCATATTACATTGTGCATGAACTGCAGAGCATAAAGAAACTACTCGCAGCTCAGATATGAAGTACACTCCATCTCAAATTAAAGGGCCTTATGGAGCTCGTATTTAAAAAAAACAGTCCATGCCTGATTTTTCTTGCAAAAATGTGACTGTTTTGGTTACTTCTGCCCTGGGGATTGGCCCTGACACTCAGCTCTAAACGACAGCCCGAAAAGACCGTAGTAAATACCTTGAGTATCGAGTTAATGGTTGGGCTGTGGCTTGTTAGAAGAGAAAAAGCAAAATCACAGAGGAAAAAAAGAAGGACTAAAAAAGGAAGGGCTGCCAACCTTTATCTCTGCATCTTTGCACGAGTGGTGGAGTTGTGCTTCGCTCTGACACACACACACACACACACACACACACACACACACACACACACACACACACACACACACACACACACACACACACACACACACACACACACACACACACACACACACACACACACACACAGGGTGTGCGTTGCTACATTTTACTTGAGTAAATGTTAATTATTATTCTCGAATGCAACACAAGCCTCAGAACTAAGACAGGTAACACCAGCAATTGATGATTGTCAACATGCAAAACCTAAATGTGCAGAAATTGCCCAATTTGTGACGGTTTGGCAAACAGCCGACAGAACAGACTAATGCTTTAGCAATGACACCACTTTTTAGAATATCAGCAAGAAACCAAACCTATAAACCCACGACCGAGATCATAAGATTGCTCAAATCCCCAAAAAAAAATCTTACGGGTAACCATCGCTACTCCCGCCGTTTCATCTAAAAACCACCAAAGGGTCTCTGTGCACTACAGCAGGAACACGCAGTTAGAGACTACCTGGTGAACACAGTGGATCATTTGCCAGCTAAAGTGAAGTGTTTTCTTCGGCGTTTGTAGAGAGCAACAAAAAAAAAAACAACGTTTCACAGTTAATAAAAAAGGCGTGTGCAACAGAGATAAGACTTTGGCTGAATAATAATACTGCTTTGTAAAAACTATTTACAAACACATTCACCGTAACAACTTCATAAAAAGGAGTTAATAAGTCAAAGTTGTGCTTACAGCTTGTGGCCGATGCAGCTCAAGAGCTTTTCCTTTCCTGTCATCTTTCAACTGTCTGTAATAAATGCAGAAAAATTATATATTTTTTTAAAGTAAATAGACAGTCTCCTAATCTTTATGTGTGTGTACTATTTCAATTCAAGCAATTATGTAATCTCATCACCAGCTACCTTTCCCTCAAGCTCCCTATTTGTCAGACACACTTTCCACCTTTCTTTTCGTCTGTGTCGCTCTCCCTTTATTTTAGCTTCTTTGTGTTCAGACCTTTCTTTGAAGTTGTCTCTTCAGGAGTGTCGATGGCCTGGGCCTTTTTTGTGTCTTCAATAGGCAGATAGACATCTGGCTTGTCAGGGTCATTTATTCAACAAACTCACTCATGGCGCATGGGGTGTGTCACCATGGCAACAAGTCTTGCTTCCTTTCTCTCGGTTAGAGGACTCTGACGCCGATGGTTGTCTCCCTCCCTTTGTGTCCAGCTGTCTCAGGGTTTTAACGCTATATTTGCATGTTGTCACTCATGAACAGAATGTACCATTTTTATAGAATCAAACTGCCAAAATGTTGACAAAACGACAAGTCAAAAAGTAATTTAGTTGTAATCTGCCTATGGAGCCTACATGCTGTTGTACACAGTAGTGTGCGCCTTTGGAATATAGCTACAGTGGGATTGGTTGATGTCTTTGTTATCGATGAAAAGCTCGGGGAAAAAAAAATATATATATATTTTTTTTAGCATAATAACCAAATACTTTGTGAAAGTTCTAATGAAAAACAGGTCAAAGAAATGCATTGACATGCAAATGAACCAGAAAAAAACAAACCTCCCGGTGTTTGTCAGCCTTTACACACACACAATGGTGTACTACTCTTTAAAATCAACCTTTTGTTAATTTGTTAATTAAATGTTTCAGACAGAATATTGGTTTATGGAAAAAGCTATGAATCCTGTTAGAAAAGAAGGTAGATAAATAAATATATATATTTAGACTATGTAACATTTTTGGTGTGGAAAGAATGGACTAAAATAAAGAAAATATTGAAAGCACACATAATTCCCTAAAAAGAAAGAAAGGGCCAGTTGAAAAGGGTAAAAATATGATTCCCTTTGTTTCCCTCGATGCATTCAGCCAGCTGTGTGGAGTCACACGGCGACCACGTCGATGGCAATTGTCTAAAGTTGGCATACAGACTCAATAATCAATTACATAATACTTTCATTTGTGTGTGTGTGTGTGTGTGTGTGTGTGTGTGTGTGTGTGTGTGTGTGTGTGTGTATGTGGTGAAAAGCTGCAGATTTCAAAGACTCTCAAAGTCCACAGTAAGGCTTGTTTGTGTGTATTCAAATGAAGTGCTGACATGTGTAGTGTTGTGCATTTGGTGTAACGGTCTATTTAAATATGTTCACTTTACACACACACACACACACACACACACACACACACACACACACACACACACACACACACACACACACACACACACACACACACACACACACAGTTATATTACCAAGCCAGTATGCAACCCCCCCCACTATCTCTGACACACACACACATACACACACACACACACACACACACAGAAAGACAACCATCTGTTCCAATAGTGAGTCCAGCTTCCTGCCAAGTTGTTATCAGCTGATTGCCAGAGAGCGAACCCAAAAGATGCCGTTGTGGTGCAGACAGACGTCCCACGACATCTCAAGCCACTGTTTGAGCCCCGGAGCTTTAAGTAAAACACACACGAGGCAAGTGGAAGTGGACACTGTCTAGTAGAGCTGTGCAAAACGCACAACATGAACAGTGGTCACACAATACAACTTTTCTATAGTGTCCATGGGTTACATTGCTTGACAAGTAACAAACACGTCAGTCCAAAAAACAGACATGCTGTTATTTTTTGAATACACATAAAAGACATGGTACCACTCGTGCCGTCTACAATTTTAATCTAATGTATTTATTTAACATCCTGTTTTCTACTATTCTTTGACATGCTTCAGGTTGTGATCTCCCATGAGATTTCAAGCTAAAGTGTAACTTATTTATACTGCGATAACCATTGGAAATATTCATTACTATTACCATTACTATTTAGTTTTTCCAAGGGCTACAATTACAAGCTCAATATCTTTCAAGAGATGGACTCAACATTACAGGCAAAACATTTAGCTTTGTGTCTTTCTGCAGCGGCAATCAACAGCACTACCTTTTCTGGCTTATCGTTCAGGACGCAAACGCTGCATGAAGAAACGCTGATTTAAAGGCAACGCTAGAATAATGCATTTCTCTGGAAACACTACTCCTCCGTCCCGTCTGCGTCCTCTATGTCTTTTAACTCTCGCTGTCTTTACCTTTCTGTCCTTGGTTTGTCCTTTTTATTTTATTTTCCTGCCAGTCGAATTCTCCTGAGGATTCTGCTTTATCTTCCTTCCTTCCTTCCTTCCTTTATTCACTTCCTCCCTCCATCCAAAAGCCCCTCTATCTTGTCGACACTCTCTGGCAGTTCAGGACTAATTTTCAGAAGACTAATCTGGGGGGAACACACCAAACTAATTAACATGGGATGAAGAAGCCTCACTTATCATTTCACCATATGTACATACATCACACACACACACACACGCACACACGCACACACACACGCACACACACCCTGCCCCAGACACACTTACACATGGTCTCTTGCACACACACACAAAATGGATGAGACTCACCAGGCAGAATAAGAAATGATGGGTACATCTTCAGAGAGGAAACGGGGAAGGAGGCCAGATATAAAAAGGAGGTAAATGAGATAGAGGAGCTGTTTCTGTGCTATTTATGTTCACCCAAATCTGCTTCTACTAATATTGATATATGCAACATCGCGCCCTGGGGAAAACAAACATCTGAAACTGCAAACAGGGGCCAACAGAAGTAACACAACTACACTAACACTCAAACAAACTTAATTGACACAGCGCTATAATCCACCTTGTTTAGTGAAGCAGGCCAGAATTTAAATATTCATTTTCTTTGTAAATGGAAAAGAAAAAGAAATGGTTATGCAAACATTTCGTTCAAAAATTTCAACAACATATTTGTCTCACAATCACAAAGTGTACAAAGTATATGAAGTGTTTGCTCGTAGCGTGCTTGGTGATACCCGTTTGTTATGTGCTTTGTGAGACAATCCATCTGCTGCATGTTTGCTTGTTTGCTGGAAATTGATTTCCTGTCGGACCGAGCTTACCGGCTTGTGCCTCGAAACAAAATGAAATTTGTGCACACAATGCAACGGTTTTTGCAGTAGCAAGGTCATCAGAAAAGGTTTGAAATCCAAGATGTGTCATTTTTTTGTACTAAACACAATTTTGGATAGCGCAGCCTCATTTATAACAAGGACGTACCTCGACACACGTTGCCGTTGTCGGGTTCAAATCCCGCCTTGCAGCTGCAGCTGCCGATGGGTACCATCCACTCTCCGTCCCCGTTACAGTAGAGCTTGATGGGCACGTCTACCTCCTCGGCGTTGGCAATGCAGCTTCCTCTAGCGATGACCAATGAGGTGGACTCCGCTCCAGTCAACGTCTGCACACAATCGGGATGATGAGAGGAAATGTTCTTGAACATCTGCATGCATGCATACCAACGTATCTGGTCCATACCTCTGGGAAGAGAGCAAAGTTTTGCACCACACTGGGGCATTTCTTGTAGAATACTCTGACAGCCAGCAGGGACATGCAGGCACCCAGATCCTGGAAGGCCAGGTGGAAGCCTTTGCCTTTGGACAGTGGTCCGAAGCTACGAACCTCTGTGTTCACCTTCATCAGCCTTCCCCCGAAATCCACCTGGGAGAAACTCTCATCTGCAGCGATGGTGTCCACCTTACAGTGGACGAGACGGACAGTGGTAGACGCGGGGAAGGATGGGAATGTCAAAGAAAGCGATGGAAGATTCTGGTGTGCCGGTTGCTTGGTTCCTAATTTAGATTCACTGGGTAATGTTTGAATCTCCTGTATAATTCTGCCCTCATGACCACATATTTTATAGAGTCATTATGTTTGTCATAATTTGATATTTCCCCAATGAACCTCAACAATCAAGGCTGCTAGAACGCTCTGCTCCATCAACACAAACTGTGAAACCACACAGAAACTCGGTAAGATTTGGTCAATTAAGAAGCCGCAAACACATGAGGCTGTGTTACACTTTCTTTTTTTCTTTTTTTTTATCATCCAAATCGTGCTTTAAATTGCTCATTTATGGACTCATTACCTTCAGGAAAGGGGCGTTGGCCCAGTACTCCACCCCTTTAATGCCCTCGGACACAGTCCTCTCAGTCTCCAGGTAGTACAGGTTGAACGTCTCTTTACAGGAGCCCAGGACGCTGGGGATGGAGGCGCAGTCGCGCACGGTGAAGCGGATCTCCACGTAGACGCGCTGCGCCGCCCGCCGGTCCACGTACGTCGTGAGGAGCCAGTTGTTCTGGCTGGGCTCAAACACGTTGCACACCTGGTACGTCCGGATGGTGTTGAGGTTCTCGTCGTAGCCGCTCACCTCCTCCCACTGGGGAAAGCGGGAGTGTGTGAGGTGTGGATGGGGGAGAGGGGAGAGGGGGGGGGGGGGGGGAGGGGCAAAATGATTAATGGGTCTAGCAAGACCTGAAACAAATCTCTCTCTCTCCCTCGCTCTCTCTTCCTGAAGAGCGACAACCATTTATCACAATTTGATCGGCGCACACACACACACACACACACACACACACTGTAACCTGCTAGTAAATAAATAACCTGTCCTATTTCATTCAATTATATGTGATCTATTCTCTTAATTTGTCTCTTGATCTATTAGAATCCATTGTGTTATGCATCAATGTTTTTTTTTTTTTTTAAACAGACAGACTCTTAGAGCACTGTGAAGTGCACAGAAAGCTTTCTCCCCCCCCCCCCCCCCCCCCCCCCCGGGTACACAGTATTGTGCTCCTGCACACAAGCACATTACACCTCTCCACATTGCTCTTACTCCGTTGGCGGGGAACGATATCCAGCCGAGCTCAGCTGTCGCCGTCCTCGTATCCATCACCGTCTCTGTCAGGCAAAAAGAAAGAGGAAGGTATGATTTTTAAATCAATAATAGTTCATAAAAGCAGCTGTAATAGTCTGCAACAACAGGGGACATTTGTTAACAGTGAGCATTTAGATATGGCAGTAGCAGACAGCAATAGAAAGCAATTAGCAACACTAACGTCTTACATTAGACCGAAGGTGAAGGCGCTGGTGTCATTTCACCATTTAAAAAAATGCATTTAGGTGAAATCAATCAGTGGCAGCAATAGCAATTAAATAGACAACTCCATTGTGTGAATGTGTGTAGGCAGCATCGAAACGATCTGGGTCCCAAACCTGATCCTGCGTTAGCACCTCTATCTGCTACAGTAACCCCACATACGGACCCGGCTCATTGATTCGATCGCAGCACGATGACACGCTGATAGCAGAGTGCACGCTGCAGCGCCAGAGTTAAACGTGCGCACTCGGATGCAAAGCTAGCCTGCACGACGGCAACAACAAAGAGCAGATGGCAGTATTAATTGTAAAAAGTGAATCGTATTTACTGTGTTAATGGAGAAATATTGTGGCCATTTCAAGACTCACTTTTGCAACTTTCTCTCTGGTATCTGCAAAGAAAACACAGTCTGTAAATCTGGACCTACAGTGAGCGACGGACAAGCACATGTCACATGAAATCCAGGATGGAGGTTGTGGAAGTCACTTTTTCCACAACGTGTTGGTTGAGTTTAGAAAGTGGAGCCAAGATGATCGATCCTTCGTAAGTGCAAGAAGTGCTACTTCTCCTGCAACTGAAAAAAAACTAAATAAATAATAAACCACAAAGGAAGAGATTGAACAAATACAATTCCCCCCCCTTTGCTGAGTCGGTTTGTTCAAACAACACTTGGGCGCGTGTGCGAAATGTACAGTTGGCATTCTGACACACCTCAACACAAAGTCCTTTGTAGTAAAACACGGTGAGAAGATTCCCCGACATCACACCACGGTGCAGCCACCGGCAAACCGCCCCCCCCCCCTCTTTCAATATGTCACCCTGCCTCTCATTATATCCCCCCCCCGTCCTCGTCCCCAAATCCCCCCCCCCCCCCTCCTTCATCCTCTCCTTCACTCTGCATCCCCGTCTTTCATCTCACCCTCTACCTTGGGTGCGTCTTTTTTTTCCCCTTGCCAGCATGCGAGCCTAATTACAGCAGAGCCCGGTTTTTCGGCGCTCCCCGGGGAGTGAAGGGCGTTTGTTAAAAATAAAAATGCTTGTCGCACCAAAATGTGCTCAGCTACCTCGGACCAGAGGTCATTTAAACGGTGACAGTTGTGCCTCTCTGATTTGTAGCTCCAGTGCGTCTAAGCGGTGTGTTCTCAGCAAACATGTTTAAACATCCATCCACAGCAGAACAGACCTGGTTCATTTTGTCTGCTCAAGTTTGGTTTAAAACAAGGAAAAGCAGCTTAAAATAAATATGGTAATATCAAACGAAATCCGCTACGTTGACAGAAGAGATGTTGGAATAGTGCGTGTAGGCTTACAAGCTACACACACACACTAGCACAGAAGAAGGGCTTTGATTCAGGGCTTTACTATAAGAACACAACAATGGTTGTGCAGTGTGATATTCACACAATACCATCGCATTTCTATTTCCAGAACAGGGTATTCAAGACATATTCTCAGGCACTTTTAGAGTACAATACCAGCTTTGCTGGTAATACGTTTATTGAAAATTGATTGCACCACAATGCCCAGGAACCCTCGGGAGACCTGTGTGATTCATCATTTGAGGTTGTTACATACGGTTCACAGCTTGAGCATTGAGACCAAGTGCAGGGAGAGTAATGTGGCTGTAGACAAAACATAATCCTTCTTATCATTCTACCAAATGTCTGAAATACTGTCTGGGCTCCAACTAACCAGGATTTTCATCACTGATCATTTACATCTGTTTTATGAAATCTCTTCTCTTTTGATTTTCCCGAAAAACGTTCATGCGGTTGACTCCATCCTTCCATTTTTGTTGAGGTATTATTGATTATTGTATTATTGAGTACAAGAGGGTATATTCCTAGGTTAGCTACGTGCACACTGTGTATTGTACTGAGAGGAGTCCCCCGGTAACTGATACACAGCCAAGCAGCTTTGCTCTCCGTCTGTTTGTGGGAGCTTTTGCAACCCAATGACACGTAGCATTGCTACAGAATACATGCAAGAGGTCCTCGAGAAAGCTCCAAATATCAATACCGGAGGCCAAGCAATCATTTCTAACCCTCTATAAACGGAAGCAGGCATCGCATAAATGTTTCAAGCATGTAACAAACACAAAAAAAAAAATCCAAGGACCTTATTGCAGTACCGGTTCCCTGGCCGTCTCAGGAACGAGCTTTGTCCAAATCGACCCTCTCATCACTGGAAAGACGTACTATACATAAACACAGTATATTCTGAGTGATTGCACTGTGATAACAAAACACGGGTTTCCCGTGATGAAGGAAACGTTCAATTTATGGTGGTATTCCCCACGAAGAGGCTTTGAACTCTGCCAGCTTTTACCTGTCAAGACGCACATTCTTATTGAACTAATACAACCCGTTGCTGAATCACGCTGTGAGTCGCCATGCAAATAATCCGTAACTATGAAATCTGTATCCAAGTTGTGGCTCCGACTGAAATGCAGTGCAACGGGGACGGCAACAGTGCAAATTCTAGCTGGATTGGTTGTTATGCATGACCCCAAAAATAACCCTTATCGATGAAACAAGAGAATTGGATTGTTGGGCCAATACTGCACGCTGCTGGCAATCATCCCAATTCAAATGAGTCTGGTCGGTAAATCTTTGAGGTTAAAACCCCAGACAGCATGAAAACATCAGACAGCCCAGCATCTCGTAAACATCACGTCCTGCTCCGGCCTCTTGTTATCTAATGAGCTAAAACACTAATCACCGATCATCATCACCGCGCTTCATAGATTAAAGAGATTAAAAGAGACACTCGGAAAGACGCCAGCGTGCGTTTCAAGCAGGACCCACTTCTGATGGAGACAATGTAAATCTCTTCCCCTTTAATCATCCAAGAGAGCGCCCACAATTAAAAAGTACCGTCACGTGCAGGGAAATGACAACAACAACAACACCACATGGCTTGCAACAAAAAACATGCACAAAATTGTTCAATCTTTCCCACAAATAGGAGGAGAGTTTCTGTCTCTAAAAGTGTAAATTAACACATATATAATCAATAAGTCACCATGTCCCTTTGGCATGTTTGTGGTCTGTGTGGCTGGGGGGGGCTTACATCATGGTGCGGGAAACACTGCACTGTGATAGATGCAACAAACCTGAATATGTGTGATCATGTATGTGTATTTAATTAGTGTATTGTTTTAGTAACAAAACAATGATGACCAGAAAACGTTTTTTTTTGTGGAGCTCAATATTTAATGTAAGAAAAGAAAAGTTAATAGCTCCTAAAGAATCGGATCCAACGCTTTTCCTCTTGTGTTCTACTAATGTAGTCACTGAAGTGAGTCTGTATGAATCCAGCGTTCTGAAGAAGGCTCGGTAACAAAATGTAGACGTAGCACGAGTCAGTCACACAAGTGAAATGCTCGCAAAAACATTTTTATGACGTGTGTGCGGACTCATGTTCTTTAAATTGACAATTGGCAGTTTTTATTCTGATCTTTAAAACAAGGAGTACGGACAGAGTCCGCCAAACAGGCCCCGTGAATTCTCACTTTAAAAGAAGTCTACTCCGGCTCATTAGAGAACACGCTCATCAGTCTAATTAACGGCGCACACACCTTTTTGTGCATAATAGGGTATACTCTCCGATCAGCCTAATTACTTTTTACATATTGGAGGCTGTGATAGCAGCGTGCCCGCCTCCTCCCGCAGTGCGGCACCTCCTCAAAACAAATCTACACACCACTGAACACAACTGAAACCACTTCATGGCAGAAGAAACAGGAGGTAGCTTCGTGCAATACTGTAGCCGTCAAGGTGGCTATTAAATCCTTGTTGTGGCCCGAGAGGGAGAAATATAAGTATTTCTATCGTGTACCCTGAATTCATGAAGTCATTTTTAATGTTTTCACTGCCAACTCCTATTTTTAATCTGTGTGTGTGTGCGTGTGTGTGTCAGAGTGATGAAGCACAGGTGGTCAAATGCTGATTTATATGCCTCTGAATGTGTGTCTGCGTGTGTGTGTGTGTGTGTGTGTGTGTGTGTGCTCTATAGATTTTACATGAGAGAAAAGAAGAAAAGTACTGCTGGGAGCATCATATTTATGGTTAAGGAAGCAAAATAGCATACACAGCAGTCCAACGCACAATAAAAGCCCTCCTGGAGCGAAAAGACGTCATTCGGCCAGCAGAGGCAGCCGTTGACCAATCAGACGTTGAAGTCAAATGGCAGAGCATCACGGCAGGACAAGCGCACGGACACACACACACACACACACACACACACACGTAAACTCAGCAGGACTCACACACAGCAGCTTTTTTTCCCCTCTCAGTCCCCCTTAATCAATTATAAAGGCAATGATGAGGCAGGGCACACTGCTCTAATAATAAAACAAAATGTATGACTTACGTCTCCGTGGGACATAAGTGTTTTTATGAAATAATTATGCAATTACAATTAAACACTAGGATGAAATATAAAAAAACAAAAACAAAGAATGGATCATAAGAAAAGAATAAAAACAGAAGCGTGGTAATCAGCAGCCTCAGCTGCTGTCAGAATGTTTTCTTGTGCGAGGCCCACAGGAGGGCTGCTCTGTGGGCAGCGTACGCGCTGCACTGCACTCTGGTGCCTCAAGACTGCGACCTATCAGCACGCAGTTCACTTCTCTTCAGCGGCGGCTACCTACGCACGAGTCTCACCTGATCATTTTACTCATTGAGCCACGACAACCTGGAGCACAGCGGCTAATGGGCTGACCCGGTCGTCCTAAACGGGTCTGCTCAGCAGTTAGACACAACAACAACAACAACTGCTGCTGACCATACCTGGCCATTTTTGTTGATTGTGTCCCCGCAGTGGGATCAAAAAGTGGACAAAGTCATCGCAGCATTGGTTTGGTGATTTTACAATGCGGGCCGTTGGATACGGCTCAAGTAGTGGCAGGAACCGGTCCATCCCATTTAGCCCGCCCCAAAGCATACTCAGCTCTAAGGTCTATTGGATCGGAATTTACAACATTCACCACGTCCTGCTGCGTTTGAAGAAGACTAAAAACTAGCCAATCAGACAATACGTCCAGATGCATCATATTGAAATGTTTTGCGTCATTTGATTCATTTGATTGCTTTAAGAAGACGAATTGTACTGTGTCCTTGCGGCAGTGAATTGGATTTTTCTCCATTTTCCCTTTTTGGTTGTACGTGATGCTTTATCAATGAGGGCGTCCTTCATGTCAAAGTTACACTTGATGTTTCGGAGTTGCTTTTGTGACCATCAACATTTTCCTCCCCGGGTGCCAAATAAACGCCGCTCTGAGTATTTTGGGGTTTCCGCTCACGTCAGCTACGCTCTCATTTATGCACATTTAAACTCCTTTTACCAAGAGAGAGAGAGAGCGCATCGGAATTCCACCATAGTGTAAAACAGTTCATATGAAGGAAGTCCAACAACTAAATACGAGGAAAGAACTAGAACAATATTATTCAGATCCACTCATTTAATCAATAGCTAAATTGCTCACTTGGTGTAAGAAGACCCAATGCAGTGACATATTGGCTCTCTTCTTATTAATGAACCATAAAGCGTGTAACTGTTGACAAAGATATGGATCATACAGCATGATACAAATGTTTTTTTGGCTAAGACAGGATTTGCTTCAACTTATATAATTAATGAAGTTTCCCCTCCTCTCTGCAGAACACACCTTGAACTCCTCAAATTTGAAACTACTCGGCTGACTTCTGCTCTCACGTCCACATTGATATGCTCGTGTACAGGTTGTATCACGTAGAAAAGTCCGTGTGTGTGTGTTGGTTGTTGTTCATCACGTGATGTTTATGGATTTGTGCTGCCATTCAAAGACCTGAATTGAATTAAAGCTTCACTAAGCTCAACGGACCTCCTCTGCTGTTTCAGATTCCTCTGGTCAAGCCACCTTTTACATCCGTTTTTTTTTTTTCTTCTATAGCTGCAGCAGACGGCGCTTTGCGGCCGAATGAGCTCGGATAAGTGCGTCGCCCTTCCAGCACCAAACAGAAAACAATGGTAAACCCATAAATGATAAAGAGCCAGACATTTTCCTCTGGTGCTGATGGGGCACAGAGACTGCAAAAGGGAATCATTAATATTGTACTTATGATCATCAAGTGACGAGAACACCGGGTCAAAGGAGAGTGCAAATAGGCATCTGCTTTGTTAATGCACAGAGCAAATCAGGTTAATGAGTCGATGCCAACACCTTACATGTGGTTTGGCTGGCCACAAGTGGCCAAAATGCATTTCTAATAACAGTCATACATCTTCAAAACCTGTAACCCTTCCATTAAAATCGATCCAAAGCTGCAGCACAAACAACTCGACTCGTGATGAACAGATAATAAATGGACAGATATTTAAAGCAGTTCATCCATCACCATCATTGCAGACATTTTCAGGGCAGCATCCGATCTCTAGGACCCAAAGTGATGCGTTGTAACCAACGCCTTGTCTTATCAGGGTTGTTTTTCACACCTGACATTTTGTTTGTGAATGGATAGAAAAAAGAAGAAAAAAAAGCTGTCACACAAGGTCATTTATCTGTGCCGCAGTGTGTTATTGAACAAACAAAACGCACATCGACGCACAGACTTTCTCTCCCCAACATTTCCCTCAGCCCTCTGATTTCACCCCTCCTTTCATTCCCCTCTTCCATCGGCTGTTAAGAGCCTTGACCTAGAAAATTCGCGGTGTCATGATTTTTTTCCTCGATGAAAGAGGACATGCTCGTCACTGTTGGAAAAGACCCATTATCTTTGTCCTACGACCCGCTACCTGACAAAAGGCCTGCAAAGTCCCCCCCGATAACTGTCCATTTGAGAAAACCCCGGTTGAGACACGCTGGCACACAGCTGCTGTGTTGGATTTCTTTACAATAATGCTATGACTTGTCACCAAGTAGTCAAAGTAGAGGGTCGTCACTATGAATAGAACTGCCGCATATTAAGGTTTTAGACAACGGGGGCCGTGCTCGTCACTGTACGGCAAATAAATAACTAACTCATTGTCTTTTGGAGAAAAAAAAAAAAAAAAACGTCTCTTTCCTCGCTCACTCGGGAAGAAAGCTAAAAAGAACGTGAGTGTGTGTGTGTGTGTGTGTGCACGCGCCCGACCAGAGACAGCAGCTCCGTGCGAAAGCATCACGTCTGTCAATGCTGCAGAACTCTTTGTGCCCAAGACAAGAGGAGCGGGCCTCTAGCTGACATGCTGAGTATTTTAAAGCAGAGCCCGATCCTTTGTCAGCGTGCACGTGAAAGGCACGTGACCGGGGAACCGGTGAGGCACAAGCATCAGCGTATGTGCTCATGTGGATGAGTATATATATATATATACACATTTTCGGGGTACTAATAAGACACAGATTAAAGAGGGATCGGTCCACATCCAAAGCAGAGACCGGACTGACTCACGTTTAACAATAGGTTGGGTTTTTAGTAAGGCCTCCCTTCATCTGCACAACACCCAGAAATCATATCATCTGCATTTAATGGGCTGTAATGATTATGTTTTTCAAGTGAACTTGTACTGGCATCTTTTTGATAGTCAGAAAGTCATTTTCGAGAGCTCACTGAGAATGAGAATACAACTTCAACTTTAATGAAAAGGAAAGACTACGGATATAAATCCAAAAAATGGTTTTAAGGGCATCAAGGGATTTTCCAATGTTTTCACCGTGTGTGTGTGTCTCAGAGCTGCCAATCAGAAAGGAAAGATGAATGGGACACTAAATCAGACGAGGCAGAACTGAGAGCTACACATTGAAGCATTAACAGCTCCAAACGCCAACATCTAATCTCCAAGCCCCAAACATCAAAAGAACTAATCCCGTGCCTTTTTTTTTTGTCAAATCAGTCTTGAGTAAATATACATCCATTTTATATTTCTTTTGCATTTTGACAACTGATAATAATTTAGAAACCCACTGGATTGTGGGGAGTCAAAAACGTTATGTGACTCAGAAAAAGACTGAAATGAATGAATGAAAGAAAATGGACCACGGTGCATTTGGTGACGCACGTCTACAAATCATCTCAAATGGTGACAAGCTCATCTAATTTACAAAGAATTGGGGCAACACGGGTCCTGCAAAAGTATAATGAAGACTGCAACAACTCTGAAATCCTTTAATCGCAATACAACTTGTATAAATATGAACATATTATTGACTTTACTGACAAACCAGGACAAGCATGACCCAAAAAGCCAATCCATTTTTCACACAAAAATCAAAGCCCATCAGTCCCCCCCCCTCCCATACAGTAGATGCGATATAAAAAGATGATTACAAAGCAGCAAACTCCAGCTTCAAGCATTAACCTTGCTTTGACTTGCTTGAAACAAAGAGCTTCCTTAATGGTCTAATTGGTATTCTATCAAAAACAGGCCGTTACTCGCGGATCTGTTCATCACATGTCAGCATGTAGCCGTCTCCTGGGAGACAGCCAGTAAAAAGGCCCCAACCGAACAAAGCAGAGGCGAAAGGTGTCAGCTGACCACGTACCACACGGCCTCTGCTGGATCTCCCCTGACAGCCTCCACCGATCAGCGGCCCAATCGGCTAACAGATGTTCTGTTTGGAGGCAGCCGGGGGGGAGGGGGGGGGGGGGGGGGGGGGGAGACATCCGCTCTCTTAGTGAGACACCTCGTGCCAACTCAAAGTGTGCGACGTGTCTGAGAGACACATGCCGGCGCAGTGTGGAGCTCGGTCTCGCCAGCGCGGAGCTGTGCTCCGCCAGGTTCGCTGTAGACCCCAAAGTGGGTGGGTGGGGGGAGGTGGGGGGGGGGGGGGGGGGGAGTAGCTGCAGGCGTGCCCCCTGAGAGGAACAAACTTCTCATAGATCCAAGGTATCCGAGTACCTGAGGATGGTTTGGTAACATGCCGTCTGCATGTTGATGACGGAAAATAGGCCCTATATTATTGATCTATAGCTTCCTCGCAGTCTCTAGTCAACTGTTCCATCCCTTTATTTCAACCAGAGAAATGGATGTGAAAGTAAAAGTGATTGCGGTGCTCCCACCAAAGTAAGAAAATGTTGTCCTTTTGTTTATGTCAAATATTCTCTGTTTCACTGAACAGATTCTCAAAGCACGTCAGAATGTGCTGCTATTCTGCATTTTATACACATTTTAATGAAATTCCATAGCCTGAGATTAAAAAAAGACATTCGTAATCTTTCGGTTGTTCATTTGTGAAATGCATTTTTTTTACAAAATAAAAAAACCCAAACCAATTATTTTCTATGAAAGATACTAAAAGACGATGTCCAACCCAGCCACAGCCTGTTCACCCTGCTGCCAGGCTGGCACGCGATGGAGGGATCAGCCCCCCTCCCACCAGACTTCAGAGCAGCTTCTTTCCTCAGACTGTGAAACTCAACCTCGTCCTCCGAGCACCGTTAACACGGGAGCTTTCTGTTGTGCTGCTCACGCTCCCCTTGCATTATATACAGTCATTTAAAGCGGTACGGTATACTATGCTGACATTGCACACATGCTTTCTGCGCAATATATGCATAGATGGGCTTGTGCAGATGGAGGTGCATGGATCGTTTTACTTATTGTCATTCAAATATTTGTATATATATATATTTATACACATATTCTCCCATGTCAGTCAGTCAGCTTTAGGCGTATAGACTACTCCGTTAACTATTGAAGTTAAGTAACAAAATAAATGAATGTTGACTTCTCGTATCACATGGGGAACCAACAGCGATCCCCAGGCTGAGACATTAAGCACAGATGGATTACATACAAAATAACTTCACAAGATATCTACAAAACCCTGAAGGATAAACGTGCATGCTATTTTTACATACACATATTTTAATTGAGGTCTGCAAATAATTACATTAAATTTGGCAACAAAATAACACAAGATTTAAAAACCTTCATTGGGACAACACAAAGATTTTGGATGAAATAGAAAAGCACAATAGCACTTATTCCTTGTTGTTCAATCCAGTGAATGCCGTATGAAATGCTTTAACATGTACCATTTCTCATCTCCCCATTTAAATGCTAAGAGGCCATTTTAAAACGCCTTGGAGAGGTTTCTGTGAAATCAAGAGCCAGCACTGAACAGACACTAAAAACTCTTCAACATCCATTTCTCTGTCCATAAACCACTTCATGAACAGTTTTATGTCACACGGGTGAGAAGAAAAGAAATGTCCTTTAGGAGAGAGAGTTCGCCGAAAGGTTGCTCATCCCGGGAATATACCACAGGTATTCGCGTACCTGAGGATGGTTTTGTAACTTCTACTGAAGGCGTGTGCTTTTACGTGTGTGTGAGTGTGTGTGTGTGTGTGTGTGACGGTCATCAAAAACAAGTGTTGCAGTCTAAGTCAACCGCATGAGTGCATTTACACATAGATGCACAGAGCTCGATCCACTGTAATATTAGATGAGCTCGTGTCTCCTCTTGGCTTCGCCCTGAGGGCTGATGAAAACAACAGCTGTATCCAACCCCCCCCCCCCCCCCCCCCTGTTTCCTCTTTGAATCTCTGCTTCCCTCCCTCCCTCCCTCCCTCCCTCCCACCTCGACCTCTGCCCCGTCACTGATGGCTCCTTCTTTCTGAGTGCAAGCCCATGCTTCACAGTGGACTCCCTCGGTCCTTTAAATATATATTCTCCACTCAGAGAAGACGTGTAGAGCAAAGAGATGGGTTTCCTTGACAAAAGTTAAATATTTCATCGATGTCAGCAGTCAGGGCCGGATTAGGTTTGTCAGACAGATTGCGCGGCGCCCCTTGGTTGCAGCTGGCTTCCATATCAGACTGGAGAAACCAAATTATTATCACCATTCCTTTTTCTCATTTGTCTGGAAGTAATCATCGTCTTGGCAGAAATTATATTGTGAACATTTGAACAATAAATATGAGCAGTTTCATTGCAATACAATTTTTTTTTTATTTCTTAATCACACACAGAAAACCGAGTGGACTGAATTAAAACGCTGTTTTAACCCTAACAAAAGGCCGGCTTGTGATGAAAGGAGTAAGCGAAGCACAGTTCTAGGCTCTGTCAGAAAGAGCTGATTTTACATGGTGTGTTAAAAAGAGGAATCTATGCGAGCGCTGACAGCAAGAATAATATTATAACATTTTAATTGGAATGAAATCGAGGACATTTTATTGACTGATATTTGTTGGAACACCATCTTGAAACCGGGACGTTCCCGGACAATCCAACGTCTGGTCACAGTGACTAAGACTGTTGTGAGCTGGCAGCTGGTACAACAAGGAGCTTGCGTTGCACCAGACCAATAACAGAATTCTAAAAACTGTAAATCTCAGTGAAACGAGGACTCAAGAAAAAGAGAGTGCTACAAGAAAAGAGAACCTGGGAGCAGGTACTAATTGTTAAAGTTAATAAAAGTCTGATAGCAACACAGAAGAAAAGGATACATTTTAAAAAGGTTCAATAACACAATAAATTAAAAATACAAATGAACACGTGATGATAGCTGCAATGTGAAATGCATGAAACTTAGTACCTAAAGTGATTCTCAAAACAACGGTAGATTCTCACGTGAATCTGTCTGCCGCAATCTGCCAAAAAATATTACCACTTTTTTCCACGTGGTGCCGAAATCAAGAAATACACCAGACTAAAATAACCCGGCTGACGGCGACATGAGCTCGAAGAGGACGCCGAAGAGGTCCGTGTTCCAGTGAGAGAGATTTCCACCCAGGAATCCAGCATGTTGTACAATGAAGTGCACTGCAAGCCAGGATCCACGTGAAGCCATTATGTTCTCGTTGTGTAGTGAAGGAATGTGTTCGAGGTCAGAAGTGTGGACCATGTGGACCGTTGCCTTAAAGCAAACACTGTATATTTGCCTCGTGTTTGCAGTGTTTATGTAGAATCTGGCTCACCGCCAACGGAACAATGCCTGCCTCTCTGTTTGTCAAAGACGATGCCTTAAACAACACTACCAAATGCTATGCTTTTGCTTCCTTGTGTACACTGTTGTATGTGTTCACAGTTACAACATTTGAATTTCAGAGCAGTCAGAAATTGCCAGTGTGGGATTACAAGGCTGCTAACAGCCACTCAAACCCTGAGAGCTTGTTAAAATGGCTCCCCAGTGGGTGGGACCTGACACTTCCCGGCTCTCTGCTCCATATATCTAACTGCAGAGGGCTAACCACTGGCTCCGTCATCTCCGTATTGATGTCGTTTCCACGCTTTCTTTCCTCTTTTGCATCTCTCTGTTGCTCTAAGAGACTTTCCATCAGAACCGATGCCACGCAGAGCAAGAAACTGTCAAACTGAAATTGCGCCCCCTGTGCCAGCGTGCTCGGCCCTGCTCTTTGCTTTGGTCCCCGTTGTGATGAAAGCGAGCACCAAAAAGGAGAAGCGGAAAAAAAAAAGCCCTTTTGGGTCTGGAAACGTGCACTTGTTCAAGCGTGTGACATTCTGTCAGACAAAAGCAGACACTCGGTAATCTCTCTCTCTCTATTTTTTTTTTTTTTTTTTCTTCCTGCGGTCAGTTTCCATGTGTTCCACCTGAAGGCCCTGAGCTGCAGCAGAGCGGCTTAGCGGTCAGACCCCTGGCTGTAAAAAGGCAGGTGCGGGTGAAGCCGAGCAGGTGTGGAGCAGCTTCAAAAGAGCACGGCGGCTCGCTCAACCTCCCGTGACTTGATCAAGTTTAATCTGAAATGACACAACACCGGATCATATGCGTGTGCTGTGTGAAGTTAGGGAACTTTCAACCAATATTATATACGTTTTTTTTCTATTTTTTATTATTAAATTAAGATATTTATTGTTTTCTGGCACGCTTCTATATTCTATATTGCAAATATATTGAGAGTTAATTTTATTAGAACAACATTTACTTTCTTCTAAACCAGGATTTGGAGGGTTTTGCCTGCTTGACATTCACACGTCGGGCACCACCATTTTTTCAAGTCCATCTACAAAATAATAGTCAGGTGGCCATATGAATATTGAAGGTTTTTCCCAATGCCCTTCCGACGAATCGAAGTGCTGGTAATGTGCTAATGACCAGCCTGGGATCACTCTTCGACCCCGCTACTCTGCTAAAAAGGTGTTTAGTGGAATGCTGATGCCTCATTTTAACCTCGCATGAAGTCGGTTTTGCACTGAAGCAAGCACGTGGATATTTGTCCCCCATTAAGCACTTTACGAGGGAAAGCAGTCTGAATCTACAGGAGGGATAAATACAACCAGCAACACCGGTTTCCTCGTTCTTATGGCCGCTTGAATAATACTTAAAAAAAAAAAAAAAAAACAGACATGAAAACGTATGAACTTGTTCTTTAATAAATTCTGAAAAAACCAGGTCATACTGCTTGGAAATACTTCCAATTCCTGATGAGGTACTTTTCTCCCCACAACCTTTTCCCGGGGCGAGGCAAATTCACTGATGTGCTTTGCCTCCCTCATTATGTTCTGCCCCAATTTCCTTTTTGCTTCAACAATGACACAGACCATAATATCCAGCATGGCTATCTGTGAGACCATATGTCCACCGCAGGATCCCTGAAGACGCTGGCAGAGAGCCCACTCTCGACCGGCAAATAAATAACAGGCCATTATGTTCAATCATATGCTGAGCTATGAAAAGGTCCAAAGCTCAAAGCTGCCGCGTGCAGAAGGAAGAACAGAAATGAGCACAACCCGATACAATGGTGTAGTTTTAACAATACTTTGATACTACGTGGAATTATTCAACAGCAAAAGGTGATATGGTACATTAATCCGCTCAGTCCATTCCTCAGTCCCATCAGGGATGCTTTACAACATCGTCAAAGCCACCTCCTCTGCACCATTATTCTGTGTTTAACACATGCAAAACAATATTCATTTCTCAATCTACAAATTGGAGGAATATGCAGGTAGCCGACAGGTAGCTTCTGTCACAGGACACTTGGAAACACCTTCCAAACGGGGAACAACGCTGTGATGACTGCTGACTGGAGGCCTCTCCGATTAGCCTCCATCAACAGATTCTGGAGTCATAATGGAGGAAACCAAACACAATTTTGGGATCAGAAGGCTTAAATGACTGGGGATGAATAAATCAATATGGCAGCAGAAGGCAGTGGCTGAAACGCAACGGCCATCACCTGATGATTTTGATTTGATTTTGCGCTTATTGGTTTGAAATTAGCTTTGAAATTCACACATTGTGAACCTTTTATAAACAATACAATTATTTTTTTTAACAAATGACTGATGGATTAAGAGACAGATGTAAACAGTATTTAGTTACAACAATAATATTCAAAAGTGTTTGAATTCCAACCAGGTATGACCTCAATATACTTGGATATAAGTGTGATAGTAATGCAAAATAAAAAATCTCTCTATATGCACTTCAAGCAAGCACGACACAAGAATATGCGTGTAACTCTGCCCAATTACTATTCAAATGAGGTGAATGCCTATCAGATTCTTCCTATTTTTTTTCAAACTTCCTGCATCCAGCAGGTTGATAAATCAGCGAGAGACCTGAGGTCAAGATAAAATAAGTGGGTTTTATTGGTGAAGTCTGCCACAAGAGCGTATAGTGAAATACTTTTACAGTAGCTGCACGTGGAGGAGACAGAACAATGAGAGGTGGCTGCCATTTCCATCTGTCTAGTACAGCGGCGTATTGATGGGACTCTTTGAGCTGCAAATTAGTTGAAGTGACAGCACAATAGATCTGAGTCAAAGGAAAATGGAGAATTTTAGGTGAAAACAAAGGATTCTTTGATTCATTTTATGCCCACCGGTGCTTTGTATCAATTATAGCCTCATATCGGGGGGGAAATATAATCCATTTAGACCGGCTTGTGATGCAAATAACCTGAGGAGTTTGGGTGGTGAAGGGTTTTATTATACACAAAGCCTCCTGCTTCTCGCAGGCAGCTGAAATCAACTCGAGCTTCTTCCAAAACATGTCAGCGATGGCAGCTGTGGAGGAGAAATTGTGATTGGAGTTAAATGTTTGGAATAAAAGGTGGTTAGATGCTGATTGACTGTTGTTTATATGAACCATACATTCACTGAGCAGGTTGCCTCGTTATAAATCGCCTTCGCTCAGCCGGTCTTATGGTTCATTAGGAATGCTCATTTCCAGCGGGCAGCAGCAAAGGGTCCTGCTAAAGCTGCATCAGACTGCCACACATACTTCCTGCACATTCTCCTCACCAGTTGGTGGAGATAAAACAATAAAATAAAAACAAAAAAAAGCAGCTTTTTGCACACACTTGACACGAGCGTCAACTTCATCACAGAAGTGTTCTGGTACTTGTATCAGAAGCGCCTCAGAAACCACCCGAACCCCGAACCCTAACCCTACTGGATCGGGCATCATAAGTCGGCGCACCCATCCAATATCAGGTTATCGGAGGGGCAGGGTTCACGCTCTCAAAAGGAGCAAGAGACGGCGACTGTAGTGATGCTGCCGAATGTATGAGGTAACGAAAAAGCCACCTTTAAACAGTAATCGACGTGACCGACTCGTCACAACGAGTTCCTCCTCAATTCTGAGAGGACTGTTGAGTTGCGTGAGAGTTCGCGGCCCGAAGGTGTGAAGATACACAGCCAAGGCCCGGTGACCCGTGTCCCTCAGCAGAAGCTAAATATTCCCACAGCATCAGACAACTGTACCGGGGAGTAAAAATCTAATGTGGAAATTAATATTTAAATGAGGCCCCGAGGAAGAAATATACAGGGAAATGCTTGAGTAGAAGCCTCAGGACCGGTGTGAAGGATCTTCTCCCAGGCTCCTACTCTTCCACGGTTGAACAATCCGTCCGTCTCGTTGATAAGCTGTCACCAGATGGATATACAAACCACATCTTTAAAACATGAGCCGGCAGAGCTCACTGCATGGCACCCTATACGTGTGTGTGTTTGTGTGTGTTTGTGTACATGTGTGGTGGCAATGTTGTGTACCTGCAGGGTATCATCTGCATATCTATTTGCAATAAGCATGTGATGGGTTTCCCTGAGGAAATCACTTGTTCATCATTGGTTGCACACACACACACACACACACACACACACACACACACACACACACACACACACACACACACACACACACACACACACACATAGAGAAGAGCTTGTTTTGAAAAAAAAGTCACAAATTACCGCTTGTCACGTTAATACCAGCATAAATAAAAGGGATCTACGATATGTAACCTTTAGCAGTCTCACAAGCCTGGGCTCGTGTGTGTGTGTGTGTGTGTGTGTTTGGGCTCCAGAGGGGAAAGGACCCGAAATAGTTCAAGTGCAGGAATCATACGTGCCGTTGATTATATGCAGAGCGCACAGTTACATGGAGTCGTGCCGCGCCAACGAACACATTCAGATTTGGTCATTTAAGGCTCAGAACACAGTTGCAGCTCCTTCACGATAAAGTCGGAAGACACAAACTCCTCGACCTCTAAACACTGACACGAACCAGCAATCCTCTCCCCAAGGCTGGTTAGTGGGTCATGCAGCACTCACAGCCAACATAATCCGCTGGTTTGCGTTGGCTTCTAACATCACGGGGTCAAGTTATGGATTAGTGCACTGCGTTTTGGGCCTTTGTGAAAAGTTGCAAGCCCCGGAGTAATGCAAAGATCAATGTTTACGTGTGCAGCATATGACAGAATGCAGCTACAGCCAGAGTGATGTTTCCATCATGCGTTCATTCCTGAGAGAAAACCTTTGCAATATTAAGCCGCAATGACGGCGTGCCCTCGACAGATATGATGAACACAAAAAACATTTCAAACATTTGCAAAGTACGCTTTGGTCTGTGGTCTGCAGTCCATTTCAGGTGAAGAAGAAAAAAAAAAAGGTACGCTGCCAGATATGACTGATTCTACCTGAGCCTGTAGGAGGGCATAATGTTATGGGACATTATTCAAGAAGAACATTTGCAGACTGATTGATAAACGGATCCTAAACTACAGCCCTACATCATATTAATCTCCAAACAATATACAGTATATAAATATATATATACCTGTGAGAGACTAAAATCAGCCAATAATGTTGTCCAAGTGAATGTTCCAATTGGCTTCTGGCAGGAAGAAAAAAAAAAAAAAAAAACTCTGAAAGTTGACAAGAAAGAGTAAAAGAGTTCACAGAGCCGATAGAATAGCAGTGACTGTGTCAGCAGTGGGTTGTTTTTACACCAACAAACTCCGATCAGCTTATGCATCAGTTCGTTAAGCACCTACTTGCCACGAAAAGGCCACGGCGACCACAAAACAACCCACCACCCACACCGATTTGTCTCTCTTATCCATTTTCACCTCCTACCCCTCTCTCACTGTCCCACTCAGTCACCTGCACACACACACACACACACACACTTCTGTGTAATCAAAATAGTCCTGCTCATTTACATGTCTCATAATGTGGGGGGGGGGTGGGGGCTCACTACGGAGGCTGTCATTACCCGCACCATTAAAACGCAGCAGCACACTGATCTTGCGCTTCCGTAAGGCATCATCAGCAGCATCAGCAGCAGGAGGAACGGGAGGAACGGGAGGAGACGCGGTAGAAGACAGGGGGGGGGGGGTCTCGGGCCTCTTGCTGCTTTAAACCGCCTTTGATCGTATACGTAGCCAGCGTCCTGGTTCCCCCCCCGCCATTCCCTCCCACGGTAAACGCTACCAGCAGGTTACATCACGAGTTCAATGGAAGTCCAGAGGACACACAATTGCACACTTTGATCGAGCGGCCTAAATCGAGCGGCCCGTCGTCCCCCCGAGCGTCCGTTCGGCTTTGACCAACAAAAAAAAAAAACGCGAACGAGTGACCGTCCTTTGAAACAGAAATACTGCCACTGATGCATCTCGAGGAGGAGGAGCGGCGGCGGAGCGAGCAGTGGGCGCTAAGTGGGAAGGAGTGGCAGGAAGAAGAGCTAGGGAGGATGTAGGAACGAGGCATACAGCAGCAGCAGGTAGGTGCAAAAGGAGCAAAAGGTCATGTTTTTTGGATAACAAAAAGCCCCAATAAGGCATTATTTGAACAGGAAAGCTAGTAGGATCTTTGGGTTGATGTTCAGAGAGGAGCAGTGATTGGTGGGGAGGAGTAGCAGGAGCGCCGGTAGGTCGATGCTTGGAGAGGAGCAACAGGAGGCGATGGAAGTATAACGTTTTAATGTTTATGGAGCAGTAGGGAAGACCTCAGAGTGGCTGGAAGCCGGACTGGCTTACACCTCAGAAAGAGGAGAAGTGAAGGAGCGGAGTAGTGGGGGGGAAGGAGGAGGGGGGGGGGTGCATTGTGAAGCATTGAGAGAAGAAGCAGGAGGTGCAGCAAGACGAGCAGGAGTAACATTTGGGGGATTGGAGAGACAGACGGTCCCAGTGGGCAAAGTGTGCGGAGAAGCAGCAGGAGGACACGCTCCGAGAGGAGCAGCAGGATGCGGAGCATGCCGGTGGTGCTGCTGGAGGAGGAGGAGGAGGAGGAGAAGCAGGGTGGTGGCAGCAGCAGCAGCAGCAGCAGCAGCTGGGAGCGATACTTATGATGCTACTTCAGTGGGCTCAGAGAGGGAGAAATGCAAGAGTGTCTAAACACCACACAATATACGTCACCTCATGTACAAAGCATTAACACCTGATAGCCTCTAACAATATAATAATGCAAATGATGCGATTGCCACATAGTTTGCATGCATTTGGTGTCCCTCCAGATTATTAAGAAGACAATTGGAATACACATTTTTAGAAGGGCATGCTGGAGCGGTGACAGAGCCTGTTGGGAACTTCTTTTTTTTGTTCATCATTATTATTATTATTATTTTATCCTCCAACTAGCCACAGTTGCTAAAGCGTCCACATTTCCACAGGTAAATGAACCTTCTGACCAACCAAGAAAACTGGTGAATCCCACAGAACTGTCGCTCAGACTAATATATCACAACATGTTTCAGTGGGGAAAGTTAAGGTTGATAACAACACCACAAAGACACTAAAGAAGCAGCTGTTTAAAAAAAAAAAGTGTCACATTGCAACAACGGACCAGACAAACGTCCCCCCCGTCTTTGCGCACTTACCTTCCACTGCGCACACCGAAGTAATCACACAGAGAAGCACCGCAACCCGCACGGCCCGCACGGCCCGCATGGCCAGAAGGACTCCCCGGCTGCCCTCCCTCATGAGCCGAGCGAAGAGAAGAAGAAAAAAATCCCGCAGAAACACGCTGTATTCCTCTGGTTAACACTCACATCTCAGCCCCCCGAGTTGTGTGTGCGTGTATGCGTGAGTTTAGAGTCGGGGGGGGGCGTGGTGGGAGGGGGGGTGAAAGGATTACACTTGCTGATGGATCTCCAAAGCTCTGTCCCCTCGCGCACCTTGCGGTCCAATCAAGAGTCAGACTGGCGGATCGTAAACCAATCACCCGTTCCCTTCCACCTGACCTACGCTGAATGCCCAGTGGATAGACCCTCCCCCCCCCCCTCCACCCCCCCAGCTTTGGTTTGTGTGACGGGACAGCGACACCCAGCGGTCACACTGCGGTAGAGCGATAAAACTGAGAGACCCCCTGAAATATGTGAATGAATAAATATTGTTTTTTTTTGGTGATGTATGAAAAAAAAATTATTACCAGTAACAAAACCCTATAAATGAAAACCCCCAAATCATTTTTATACATTTCGTTTTTGGATTGTGGGAAAATAACCACAATGACCCCCCCCAAATAGATCTAGTACGTGTGGTGATGTTCCCTCTTACTTTCAGCATCCCACAGGCAGACCGGTGGGTGGTGGTAAAAGGTTAATCACTTAAGAAAGTCTTTTTTTTCTCACAGGTGACATTAAATCACACAAATTCACCGGCTTCACACTATCTTACACACAATATTCCATGGAGTGACGTGCGTTACATTTTAAAGTTGGCCAAAGCACAGCATCTTCCTTGTATTGGTGCTCTGAAGGTGCAGCAAGGGAAAAAGTTGGATGGTGCAACACGAGGTAAAAGTTAAACTGAGTCCCTGGTGGCTTTGGATCAATTCACTCTTGAAGTTTCTGTCCTGTCTCGCGCCTCCTTCATCTCATCTCCTGCAGCTTCCTGTCTGTGGAGAGAAGCTGAGCGCCACTGTAGTTCAGATCATCGCCGTGACGACGCATTTCCCCCCCGCTCGGGACAGTTCATCTGCCGGGCAGACAGCTCCGTTTCACTGTCACCCTTCCCGTCATTGTGTAACTACTACGACGCCCCCCTCTATTTGATGGCTTTGTTTTGTATTTGTTTGTAGGTCCGTGTGTGAGTGAGAGGCCGACTAAGAGAGGGAAATGCTTGGTAAGTTAAAGCGAAGCAGTCAGAGGCCTTTCAAACCGTTGGGAGAAGCTGGAAATCAATTCCAGACCCGCCTGCTTCCACATGAGCAGAACGGTTTTAAGTTTAATCAGTCTCCAGAGTTGCCTTACTTTTCTTAAAATGTGTGCTTCTTGGTTTAGAGGTAACTCCCGACCAGGGGAGTCAACAAGGCGAGACCTTCACATCCACACAAGTCAAATAAACGGTGTGGCAGAAGGTGGCTTCCACATCTCGTTGAATCTCTGTTCGGATTTGACTTTTTCCTTCCGCGTCCTTCACGATGGCGTCAGGAAAGACAAGCGATGTGTTAAATGGACAGAAGTTTTAATCAGGTATATAGAAACCGAGGGCCGTCTCGCTCCATTTACCTGCTGCTCTCCTTCGTTCTGTTGCATGCATCGGGAAAATAAATCATTCATTACCTCCAAACCCCCTGACTGGTGCAGGATTGTCTTCCCCACACACAACACGGGGCCACGTGAGGCTTGTCAGTGCCTGTTACCAAGAGTAATATGCTTATTTATAGAAGTAGTGCAGCTGGCAAATTGAGTTTTTCTAGAAAAAGAAAGAAAAAAAAACAGGGAGTGAGTTGTGATTTATTGTCACACAATAGAGTCCATGCACCCGGCTCTGTGAGGCTGTAAATGTAATCATTGGTGTTTTAACATGCTCGCAACGACATGTCTAACGTACTAAAACGATGATACGCAGGCGCAGTGTCGTGTTCCTCCTTTCAGTTGACTTTTGGTACAGCTGAGGCTCACAATGTAGTGCGGTTTTTGAGGTACTTGGCCTTGAACAACATGTATTGCGCACGTGCAGATTTTGACCTGCATTTTTGACTCAAAGTTATTATGAACCAATCCTGCTGGAAACGTAATGTCAACCTCATTGTGGTGCTGCAGAGGATAAGTGGAAGCATCATGTGAGTCATAAAGTCAAATTTGAGTTACTGACTGAGGTACTTATTGTGTGGCAATAAATAGTCCAAATGTAGGTGGCCAAGGCAGACATTAGTCTCTGCTATGGATTCATTTCAATCATTTAGTTTGACCCTTTGTGCCTGGTAAAAACTCACGTTAAATGTCCCCCAGGTTTATCAGCCTCTTTATGTTTTCATTTTTAGCTGCTGACTCCACCATGCTATTCTCAGGACGTTACACTATTCCGACCTTTAAAGAAAGTGCTCCCTTCTCGTTAAAATATGCTGATGAGAAACAATCAAATCAAAAAATGTTCATGGCGAATTCCATTGCAACAATCAAACAGAGTTTAATGAATGAAATGTGTGATTTAATACACGGATGAATAAAAAATCTGCTTCATACACAACCCCAGCGAATCAGGAGGCCCGCATGCACGGGTGCAGCAGGGTGGACGGCGTGAAAGGCATGCCGAGTAAATGACGCATCACCGGGCAAACGTGCACGCGGCGTCAATGACGTGCACGTTTCCCGCCATCCTCTCTTCTGTAACGTCGTGAGAGGGTTGTCACTAAAAAAAGGGGTTCAGTGTAACAAGTGCTTTGGTTTGACTTCCTGCGTGTGAGCCACTGTGTTGCTCGGACTTTGTTTAAAAGGTGTTTTAATGCAGGTGTGCGTTCAACAAGGACTCCTTGGAATCTGCCCATCTGTGCTTGTCAAACAGTGCTGCCACGACACTGCTTTGCGTCTTTCACAAAGGCGACGAATCGTTGGAACGTTGTTGGAACATTTCCGGAACGTCAGCGTTTATCTGTTTTGGAAGTGAATCCCGATGAATGAATCTGTTTATGCCAACACACACCGAAACATTTGGGACGACTACATCACAGGTTATGAGGAGATTCATTGCCGATATAGTATTACACTGTACATTCATGGCTCAGTATGGTGCCAGTCTTTAAGCTAATGTACACACACATTTATAACTTACACAATGTTTGGAAAGGTATTCAACTTTAAAAAAACAAGCCTTGTTGAACGCACCACATATGAGGGAACTTTAAAATTTTTCACTGAGCTGTGCCTGGAAACTGGAGCTGAAAGGACCTGATAAGAGTCTCAATAAATCAATATTATCTTCAACATCATCCTGCAGCCATCGTTCTCTCCGTCTTCGTCACCTTCTTCATCTCCATCTTCTTCCAACAATCCATTGAAACCAGCTCAACAAACTGAATCCCACCCTCACTCAGAGATTAAAACTGTCACTGTCAAGTTTCGATCCTCTTGCTCAAAGAAAATGCTGTCCATTCATTCTCCATCACCTCATTTCATTTTTTTTTTTTTTTTGGCAAAGTTACGTGCTAGTCTTTCCCACCCAAACCGAACCCCCATTTTGGGTCCGTCCCGTCGTTCAGCCTTCCTCTAGACTTTATAGAGTTGGATCGGGGGGGGGGGGGGGGGGGCAGGGGCGGTGCATCATCGCTGAAGCAGCAGGACGGCGGCGGGGAGCGGGAGCAGGAGGCCGCAGAGGCGGCTTTGAGGAGTGGCTGCAGCGCCCCTGACCCGGTTGTTGTCCGGCGAGAAGGCGTACAGTCCCGGCCGGTTCCGAGGACACTGGCCCCCTGTGCACATCCCGCTTCCCGAGCCGCTGATGTCGTCACCTGGGAAGGGACGGGGGGAGGGGGGGAGGGTAAGAAAGATGTGAGCCACTGTAGCTCCTGATGAGCTCCTCCTTTGCGAGGGTTACAGGGCCCATTTGTCCTTTTTAATTGCATGTGTTCGGTCTTTGGTTTCAACGGGGAATGAGACCATTAAATGCCATCATCTAACAATAAAAGGTGTACAAAATATCAACACTACTCACTTGCATCCTGGAAGTCCACGTCGTTGCCATCCAGCGCGTTCTTCAGCCTGTTGCTCATGATTTTGAGCTGCATGATCTGCTGCCGGATGGTCATGTCTGGCTTCGTGATGTCCAGCTCCACCTCTGGGTTGTTGATCTGATTGGCCAGGCCGTCACCCATCACCTCCGGAAGGTACCTGACGTGAGGAGAGCAGGGTTTTTGAAGGGAAAATGTGTGACAACATCCTCTTTTTGGGGGGTTTTGGTGTTAAAAAAACAATTTGGTACGGTAACAAGGGAGACTTGTTTATGAAAGGCTATTTGCTCCGTTGGAATACGTCGTGAACTTAGTGGGGGCTTTTGGCGCCCAACCTTCGGTAAGCGAGGTCTGTTGAATGGAAAATCTCAACCTAAATGAAGTAGTTAAAATGTCCTCAGTTTTCAAACTCTGTGTCTTCACAAAGATAAAAAGTACAAGCACACTACAAGCACGCACACACACACACACACACACACACACACACACACACACACACACAGACACACAACATCTGCATGTTTTTGCAGCTGCTTACCACGTATTATAAACCTATTGGAGCTCCTTACTTCAGCACCATCTGCAGTCTTCCACTGAGAATTTCTTAGTAATCACTTTGTGTTGGACATTTATTGAGCCCTTGAGAAATCCAGAAGATGTCGCTGTGGAGCCTCGAGCTGCTACAAGCTCCCTCTGCCACACACACACACACACACACACACACACACACACACACACACACACACACACACGTCTTCTATCTGTCACACACAGGCAGCCAATCATCTTTGTTTCACAGCCACAGCTCAGACACACACACACACACACACACTTCTGTATTTCATCATTGTACTATATATATATATATATATATATATATATATATATATATATATATATATAAATAAGTGTTCCGCTCAGCACAAATCTCATTAGTCGGCTGCCATCCAACCACTTTAAAAGAAGGGAGGAATGTGTGTGTGTGTGTGTGTGTGGAGGGAAGGCTTGAGATAACATGAATACATATCACCATGGAATCAAATTGTTCTATAATCCATTCAGGCCCGGATTAGGGAGGCGTTGGGGTTGTACGTGTGTGGCCATGATTGCTGATGTGTTGCAGAATGCTAATCTCAACGGGCTTTTGAATCGCTGTATGTGGAGGAAATGTCGGTTCATGAATGTATTTTCATTCAACGTTTGTTTTCTTTTGTCTGACAAGAAAGAGCTTGTTGCCTCTTTTTATTGCTTTATACTCTTAACCTCAGGAGCATTGTTTGGTGCTAAAGATCGTGACCAGTGTGCTTTCTGTAATACATTATATGTGGATGACGCTTTGTTTCAGGAAAATTCAAATTAGCCTTGTTTTAAGGATAAAATTCAGGAATTAATGGTCACACAAAGCCCCCGAGAAGCAGTCTCATAAAGCTTTTCAGTAACAGATGGAACAGAAAAATGCATAAATGCATAGCAAAAATAAGTTTCTTATGCAAAAGAAACATTTTAATGCTGAGGTTAAATGAAGTATGGATTTGAGGGGCGTTTGGATTATTGGAGAGGCAGAGGGCAGGTAGACTGGACGTAGTAGAGCAGGGAGTCATCATTTAAAGCTAGACGAAGCCTGTGATCATTCAGTGGCGACAAAGGTTTCTGCTTACCTGGCTTTGGTGATGCCGTTCCAGCATTTATCCTGGCCGGCACCTCCTGCTGCCAATTTGCTGCAGAGTGCCACGGGGAGCTGGGTCCAGTACTGCCGCATCTCCCTCAACTTACTGGACAGATCCGACACCTGAGGACAGAGGGCAGGATTGCTTTTTCACGTCAAAGGTGAGTCCCCAACTCCCTGAATCACATTGTTTGGGTGTGGAAACCAAACAATGACATGATGCAAATAAGACAATGCCAACACAGACCCTCACACTCTTTGTTTGCTGTGCATTAGACAGCAATAATTCCTCCGCATCCCCACTGTTTGACACATGCACACACCTGCATCTCCAATCGGAGCCCGGCGGTTGGCGAGGGTTTGTACCCGGATGCGGTCAGGGAGCTGCTCTTCTTCCTCTGCTCATGAAGAGCAGGACTTCCTGTTCCTTGTTCACCTGGAGTTCCGCAAGTCTGGTACACCTACACACACACACACACACACACACACACACACACACACACACACACACACACACACACACACACACACGGGAAATAACATACAAATACAATGTCGCATAAAAACAGGTATTTGAAGCAGCGAACTCTGAACATTTTGTAGTAACCTACAGCTCCACAAGAGGTCGCCATTCACAGGTTATTTTGACTGGAAGGATGTTTAGTGGCATGTGAGGGTTGCCAGACTATATCTACACTAAAAGTATGACAGAGGAAGATTTGGATAGAAATTCTACTTTCTACTTTTTACAGTCCATAGATGTTGATTAAATAAAGTTAACAAACTTGAACAGAGAACGAAAATAAACTGCACTTAACAGATTAAACCAGTTTGGCTTGAAAACAAGGTCAAGACCGTTCATGGCTGCACTTACTGCTTGTCTCTTAAACGGGTAATGATATATTCATCAGTAAAATAATGAAAGCCAAGCATTTTTTTGCTGAAATGCTGCTGAGTCTTATTTGAAGGATGCATATAAAACCAATAAAAAGCAGTGGTAGGAGCTTGAGCCCGTTAAACTCTGCATCAAGTATGCGCAACGCCAGCGCTTCCAGAACAAAAATATGAAGAAAAACAACAGCGTTAAACAACAATCAGAGCAGTTCATAGCCGAAGAATACAGAGTACAAAACAGCTGAGGCCAAAAAACGGTAAAATAATCCTGTTTAATATATGATCCGCGCTGCTTAGTGTTGATGTTAATGAATCAAAGTGAGATGTTTTACTCTTGTTGTGAAGGTGTCCATGTTTTCCTGCAGGAAGTGAACAGCCTCGTAGATTCGAGCGGGGATGGAGGACAGAACCACATCGAGACTGGGCTCCGTGCTGAAACTAGAGGCCACCTGGATCATGGTGTCTGAGTGGAGAGGGGAAATAATCATTTTTGGGAGGCACAAATATACTCCCAAACTCTGCAGTCTCCAGTTTCAGACACATTTATATGCATAATATTCAAATGCTTGTTTGGTCATTCATGTCTCGTTGCATTCTTATCCTAAATGACTTATGATTGACACTCAGTGGACCTCATGCAACAACGTTGACATGTTGACCCGATAAGCCTAAAGCTGTCATACTTGCTCGAACCAGACGTGCAAGTAGAATTTATTCAAATGTTAACTGGAGGGACGTGTCAGTAAATCACTTCATTTCACTGGCTGAGCTTTGATGAGGACATGCATGTTCCACACATCTGGTCATTAACATGAAATTAATCATTAAATTAACAGAAATATTGCAATATCCGGATGGACAATTTTCATTGCTTTGTGCAGAGAAGGATAATACTGCAGCGGCCTGAGAGATGTAAAAAAAAAAACTAGTGGACGGTACTGTGGTGAAATAGGCCTCGTATATCTCTATATATAGAAGAAAAAAAAAACTCTTGGTAAATAGACAAGACATAATGATCATTATTTCAAGAATATAATATTAATTTAGCACAACGTTTGTTTATTATAAAATCTTTACTATAAATTCATTCAGATTTAGCCAATTTTTGCTCAACATGAGAACTACTTATTAACTCCCAAAGGGAACACTTAATCATTTCTTAGATAATTGTTGCATGAGGACCAACACAAAGACTAACAAAGTCATCTCGCCTCACTCTACTCTCCATTTAGGTTCTGAGTCTCACCAATCAGATTCTGCCACTCCGGGTTCAGGTCCGCTTGGTTGGCCAGGCAGCCCTTCATGACGTTGGAGCAGTAGTTGGAGCAGGGTTTGACTGAGGCCATGCCGCGACAGTGGGGGCAGTAGACCAGCTTCATCAGGGCCTTCATGCACTCTGGACTCAGGTGAACCTGCGGATGTTCCAGCCAACCGTTATCTTCTGGCACCGCGGCGGGCCAGCAGCAAGAGAAAATGTACTCAATGTCCCCCGGGCCCCTTGCGTACTGGACCCCCTTTTGTCTTTCGTGCTTAACGGTGAACAAAGAGACGTACAAACAGCAGGGGGCGGTGTGGTAACATTATGAGGAACACGCCCTGAAGAAGACAGACAGACAGCCGTCTCTGTTACACCGACAGCTCCTGAACGTGTCCGCGGGTCTTAAAAAGGTGTCCAGTTCCCCCCCCCCCCCCCCCCCCTGGGTTTGTTTTGTCACTTTTCTACATTGATGTGAAAGAGGCCTCTAAAACAGGGGCAGGGAGGACGAGGATCACATGTGTGAGTTTGCAAGATTTCCACTACAATTTGGTGACTATTTTAAGATGCATTCTGTATGGTTTTAGATATTTGGATGCGTTCTTTCATTTTTCTATGTTTCTACTGTTAACATCACATCTGCATTATTTTGTGGCACTAATTGATCCAATATGATGTGTCTCAAATGTGTTAATTCTATTATTTTTCATTATTATGTGACTTATTGTAATTGCTATTTTATTGTATTTTTATATTTCATATGTGTTGTTATTGTATAAAATGTGCTATAGCAGAAAATGCATATTACTAATGTTATACTATTATTGTGCTGTAATATTGTTTAATTGCTCATACAAAAAGTCTTAATTTGAAACGGTAGCGCAGTTCATGCACTCATACACTTTGTACACATTTCAAGCTCATTTTTAACATGTGGTATGTTTCCCTCATCAATGAAAAATTAAAATAAACTGCTAAAAGCATTTAAAAAGAATGGTTACCTGTGTTGAAAAATATCTGGTATGGTCCTTGGTGCATTGCACAACTACTCGGGAGTATTGAGTATGGAGCAAGAAGGATATAAAATGTTCTTGTGTCAAATAAGAACAATAGCCTTTTCATAACAATACACAAAGGAAGTCAGTCCCAGTGTCACATCTAACACCCTTCATCTTCAAATGGTGATAGAAGAACTGCATTTAGTGCTGAAAAGACATCATCACACCGGTAATTTGACAACATTGTTGTTATCAAATGGGAGCTTTGTTCTGATGGCAGAGTTTGATGCTTCCTTTTTGATGATCATTGTTTTTGAATCATTTTTAGGGTGGAGACGTTGTCTGTGACAGTTAGGGTGTAACGACAACACATCCATCATCTGTTTCCCTGTGTTCCTCTCTCTCTCACACACACACACACACACACACACACACACACACACACACACACGATTTTCTCTCACTAGGACACAAAACACTGACTCTTGAACTCCTGTTGTTTGTGTTCCTGTCACACAAACAACTCATCCTGTCTCTCTCTGTCTGGCTCACTCCCTGTGTCTCTCCTTACGTCTCATGCACACACACACACACACCGACACACACACACACATAGTCTATCTTACCTGTGAGACCTTCCTGACCACCTCTCCGCTGACGATCAGCCCCTGGACAAACGACCTCGCTGTGACAAAAGCCCGGATCAGCTTCGCCTTCATGTCCCGTGGGACGTCTCCAAATGGCCGCAGCGTCTCCTGTTGCTTGGCAACACAATCAAGGTAGTCTTCTGACAGGCTCACCTGCCAAGACAAGGGTTGACAGGAAGAAGATATTGAGGAGAAGAATGATTTAAACTGCATTTTGCGACTTCTAAAACATAACTTCTGAAACTAATGCCCATTGTGTCAAACACACAAAAAGCTAAAACGGTTTGATGAAATAGAAAAAATGACTCTTAAAGTCTAAAGTTTTATTTTTGGATGCATACAAACACCATATAAATAGATCCTTCCACATGCCAACTACAAACTGATGTGTTAAACATGAAACACTGGTATCCAGTGTCTTTGGCCTTTTCATCCGTAGCATTCTGTACAGTAAATGTAGACTATAAATACAAATGCAATGGAGAACCAAATGCTCAGAACCAGATACTAATACTAATGCCACATTGAGACCTTGCATCTCCTTTCTTCTCCCAGTTACCCGATCGGCGCTCTGATTCTTTTCCTCATTCTGTACAGAAATCCGTCAGTCAGGACGTGTCCAAAAGTTGAACCTCGATACTCACATCCGAAAGAGTGGAGATTTTAAAGGTGCGCTCCAGGAGGCGGGACCAGAACTCAGACAGCGTCTCATCCAGGTTGAGAGCGGAGCCCCGGTAGTACTGCCGCAGGTCGGCGTAGAGATCCCCATAGAGACGGGTGTTCTGGGAGTACAGAGGGCCGAGAGGAGACAGAACCTCCGCCAGGGAGCGCTCAGAGTTGCCGTGCAGCTCAGTGAAATAGGCTGGAGGGAGAAGACAAAAAAAAAGGGGACAGACAATAGTCAGAGGAGGAGAGGACGAGACGAGGAGGAACGAGTGAGAAACCAGATCCCTCAGCTGCTCAACGCGTCTGCAGGCTGCCCCGGGGTGTCGCTCAGGGCCCCTCATCACAGCTGCCTGCTACCTCTGTGAACTTTACTAATGAGAGCGGAAAGGCCAAATCAAAACAAAAAAAGTTAAATCAATACTCAAACTGCCCAGTTGGGAGATAATGGTCTGTTCGTCGCTGTGAGCCTCGTCCACATTGCACAAAGTTTTCTTCTTTTTTACAGAAAAACAATTGTAAAATTCGTGAAGCTTAACGAGTCAATGAGGTATTTAGATTCCCCCATTCATCTAACGTCTTTAAAAGTTTCATTGAAATGGCCTTTGTAGCCAGATGGGTACAAAGTGATGGAGAGGTCAGAGAGTAAGAAGAAGGGAGCGAGCGGCCTCTTCTGTACTCACGCTCCCCCTTCACGCTTCAAAGGCTTTGGATCAGTGCCGGCCCGTCGTAACCACCAGCAGATGGGCGGGCCACGTCACCGCTACCGAGGTGGCCCACTGTCAGGAGGCTAACACTACTGTCCTCCTCCTACTCCCCTGACCGGTCCTCCTCCTGCGCCTTCATCTGCTTCAGTTCTTATTTTGACTCCTAATGACACATTTGTCCGTTGTTGGTTGTTGGCGGAGGAACTTCTTCTCTCCTCCTCCCTCTCTCTCTCTGATGTGCAGTGATCTACAGCCTGGGCTCCTCAGTGGGTCAACTGCTCGTTAGCCGAAACCAGCCACTGCCTTAGGGGACACCCCTCCGTGCTCGTTTGTGTGTTTGTGTGTGTGTGTGTGTGTGCGCGTGCCGCCTTTTGGAGATCAGGGAATCGGCTTATCAGGTTTCATTGTGTCTGGCTGACTCTGCTCTCATTATAACACCCAGTCAGGGGTCCCCTCGACGCACAGGACACAAACACACCCCCTCGATCCCTCGCGCGCACACACACACACACGCACACACGCACACACGCACACACGCACACACGCACACACGCACACACGCACGTGTTTGTATTAGCGCTGCAGCATTGAGCGCTAAGCACAGCGAGAGCTTATTCCAAACACACATTCACAGACACCAAACGCACTATTGTCATTCTTTGGAATTGAGCACAGGCATTAATGAGCATCTGTCCTCCAAACACACCCCTCCCCCCCCCCACCCACCCCCACACACACACACACACCCGTATCGTACTTACTGTCGAAGCCCCTGTGGAGGGCGTTGAAGGCAGCCTGCAGCGACCTGCCGGCCTCTCTAATCAGTCCCTCGGTCTCTTTGGCGCTGAGGCTGCCCAGGTTTTCCTCCATGGTGCTTGTACAACACGTTGGACCCTGAGGACACATCCTCAGATGTTCACCTGGCGAGTTGGGAGAGACACAGCGGTAATGGTTTCGTTTGACTCGTTTGCATGTCTCAACCACCACGGCTGTACATACCGTTCTAAACTGCGCTTTGAACGCGGTGAACAAAAACAACAAAATACAACACCCTAGATTAATGATTTCTTTTGTTTTTTGCTGTTGTATTAATTCATCAATAATTCGGTACTTCCGAGGATCTATTAAACTGGCGTATATTGTTCTGCTAATAGTCTATCTCTTTCTACTTTCACTTAATTAAAGGATGTATCCAGGAATGTTTATTTTTCCACTGCGGTTCTGCCACTTTTCTAGTGAGGGATTTAAGTGCCTCTCACACTACTGCATGAATCATTTATTACAACGCTTTTATAGTTACCCACCAGAAACGCTCTTTGTACAGTAAATACAGCAAACTTAATTGAACAGCCGTGTTTGTTTTTCAGCTGTTTGTCTCTTTCCATGCTCACTTATAGTGTGCTGTAGTTAATTGTGTTGTAAATGTGAGTGCTTCTTCATTTATATTCTGCAGCGCAGATGCCAACTGTTTTAATTTATCTTGGTTGACTTTGAAATACTAAGTCAATAATTCCCTTAATAAATCATCATGACACACCAAACCTAAACCTCAGGCCTAATTTAGAACATTTATAAATCCAGAATAGGAGACATTCAACACTTATTATTCTCATATTCTTATCAGGGGATACTCCTTCAGGGGAGCAAAACACAACACCCACTGCTTCTGCCAAACAGTCTAGAAATCAGTCTCCAGCCTCAGTCTCTTGATAGACACAATATGTATTTGTGTGTTTATGTGTGTGTGTGTGTGTGTGTGTGTGTGTGTCTCACACACACTCTCACTAAAAATGTTAAAGGTAAGTAAGTACCCCAAAGCTGTGTGCATCAGTGGTCTCCTTCTTCTTACCAGGTCCTGTATGTGTGTGTGTGTGTGTGTGTGTGTGTGTGTGTGCGTGTGTGTGTGTGTTTGTTTGTATGCATGTGTGTGTATGTGTGTGCATGTGTGGGTTGGAGGGCAGAATTTGTCGACCAGGGTAAGTGGAGCGGAAGACGAGACGCATTAATCATCACTCCTGCATGAATCTTTCATTGGCACTGGCTGATTTGTGTGTGTGTGTTGCGCGATCGTGTGTGTGTGTGTGTGTGAGTACGCATTGCGTGCGTGTGTGTGCGAGCGTGAGTGTCATAGTAGTCACAGGAAATGGCAGTTTATGTTCCATCTTACTTCCTTCCTTACGTCCCATTTTGATATATCACAAATACACTATTACCATTCAACAACCACACATGAATCTCTGAAAGTTTTGCACTTCCAGAAACAACTGTGAACGCAGCGCAGCGACGGCGCCTGAGTTCGGGAAAAGTTGGCAAGATATTGACAGATTTGGACTCAACAGCTGGTCAGAGAAACGACACCTGAGTTGATGCCCCGCCCCCCTGCACCACATCAGGGACTCAACGTGGAAAAATACCATCTGAAAGGGGAAAAAAGGATTTGAGACTAGATTTATAAAATCTGCAACCAAAGACTATAATATCGCATGTGAATAATACAGAAATATGATTTATTAAAAAAAGAACTACATTCAACCACAAATAACTTGTTGTTCACAAAGACCAAAGCTTTCAGGTTCACATTTGTTTTTGGAAATTTGGAAAGAGTTTTAAAAATGTAATCTTCACACTTAAGCTTTTAATTTTCACACGGGTACACACGTGTATTCAGAGAGGACTACCCATCACCTGCTGGTTGTTAATCCAGCCTTCTGTCAACAGAGCGTCATGTGAGCTAAGGACGGCAGGGGAGGAAAGATGCGACACGGCTCCTCTCTGACGACACCAAGGTCCTTTTCCCTCAACAGATCAACTCTCGTGGGAGAACGTCTTATAGGGCGCCAGACTCCCCCATCATGGTTCCACATGTGGGTCGGAAACAGCAGACCCCCCCCAATCTCTGTCCCCTTGTGCAGCTAATGTTAGACGCATTTAGTTGTTTTGTTTGCGTGGGCAAAGCCGGACGAAGCGGGGCGTTTACCACATATGCTTTACTGCATTCCTGGGTTACTGGAGAGTGGAAGTGGCTGGCATCCTGCTATAAAAATTTACTTTGCAATTTACTTGAAAAAGACAGGAACGAAGTGCAGACACACTAACGCGTGTTCAAAAAGCAAGTTTGCCAACGTGCCAACACGTGCAGACGGACACATCGAGGGAGTGAAGGGCAGGTTGTCTTGCGAAATCAGTGAATTAGAGGGCTTTGTGGGGGCAGATGGAAGGCCTTTCAGGAAGCATCTTCTTATAGGGAAAGAAAGGAGATTATCACAATGGTGGAAAGTCCTTTTTCTGCAAAGCCTTGAAGAGAAAACATGAATTGTGCTGTATGGAAAAGGGGTGTAAAGCCGGAGAGGAGAGATTTGAAACGAATAAGATCCATTTCTGAAAGTGAATTTGTTGCTCACATCATTTCTTCCCTCAAGCTTCAGTATATCTTTAGTAAGTACACTTCTCGAGGGGCACACACACACACGCGCACAGAGAGGCTTGTACTTCACTTGTGAGGGGCCTCGTTTGACTTTAAAACAAGATTGCTAAGAGCTTTGCGAGGGGGAGATATTGTGAAAGTCAAGACAGCTTGGGCTCTCATCCTAGCCGGGGCTGATGGAAAACGTTCGTCTGCTCTTGAAATGTTAATGATAAGATGCAATAGTGTCAAAATAACACACTCCAGGAACGCACTTCTGATGTTGTTTCGCTTTGTGTTTCTTACGTTGAGACAAAAGTAATTAAAAAAAAAAAAAATGCCGGAAAATAATTTGGTTGCACGGGATTGGTTGTCACTGGGTGCCTGTTCCTGGAGTGAAGGTTTATAGCACTAACTCAAATCTGGAGCTTTTCTAACGCACGACCATCGACTGTTCTCCCTCTCGAGGTCTAAAATAGAAACCGGTCGGCGTAAAGGGTAGAAAATACATTAATAGACCATCAGTTTAGCATTAACTGCTTTATATGCAGCTAAGGCGAGGGGCTTCTCTTTGAAATGATCACGCTTTCTTCCCGAAAGGAGCTTGTGTCGTCGCTGAGGATGAAGTGTGTCCCCAGTGCGCAAATGATGACCTTTTTATTTCTTCCTGGAAAAGACCTGATCGGCCAGTGATTTCCTGCAGCACTGTAAACTAAGATGAAACTAGGCAGCGTGCAGAGGAAGGAGAGACCGGCCGTGCGTTTCAGTAGCCACACTACCCCCAACATTTAGTACGGTTGAAAAATATGAATAGTACGCAAAATAGTATGTAAAATGCATTATTACTGCTGCATCTGGTTGCACCGGCAGAAATCCAGGCCTTCTGGCTATTCTCACACACAACCCAGTAACCAGAAGGTCCAAGTTCAAGGGTGCGGTTTTGCGCCAAAGCAGTATGTCACATTTTAAAGGTAACCAAACTTACTTTGCATGTATGTTTTTGTAAAGTGTGTTTTTCGATAAGCGGTAAATGTCTTGCCTCTAACCTCTTTCACAAAGTGTTACCTTTGATACATTAAAACACTCATGTATCCAGCAACGATCAGCTGGGCTCATATCCAGTGCCTCTCTTCATATAATCATCACTGAGTGCTCTTTAGTTCAATCACATTTTTCTATTTTTGCCCACCGCTCGTTCACTTTCTCCTTACATTTCAGCAGCAGATCGGGGACTCAAAGCTACAACCTCATGGCCTCAATCTGCTTTTTATAAACTCTGAGTCACGGATGTGGTGAAGGCTAAATCCATTTAAACCCGGGACACCGTGCTTGTTATTTGACAAATATAGTGTATTTACCTCGTTGGACTGGCATGCATTCCGATGAGGTAAATTGGTGAGTATTGATTATGTGGAAATGTCTGATGCCGTATTCATGAATATATAAATTCATTGAACACTATTGTGCCAAGCGGAGATCAGAGTTTCCCACAGGCCTCTCAGGAGCTAAGCGCCGCTCTACAGAAATGGCAGAACCATTTTCTGCTGCAGGGGAATTTTTGCACTTAATCATTAGTGAATCCATTAAATTCCAAACTTGTCTTTGGTTTTGCCTGCAGACGTTTTAAACAGTTTACACGGGTCGCCATCGGGACCACATCAAGGCCACTTTACTTGGCCGCCCGTTTCCCTTTCCGATTAAAAGCATCTGGCTCCAACTTTCCCCTCTCTGTCGCAAAACCCTCCTCGTCTGTCTCTGTTTTATTTCGCCGCATTCCTCGTGGCAACCCCGACATACCTGAGCGGGTCTCGACAAGTGAGCCCGGCAATCAGCCCGTGTGCCCAAGCAGGTGAACGCAACGCAGGAAGCTCTCCATCGGTGCCGCAGAGAGCTGAATCCTAACCAGGCTTTCTGCCTTTAGCTTTTAGTGTCACAGAAACACCATTTAATTTGTGCACAAATATGGCAAAACTGAAATGAAAACTCTCACCAAGCCAAACTCTGAAATATGTCAATTATGCTACTTTTGGCAACACCCAGATCCAATAAGACAGTAAATTAAAATGCTTGACAGTCTGACACGTTTACTGTCATTTTGTTTCAATCATGCTGTTGATTGATAATATTTCTTCTGCAGCACATTACTTTACTTACTTTACTTATTTTCTGCTATTAGTTGTTTGTTTTGCTTTGTGAGATGGCGAGCGAGGGAAATGCACTGACTGTCATGATTAAATCAAAGTCCTGATAAAACTAGAGTAGTTGCACTGAGATCATTTAACTGTTATTAACTGCATTTTTAATCAACTATTTATCTGGATTCTGTTAACAGGACTGGTTCATTAGATGATAAGATCTAAATTACCCTCATGTCTTTTCATTTATTATTGATTCAGAAAAGGGGACAAAGCTATAAAGCTCTGCTGCATCTAAGACCACACGTTGTCACTTTGATATCACCATGTAGTGCGGGTTAAACAAATGATATCTTGTGCTCCTCAGACGTGGCGCACCTCCTTATCTCACTCTGGGAAAGAAAGCAAATAATTACTCAAATGTTCAATGGTCTTAATTAAATCTGGAAAATATGGTGGGAAACATCAACATTAAAACAAAACATTAAGACAGATAGCTTGCTGTGTTAGTTAAAAAATAAACTTTTCTTTAGATATCTTGCAGGTAACTAGCAATAATACACTTCACCTTTAATTTTACTTCTCAAAGCGTTTTATATCAGGACACCATGTTTCTCCACTTTATAATTACTATAATGATATGATGAATATCGTTTGGTTTAACCAGTGTATCTTCTTTTTGAATCATGAACCACTATGAATACAATAATAAAGCAGTCGTATTACTACCACTTGCACCGTTTCCATCACTGAAAGGGAGCTTAAGCAAGCACACAGACATGTGGCTCTCCTTGTGGCCTTGATTAGGTGGATCAGGGTCACCAGACACACAATTAAGACGTTCAGGTCACTGTGCTTCATAAAGTACACACGTTGACATGGATCGCTACTGCTGAAACAAAATCAAGATTCCGTATTTATTCCTTAAAAGTTTTGCAAGACGAAACGCTGAAAACGGCTACACTTAATCATGATAAAGTAGTACATTGCTGAACTGTTTGCAAGTTGTTTATGTTTGCGTAATTAAAGAATATTAGTGCACCGTGAAAAATCCAAGATGAATTTGGTTTTAGGTCCTCAAGCGATGTTTCCAATATCAGGCATCTAGCAGATTAAATGAGACGTGTAAATCCAATTACAATCTCAGCCACACAAGTGCTCGATCACACAAATAACCAGAACCAACACTGCAGACCAATCTTTCCTAGGGGTCGGGGAGCATTCGATGCTGCCTCAGCACCCTGGGAAGCATTACTGAACTCGCTCAAATCACTAGTTTCCAGATGTTACATCGTTGCTCAAACTGTTTCAGCTGATGACAAAGGAATTATATTGGAGTTTGACAGTAGCTCTCCTGTCAGGTGGAGCAATTACCCTAAATGAGAAGTTCCTCTGTGATGTTTTATCATTTCTATTGGGGTTAGGGACATAGTGCTCACCGGGCTTATTACAGGGATGTGGAAATGTGGCAAAGTTGTTTACTCAGTTTACCCCTGCTGAGAGGAAAGTTTGTCATTGGGAGGGGGGACAGGACACCGCACTGTGTTACCGCAGTAGCAGTCCATCTTATGGCAACTGATCTGACCTTTGACCCTTGAAGCATTCAGGAACAGACATGTACACACGGTCCAGTGCACATATGATAGATGTAGAGCAAACACTTCCCACGTTATACTGTGATCACGTTACATGTCAAATGTAAAAACCATTGTAAGAAGACATAACTACAACTGACTGACACACACACACACACACATACATACACACACACACACACACACAGGCAGTCTGCCGCAGCGCTGCTATGACACACCACATCAAAGCAACTTATTGCTGGGCAGTAAAAGCGTTGCACTGGTTTGAATTTATTCCCTTCAGTCAGACGTTTATTCACTGCTTCCCTTCCTTAAAGAGCCTCCTACAATAACCCTGTCACTAACTGCGGCAAATTACAGCCACCTAAACGAGGGGCTGATGGGGGCCCCGTGTGCATGTGTGCGTGTTTCCGTGTCACACCCTCGCAAGGGCACCTGTGTTGTGATTTAACGACGCGCATGGCCTTCCTCCCAAAGTTCACTTTTACCGTTTTACTATCCGCCAAAAAGCGAAGGGGAGCCCGAGGAGCAGTAATGATGAAAGGGGAGAGAGATTGAGGGATGAGAATCCAATAAAATGGAAATCAAAGGAGTGGGGGAGGTGAGAGAGAGAGAGAGAGAGGTGAAATACCATCGGCGGAGACTCAAGAGGAAGCAGAGACAGGAAAAAACGGAAAATGGAGAAAGTCATAATGCTGTAATCTACTTCTAAGTGTCTAATAAATCTCAACTTTACATCTTTTCTCTTTGATTTAAGTTTTTTCTTATTTTTGTGCAGATTATTTATTCACAGTCATCTCAAACAGTGGCCGACACAGCAGTTTGCGACGGATCATCATAGTTTGCTCTGGTCAACATGCAGATCAATAAAGGCTGCTCCCCTCGCAGCTTACATCGATATTTGCATCTTTACTGCAAAGAATGCTGCCAAAGTGTCAGGTAGATGCAAATTGTTCTTCGAGTCAAGGGTAACGAATTTTGGTGATTAAGAAAATCTCAAACCTCTTTCAAGCAATAATGCCAACGTTCCACAAATAAATTCTGTCTTCTGTGATCATAAAATTATTAGTTTGAATTCCCACGATATCATCGCCTTCGGGGTAAAAGAAAAGATACCTAGTGTAAAACGCATCATGTACTGACACATACTGTCTCTCTGCTCACCTGCAGCTCAATCAGCTTTCTGTTGCTGTTGTTTTCAATGAAAAAGGAATCAGTAACAGTACGGTCAGTTTAATTGATACAGAAAATATTCGCTAGGTGCGACGTGTCTACAGACGTGCTAGGGCCTCTGTGAGGCCATACCATGCACGTAGCTATATGCTGACATCAGGATTACATTACATTACGTGTCATTCAGCTGACGCTTTGGATGAGCACAATAAGTGCATTTCAACCCGTATGCAAACCCAGAAGAAAGAGAAACAGGAAAGTGCAACTTCATCAAACAAGATTTACACCTTGCTATGAGCCATTAAAGGTTTAATTAAAGTGCGACAATTAGTTTTGTGTTTGCTGACACTCTCAAAAGAAAATGTTATTTGGAGATATTTGAGTCTGAATCCAAGTTGGTGGACTTATTTTTTACATACTTTTAACCTCCATCAATCGTTCTGTTCATTCTTTGTATAAGGCACCAACTGTGGTGAATATGCATGAAATACTGTGTTTATGGTTTCCAATGCATGCATGCTTAATGACAAAAAACAAACGTGCAACACACAGCGATGGAAAAATGTAATTGCTGATGCTATTGAGAACAGACTTGTAAACATGAGGTAGACAGCGAATGAAAGGGTGAACGACGGAACGAGGAGGCAGAGAGTGGATGAGGGGGAGCGGTGGGTGAACCTTCCCTCATTTTATACAATTACTGAACTAAAAATTCCCCACCGCGCCACAGTTCAGCCCCGTCTGCTGCCCTGCAAGTGTGTGTGTGTGTGTGTGTGTGTGTGTGTGCGTGTGTGTGCATTGTGTGTATGTGCATGGGTGCGTGTGTGGCACCACCTTCCCCCGTATAATACCATAATTCTAGGTTATCTGTGGGAGTAGTTAAAGGCTCTTAACTACTACTTTGACTTCCCTTCACTCACTCACTGTAAAAAAAAAAAAAGAAGTGCCGACCCATGCGTGCCACACCGCTCGGAGTCTGACGGTGCACATGTGTGCCGAGCCGGCACGAGGAGAAGCGAGGATCAATCCGCTATCTTTAACTGCCCGGATTAGCCCTTGTTTACACTGAAAAGTGATGCCCTGTGGCACATTTAAAACAAGATCTGTACAAAATAATAAGCGTTTCTGCAAATGTAAATATGTATGTAAATATGTACGTATAAGGATCGAACGGAGAGAAAAAAAAATGCAAATTATGCAGTGAGATGACTCGGGTGTTAGTCCCTCCGTGCCAAGGTCAGTGAATTAACTGTCATTTTGTGAGCTGAAACCATGTTAACACACAGATTAACAGGCCCGGGATTAGAAGGAGATTAGACATTAGGCTCTAATCCAAATGCACCGTGCCAGTGGTGGTGATGGTGAGGAAGCAAATAGTGAGGCAGCATGTGAGTTTGTGTGTGTGTGTGTGTGTGAAAAGTGAGACGAGGGGTAATGGGGGCACACCAGTGGCAGAATCTCCGTCCCGGGCCCTTTCCCAGCAGGGAGCATTAAATCTCTGTGGTTAGGGGAACATTAGGTCACCGCCCCGAGGTCATTCGTTTTCAGGTCGAGACTTCAACGTCAGAGCGGTGGAAACACTGAACGAATGTGGCACCCGCCGCCCGATTAGAGCTGCTGGGGCGCCGACACGGGATTTTGGAGGGAGTGGGACAGAAATGTGATCTGACGTTTGACTAAAGAAATGTCAGCATTCTGCACATTTGAAACACCGTTTGATGTAAGAAGTACAAACCTGATCTGCGTCTCTCATGCAGCTGTTTCAGGTTTGTATGTGATGTTTAAACCGTATTGCCAGACATGGAACGTATTACTGGAGCTTTATTGATAAAAAAAAAAAAAGATCCCTATGTCAAATGATTGCTTTCTACAATATATGGAGCATTACAATCATGGCTAAGGTTGAGAAAAAAAGATAACAGTTATGGTGAATAAACTGTGGTTGTTATTGGATCCCCCCCCCCCTCCACTCACCTCATTATTATATATTAATCACGCTACTGCTTGATTTGGTAAATCATGAGTTCTGGGGTACACGCAAATGTGCTTCAGGAAGAAGTCGGTCCAATTCATCTAAAAGCAATGGGGGGTTTGTCAAAAGATGTTGTTTAAAATGTGCAGCAGATAACCAGTATTTGTTTAACCAATGGCAATATCTGACGAGATTCAAAAGAAAGCTTTGTTAAATGCAAAGAGGCTTTCTCAGTTTCATAAGGAGCGTTGAAATCTATCCACAGAAATTCATTATTATGTCTCAAGGTACCTTTGAGCAAAGCTCTGTAGGAACTGCACTAGATCTACTGCATAAAATGTGTTCAATTTAAAAAAAAATCAGAATATAACGCTCAATACGTCTTTAAAATCTTATGAGCCAAGGAGTTTCTAGTGAAACTATATTAAATAAAGTTCTCCGTCCCTCCTGATGACGAACTATCTAATAAAGCGGAAATGCCATAAAAATAACAATAAAGACTAACATGAAATGGCCTCTGAGCTTACACTCAGGAGGTTAGGATAATAATAAAACACAAAGAGAGTCTGAGGGGAGCCGCACAGTGGAGCTCATAGAGGCGCAAACAGAGCAGACGTGCATGGAGTTTGGATTTTCACAGAAACATGTCTAATTATAAGCTTCTATCTGACATGAGGATGCCAAAAATCCCACTGCAATGCATTGTTTTATGTAAGGCATTCTCTATTAATTAACCATACATCTGCTGCTATCTGAGGAGAGGTAACGAGCAGCAAAAGAGCTTACACTGGGATTCAGGGGAAAGCTTCAGCGTAACCCTTTATTGATCTTGCATTTTGGATGCATTCAGATCACTAACTTAATGTATCACGATCACAGCCCTCTATTGCTATTGGAAACTGGCCCAAGGTTAGCTTGCAAAGCTGCTACAGAAACACCTGCCACATACGCAAAATCACACCCGACAAAGTCTGCTTGCGATAAAGCTCTCGGGCGGGGGGGGGGGGGGGGGGGCTCTGTGCTCTGGGCCTGCCTGCATGTGCGGTTGTGACCTCTCAGTTTCGGAAAACTGACAAAAACATCCTTTATATTTCCTTCTGCAGTGACTGTTTAAGCTATTAGACCGATATAAAAACCCTGCTGGGATTTGAGGGAAATGCAAGCTGTGTGATTAGTGGTAATAATATAATGTCTCCCTGTACAGAACAGCACAAGCCAACACACTCATTCAACGTGCCGAGTCTATATTTGACCCCTACGTATTGGCTGCAGATTCAATGCAAATTGTCATGTGATTACGTTACGTTTTGTGGTCATTTTCCATGACATTTTGTTTGTCAGTTCATGTTCACGTTGTACCAGCAGTCTGATATTTCCATGAGAGATTCCAATGCATCGATGTACCCATCAGTACAACGATCAATGTTACTATTAAGATATTAATATTATTTTGCATCCTTCACAAATGATCAGCAAACTAAGTGACTTTATTGATCTGGATGATTGCTAAACATCTTCAAATGATATAAAACAAACACGTGGTACAAGTTAACCAGTTACATGGAGCGAACGCCAACACAGCAGTGCTGCAACCAATCTGTCATGATACTATTATATATTCGTACTCATATCGAAACAGTGCTGTTTCTAGCAAGTGTTCCTTTTTTATTTTCTAAAAAATGTATATCAAAACATCTCTTTGCGTCCTGCCATTAATCCTCCTTCACAAAAGTATAATCAAGATCATGAGAGTTTTAGCAACTGTTCCTAATAAACTGGCAACTTTGTGTGTATCAATATAATTGAAAGGAATCAGTAGATTACACAATGGTGAATCAATTTCAATGAAAACCGGACTGAATGTGTTTAAACAAGTGTGCATTTATTTTTCAACCAAGAGCTGAATTAAAACTAAGGATATCAAATCTCATAATAACCAATTAATAGAAATCAGCCTGTCAGAGACACCGTCTGTAACGCAGAGTAAACTGCCCTGAAATGACAAACCATCACTGCGTGACAGTTAGAATAGAATAGAATCTTTTTTTTCATTCCTCAGCTATTCAATTATAATGAGTTTTCTTTTGGATTTGAATATTATAACTGAATAATCAGCTCAGAAACCAGCCGTACAACCAGTTAATTTCACTATATAAATTCTTGTTACACCAATAAATCTTAATCCTACACACACACACACACACACATAAACACATACATAGTGTAGTGGGGCCCTGTGGAACATATGTATGAAGAGCATCGACTCATAAAGCAACCAAACCACGAGTCCACTACATCAGACAATTTCATTATATTGGAAAAACAGATAGACGCTCGATTCCTCAAGAGGGGAGAAAGATGATCAAAGGAGGACTGGGAGGAGGAGCAAAGAGAGGGGAAAGGAAACATTAAAAAGTGAGGAGGAGAGGTGTGAACCAGAGGTGGGGAGAGAGAAGCAGAGGTCATGGGGAGACAATGCTGGTTTGGTATCACATTGATTTTAGGTGAAAGGATTGATGTTACGGGTTTCAATGGTTTGTGCTTTTAGCTCCTCGGTTCTTTTTTCCCCCTCTGCGTGACGCGGTCGACGTGGAGACGCATTCATCACTTTGACTTGATTGGGTGTTGTGGGTGGAGGAATCGAATCTATTTGGCCTTTCCCCCGCTGTCATTCTGGAGAACAGCAGTGTGGAGGATCAACTGCAAAACCATCTAAACCAGTGGTAGCGTCATCCATCCCGTGGCAATGAAGGCGAGATGACAGGACAGAGCCGTCGTCCCGTCTTCCTTTTGATCCCTCCTGCTCACATCCTCTCCCCTTCTCCTCCTCCTCCTCCTCCTCCTCACCTCTATCTCTTGTCTGTCTGTCTCTCGCTCTCTTTCATTTTCGCTGGATCAGACATCATGAAAGATTCACAGTTGTGCTTTTAACACAGTTGAGGCAGCCACGACCTCCTTCCTCCTTCCTCCTTCCTTCTTCCTCCTTCCTCCTTCCTCCTTCCTCCTCCATTCCCTCACAAAACACCCGGCAACCCGACTACCATCTGACATCGAAGGAATAAGACGGAAGATGAGTGTCAAAGTTATGAAGAGATTGTGTACGAGTGTTAGTGTGAGTGTGTTAGTGTGTTAGTGTGTTAGTGTGTTAGTGTGTGTGTGTGTGTGTCGACTGGGTGTACGGCGTTCCACTTGGCGGCATGTGTTGTGAGCGCCCGGGTGAGCACGTGATGTGTGACGGATGACGGACAGTATCAATTTCCCCTCTCGCGACACACACACACACACACACACACACACACAAACGCACACAAGGGGACGGAGGCAAGCGGCGGACAGATGTGTGCCAGCGTCTTAGATTCACTCATCCATTTGTCCCGGGCTTTGCGGCGGCGCTCGTAGGCGAAGCGAATATTTAAAAAAGTGCGGACCGGTTTTGAGTTAACAGGTTTTCAACTTTTAGCTAGTTACTTTTATTTGGGGAAGCAGTATAGTTGTCGCACACAGGATCCCAAAAACGCGTGAAACTGACCGAGCACTTGAACTCAACACAATTCATTGAATTCATAATTCCTTTTGCAAAATGTCTCCCTGAACACTGTTCATGTAATTAAAGGTGCAATTTCAGATTATTTTCATCAACTAATGTTTTTATCCTAAATTATCCAATGTCAAATGGGCATTCAAATTGTGTAAATTGAAATAAACAGAGGCCGCCTATTTAAGTCAGCAATGTAAAGGAGTTATTGACCAGTAACCAAACTAGTAATGTCTTAATAACCTAATCTGATTTAAAACGCAGTGTATTATGTAAAACGCGCATTCCTTCCCATGTTTTTTTCAAACAAGCAACGTGACAAAATGACTATGACGTGGGCGTCATAACCGACACCTGCATCAAAAGTCAATACCTCCCAGTGCGGAATATAAAAGCGTGCAGGACACAAAGTCCGTCTCTGTCTCCGTGACATGCGATCACATGGGTGTGTGCTGCTCTGCGTGGACAATGCATGTGTGAAGGAAAGTAAGTGTCCTCCCTGGAGAAGGTGTTGGCTTTCACTGATTCACACTGAACACACACACACACACACACATACATACACACAAACACACATTCACACAGGTTCACTCACACACTGTAAGGGGAGCTGGTCTTTAACTATTGACCAGGTACTATGTAAGCGAGCTAAAAACGCCTGCAGGCGCAAAGACAGACGGGTAGACAACAGGAAAGACGACTTGCTGTTAAATCCATGGAACAAAAGGAGTGTTTTTTTTAATAAACTCTCTTAAGGTATTACGAGCATCTGTCTGTCCAATGACACACCATCTACTGTCATGTACACACCGTCCTATTTACGACTGACATGATGTTGTGTTTCAGACAGATCTTCCCTCTGCCATTGGCTGCAAGTATACTGAACCACACTGTGCACTTCCTTTTGGAATCTGCAAGCAAATGTCAAAAAGATAAAGATTGAGATTTTTTTTTTAGCGATACATATCGGACCTCAGTACTGCTTGGCCAGAACAAAGTGTGTTTCCAAATCCTGAATAACCAATTGCTCCTCCGAAGATGAGCTTGCAGCGATCAAAGATACATTTGAAAAACCAGTGAAGCCTGAATGTTTAGCTTTGATTCAACCGTTATTGCTTCTACGGTTGATGTTGCAAAAAGTCATGAATAGAAACTAGTTTCTTAGTTTTGAGCATGTACCAAACAATGGATATTCCTCCTGAATTTTTCAATATTGCTTTGAATCACCTTTTTGTCCAGTTGTCACTTTTTCAACTGGTTTTTGGAAGGAGGAACTCTGGCTCAAATAACTGGAGCAGATCAAGATCCCGTCTGTCAATAAAAAATGAGTTTTTAATGGAAAGGTAGAGGGAGAGTTGTGTCGGCTTTGACTGAGACCTCGAGTGACTCACTTGCATATTTAGGTGAAAAAAGAGAGAGAGAGACAGAGTCAGACGATTTCCCTAAAGGGTGAATTTCTTTTTTTTTTCACAATATGTAACAGCACTTTCCTCAAGGCGACGATTAAATGGGTATGTGTGAAGAGTGGCAGCCAGAGAGGACAGATGTGTGATGTATGACTAACTGAGGGTTGAGCTGATTGATTCATTGATTGTCAATTGACTGATGCTTGCTTCAATGATTGGGTGAAGCATAACATTTCAATAGAAAACAATAAAGTCTTGCTGTCTCTAACTTTGTGACAGCAGGTTACGCTGTGAGCCCGCAGAAAAGGGCTTCCTATTGGCCAATGCCCCTGGCTACAATACATTATTCATTTATGCAAAGGAATAAAAAAAAACAGGCCATTTCAGCAATGTAATGAGTCCCACATACACACAAATATACAAAAATACACCCCACTGCTGCAGACCAGAGAAGACCAGACAATGAAAAATGCCCCGGGACACAAAGTGAGATTCAACACGGAGTTACAGCAGATCTCTATTCTCCTCTTTGTTTGTGTAAAAAAAAAAAAACGGTTCACACCTGCAGTGCAAACATCAGCAAATAACCACAAATGGCCTGCGAAGCGCATAATAGCACCACAACACACACGGCTCACACCCGCCAATCTGCGAGCCTCACTTACAGCAGACAATGAAAAGGCACCGAGTGGGCGCTGAGACGCGGGGGGGACACCTCGGTGAGGATGGGTGCATCGCTCAGTGGGCCGAATGAAACCAGGGGAGGCGTCCGAAGGGTGATGCTCAATAAGAGCGACGCGAGATTCATAACAATAATCATACTTTCCATTGGGATATTTAAAAAAAACAACAACAAAAAACATGTCAATGCATGGTAGAACTTGGCTAAGCAAGCTTGACGTGCTCAGCATTTAGACTGTTGCGATAGAAAACGCGTTGTGGAGAAATGACATCATAACATTTCTTATATCTTATATATATTTTCCATATCACTTTTTTTTTCTCTTCTCACAATTCTAAAGATCGGGTGAATACGTGGTGCGAAGTGCGGAAATGTGCTTTTCTATAAAACTCACCGGAGATCTCCGTCTGCGGGACGTCCACCAGCGTGAACCCTTTGCCGGTGTAGAGCTGGCGCAGGTCGGCGCAGGTCCGGTCCGCCGCGGCCACCGGGCCCGCTGCCGCAGACAGACACAGCGACACGCACACGAGCAGCGGGACGCGCATCTTCCGAGCTGGACTCCCCCTGGCCGCTCCCGGTCCGTCACCACAATACCGAATATTTCTGTGTTTCTGGTCCGAGTGAACGAAGCAGGAGTTCTAAGAACCCCCCCCCCCCCCCCCCCTCCTCTCGTGTTTATGTGTGGTTCCGAGCGCGATGTGTCTCGGTGGAAGCGGTGGTCCACGTCCCCCCCCGAACTGTTGACTGACGCACGGACAGCGTGGAGAGGGAACCAAAAGGCACCGGTGGTGGACAAGTCCCGTGCGCTTCTGCGGGAGAAGGGCTGCGACGGGCGGCTGTGGGGGTCAGATACACCCCGCTCCTCCTCCTCCTCCTCCTCCTCCTCCTCCTCTTCTTCTTCTTCTTCCACCTCTTGCTCAGCGCTGCTAGCTGTGAGATGCCGGAGACAAAAGAGAGAGAGAGAGAGAGAGAGAGAGAGAGAGAGAGAGAGAGAGAGAGAGAGAGAGCAGGTGTCGCTTAGTCAAAGCGGGGCAGATCGCGCGTAGACTACCGGATCATGATTATGGAAATCCGCCCGTTAAGAGGAAACAAAAGGGCAAACAAAAGAGCAAAATCCGGTACTTAGGTGGGGTTTGAAACCTGTGAATCTCTCTCTCTCTCTCTCCTAACTAAACATGTCAATGCATTTCCTTCATTTAATATTAAATTAAACATTAGTTTCATTATACTCACAAGCATCCCTCAGAATCCAAAAAAGGCATAAAATTATAGTCTCAGTTTTAAATCTGATATGGATGCTGTTATGGATTGTCTCTGACCCCAAGTGCACGACACCAGACACAGCTTAGGTTTAGCCGGAAAACGGCGTAGTTTATTTCACAAATTAACCAAATACGAGAAATAAACCAAAAAACGAGAACTGCCTCCTTAATTGGCAGGGGGGAGAAAAAACAAAAAAAGGCAACTCCAAAAACTTCTCTAGTCCGTGGGCGCTCTTAGTCCAATCAAAAAATGAAAACTCACACGATACTCACAGGGAAAACAAAAACTCTGCGTAGGGAATTCCGGAAGGGTTTCCAAGAGGAGCACAGGGGAAGAACAATCAACCCTCTCTGGGGAAACACAGAGCACGAACTCACAGCGAGCCACTGGCAGATCTGCTTCTTAACCTCCCTGTGGGATGAGCTGACGAGCTGCAGCTGTGGCGATGAGCAGAGCGGCGTCAGGTGTGCGACTCTCTGGCAGGTCGAGCCCTAACACTACCCCCCCCTCCAAGGGAGCCACCCGGCGACTTGCCAGGCTTCTCGGGATGGGCTCGATAAAAGGCGGTCAGAAGCCCCGGGTCCATGATGAGCCGGCGAGATACCCAGCTACGGTGCTCCGGGCCATAGCCCTTCCAGTCCACCAGGAACTGGTACCCTCGCCCCCGACGCCGAACGTCCAACAGTCGGCGAACCCTCCACTGAGGGTGTCCATCCACGATTGTGGGTGGAGGTGGGTCCGGGGCAGGAGGCATCAGAGGACTGCAGGCGACGGGCTTAATCCTTGATACGTGGAACACAGGATGGATCCGCATAGAAGCCGGTAGTTTCAGCTTCACTGCGGCAGGACTGAGCACCTTCGTGACCTCAAAGGGGCCCACGAAACGGGGGTCCAGCTTCTTGGCGGTTGACTGCAGGGGAAGATCCTTGGCGGACAGCCAAACTCTCTGCCCGGGGTGGTATGTTGGCGCTGGGTTCCGGCGACGGTTGGCCCCCCGGCTACTACGTTCAGCCGCTTGGAGTAGAGCGGCTCTGGCGACTCCCCAGATGCGACGACATCTGTCCAGATGAGTCTGTACCGACGGAACTGCCACCTCAGGTTGTTGTGCCGAAAACAGCGGTGGCTGGTACCCCAGCGACACCTCGAAAGGGGAGAGACCTGTGGCAGAGCTGACAAGGGAGTTAATCGAGTACTCAACCCATGGGAGGAACCGACTCCAGGAGGACGGGTTCTTGGCAGCCACACAGCGGAGTGCCGTCTCCACACACTGGTTCATCCTCTCCGTCTGCCCGTTAGTCTGTGGGTGATAACCAGAAGAGAGACTGACAGAGGCGCCCAACCCCTTGAAGAATGCCCGCCATACCTGGGATATGAACTGAGGTCCTCTGTCCGAGAGCACATCCTGGGGGAGGCCATGGAGCCGGAACACATGGCTCATCAGGAGGTCCGCCGTCTCTGACGCCGAAGGGAGTTTGGGGAGGGCCACCAGGTGCACCCCCTTACTGAACCGATCTACTATTGTTAATATCACCGTCCTACCCTGGGAGGCCGGTAATCCAGACACAAAGTCCAAGGCCACGTGGGACCAGGGACGGCTAGGAACAGGGAGGGGTTGCAGCAGCCCGGCAGGTGCCTGGTGAGAGGCCTTGCTGCGGGCACAAACGGGGCAGGCCAACACAAAGTCCCTCACCTCGTTCCTCATTGTGGGCCACCAGAAACGTCGAGCTAGGAAGGTGAAGGTGCGGTGGACCCCGGGATGACAGGCAAACTGGCTGGCGTGGCCCCACTGAAGTACCCGGGGCCTGACAGATTCCGGGACGAAAAGCCTACGTGGGGGTACGCCACTCGGTGCAGGGTGGGAGCGCAGCGCCCCCCTCACGACAGTCTCGATGCCCCAGGCCACCATGCCGATCACCCGGGTCTCGGGGACGATGGGTGCCGACTCCTCGGTGGCCAGTCCCCCCCCCTGATGTAGTCGGGACAGGGCATCCGCTTTGATGTTGCGGGAACCGGGACGATAGGTCAGGGAGAAATTGAACCGACTGAGGAAACCGGCCCAACGAGCCTGTCGCCCATTGAGACGCCTGGCCGCCCGGATGAATGTCAGGTTCTTGTGGTCTGTCCAAATGGTAAATGGCTGCTCTGCCCCCTCCAGCCAATGGCGCCACTCCCCCAGAGCAGCTACTACTGCCAGCAACTCCCGATTACCGATGTCGTAGTTCATCTCCGCGGGAAGAAAACGCCGGGAGAAGAACGCGCAGGGGTGCACCTTCTGATCTCCCACCGCCCGTTGGGAAAGGACTGCCCCCAGCCCGGTGTCCGAGGCGTCCACCTCAACAATGAACTGTCGCTTTGGGTCGGGATGGAGCAGCACTGGGGCGCTAGTGAACCTCCTCTTGAGTGACCGAAAAGCGGCGTCGGCGGCCGGGGACCAGATGAACGGCTGGGAAGAGGAGGTCAGCCTGGTGAGGGGTTCTGCCACGACGCTGTAGTTCCGTATGAACCTTCTGTAGAAGTTAGCAAATCCCAGAAAGCTCTGCAACTTCTTTCGCGACGTAGGGCTCGGCCAGTCTACCACCGCCTGGATCTTGCGGGGGTCGGCCCGCGTCTGCCCTCTCTCCACAATGAAACCCAAGTAGTCGACAGAGGCGGAGTGGAAACGGCACTTCTCCGCCTTGACAAAGAGTCTGTTCTGGAGGAGACGCTTGAGCACCCGACGAACGTGCTGGACATGCTCCTCGAGAGTCCTGGAGAACACCAGGATGTCATCGAGGTACACAACCACGAACTCATCCAGCATGTCGCGGAGCACGTCGTTCATGAGCGCCTGAAAAACCCCCGGGGCGTTGGTAAGGCCAAATGGCATTACGCGGTATTCGTAATGACCTCGGGGTGTCTTGAAGGCGGTCTTCCACTCGTCCCCCTCTCTGATCCGGACCAGGTGGTAGGCGCTCCGGAGATCCAGCTTGGAAAAGATGGCAGCCTGGGTCAGGGGCTCGAGGGTGGAGCTCATGAGGGGGAGGGGGTACCGGTTCTTGACCGTAATGTCATTTAGTTGGCGATAGTCAATGCAGGGTCGGAGACCCCCATCCTTCTTCTTCACAAAGAAGAACCCCGCTGCCACCGGGGAGGATGAAGGCCGAATGAGCCCTGCTGTCACTGACTCCGAGATGTAATCATCCATGGCGGCCTTTTCGGGAATGGACAGGCTGTACAACCGACTGCTGGGAAGGGGGGCCCCTGGGCGGAGGTCGATTGCACAGTCGTATGGCCTATGTGGAGGTAGAGACTGAGCCCGAGACTTGCTAAAAACCTCTCCCAGATCATGATATTCCCGAGGGACAGCGGAAAGGTCCGGGGAAGGGGCACGGGGAGTCGGGCGGGGTGACGGACTTGGAGCTGCCTGGAGGCACTGGGCGTGACAGGAGGCGCTCCACTCCAGAATAGTCCCAGAGGACCAGGCAATGTGTGGCTCGTGCTGCACGAACCAGGGGTACCCGAGAATCACTGGGGCCAACGGGGACTGGATGAGGTAGAATTGGCGGGTCTCTACATGGTTACCCGCCACAGTGAGGGAGACTGGGTGGGAGCATTGGGTGATGCGGGCTAGATGACGGTCGTCCAGTGCAAAGGCCTCCAAAGGCTTCTCCAGTGTCCTCACTGGAATGTTAGCCTGGACAGCGAAACCCAAATCCAGGAAACAGTCATCCGCCCCTGAATCGAGGAGGGCCCCTACCGTAATCCGTTGATCTGCCCAAGCCAGGGTGACGCTAACCCGCCGGTTAGGTGATGCAGGACTACGGGAACACGAAAGGCGGCTCACTAGGATCTCCCGGGGTCCTGGTGAGCCTAATCTTTTGGCCGTGTGGGACAGCCGCTGATGCGATGCCCCTTCTGGCCACAGTAGAGACACAGCCCTCCCCTGAATCGGGCCTCCCGTTCGGCTGGGCTGATGCGCGTGCGTCCCAGCTGCATGGGCTCCTCCTCGGTCGCTGTCTGTGACGTGGAAGGCCGGACGGGACTGGGGGGAGTCGAATGGGCGACCGGGTTCCTCTCCCGTGTGCTGAAGATGTGGGGGATAGGGAGGGGTCCCCGGGGAACTCGCTCCCGCCTTCTCTCATTAAGGCGTCCATCGATGCGGATGGCGAGACTGACGAGGTCGTCGAGGGAGGCGGGCTCCTCCCGTGTAGCTAGCTGGTCCTTCACTGCCTCGCAGAGTCCCCTTCGGAAGGCAACCCGAAGGGCTGGGTCGTTCCACCCGCTTTCTGCAGCGGCCAGTCTAAAATCCACTGAGTAGTCCGCCACCGAGCCGCTGCCTTGTTGGATGCTGGCCAACCGGGCGCCGGGGTCCTTACCCCTTACTGGATGGTGGAACATCTTGCGGAGCTCGGCCACGAACTCCCTGTAGGAGTGACGGAAACTGGCACCCATGGACCAGGAAGCGGCAGCCCACTGGGCGGCCCGGCCGGTAAGCAGGTTCGTCACATATGCGACTCGGGCAGCGTCGGAGGTGTAGCGGCTGGGTTGGTGAGTAAACACCAACTCACACTGCATTATGAAGGTGGCACAAGTCTCGAAGTCACCCCCGAACGGGTGTGGGCTGGAAAGGCAGGGTTCCCAGGGTAACGAGGCAGGTTCCGCAGGGCTACTTGGGAGGGGATCCCCCGGGGGCGGGATCACTGCCCTCACCGGCGGAGGCTGGTTCGGCGGCTGGGTGGTGAGAGCCGCCGTCAATGCCCGTAGCTGTATTAGAATCTCGGCTTGCTGGGCCGCCGACGCCACCTGATGCTGAGTCAGGCTCTCCACCGAAGCTTGAAGGGGCTGGACCTGGGCCTGGAGGTTCTGCACGGCAATGGCGGCCGCCTCCAGCTGGTGAGTATGATTGTCCGTCAGCTGAAGCTGTCTCTCCAGGGCAGCCTCTAAACTGCCACGGTCTGTGTCGGCTGGGGTCATCATGGTGAGTTCGTACTGTTATGGATTGTCTCTGACCCCAAGTGCACGACACCAGACACAGCTTAGGTTTAGCCGGAAAACGGCGTAGTTTATTTCACAAATTAACCAAATACGAGAAATAAACCAAAAAACGAGAACTGCCTCCTTAATTGGCAGGGGGGAGAAAAAACAAAAAAAGGCAACTCCAAAAACTTCTCTAGTCCGTGGGCGCTCTTAGTCCAATCAAAAAATGAAAACTCACACGATACTCACAGGGAAAACAAAAACTCTGCGTAGGGAATTCCGGAAGGGTTTCCAAGAGGAGCACAGGGGAAGAACAATCAACCCTCTCTGGGGAAACACAGAGCACGAACTCACAGCGAGCCACTGGCAGATCTGCTTCTTAACCTCCCTGTGGGATGAGCTGACGAGCTGCAGCTGTGGCGATGAGCAGAGCGGCGTCAGGTGTGCGACTCTCTGGCAGGTCGAGCCCTAACAGATGCATATTTTGAATCCTACAAAATCGTCAGCAACCATTTTAGGAAGAACAGTGTGTAAAAAAAAAATACAGCATCTTGTATTAAAATCACAACTAGCTCAAAAAGCCAAGCCAAAAACAATTGTTCAGAGTACAAGTGAAGAAATAAAAAGTATTTATAAGAGATAAAAGTGGTAAAACGCATAACAGTCTAATGTTCAATATATTTTTGATGCAAATTTAAAAGATAAGTTTGAAAGCAAAAGGAATTCATTTTTTCCAACCACGCCCGGTCTACAGCGTTGGAACATTGCTCAAATTTCACCGACAGTGGTGCCCTATCTCCTGTAACTAACACCCTAAATAGCTAGAAAGAGAACACAGTTTTTCTTTTAAAAAAAAACAAAAACCTGACAATCACAAGCTGTAGACGTGCAACGTGGCCCTGCTGGGAACCAGGATTCGGTGCGTCCCTGTGGCAGGGGGTTTGATGGAGGTGACCCGATGAGCTGTCAGCCGATCCCTAATCTTCTTACATCCTCCCCATCAGCGGTGCTCGGTCCAGAAGCTGGCAGGGAAAGGTCAAAGGCAGCCCTGACATCTGACTCAAGAAACTCACAAACTCACAGCTTAGATGAAATGCAATCGTAGGTTAAAGTGAATCCAACAACGGTTTAAATGTGACGCAATCTCTTCTGCATTGGATGTGGTAAAAGATGGTGACTGACCAACTGCTGATGCTTCAGGCTCAAAGGTTGAGGGACGGCACACGAGGATGATACTGAACAATCAGGTATCTCGGGGGAACTGTACCTCGGTCTACTTTTCTTTCTTCACGTGGTTGTTGCCAGAAATTCGGGAACACACCACTGAACCAAACTTCTGACCCGTTGGGGTTTTAAAGAACATGACGGGCAGCAGGTAACTGAACCCTGTTTGGATCATCCAACAACTGAAAAGAAGTAATGTGTCCTTCCATTGCAGCCTATACCATTAAATCGGGCTTTTATTTCCACCGCAAATCATTTGAGTTGGAAAATCCGAGGCGTTATTAACAACACGAGCAGTTGCTCCGTGGGATTCAGGTGTTCCACCGATGCCTGATCTCCATCGGAAACAAAGAATGTTAAAATGAAAAGATCATTCATTTGAACATTAACGCCTGTTCCTTTCCCGCTGTGACGCGTGTGAAGAAAAGCCCACGGGGGCCCTCAGCTGATTCCTGTCAGCTCGTTAAGTCTGCAACGATCGACTGACTCTGGCTCTGGGTTTACGTGATCTTTGGCTCACGTGGTGATTAATCAAAGGAAAAAAATCTCCCCGCAAAGACCTAAAAATGAAGCAGATGTTATTGTAGGGAAACCGGTCTTGGCTCTCCATTAGACCCAGCGAGGACATTCGCCTCAAACGAGAGTCTCAATCACACTGTGGACCTCTGAGACTTTTTTTTTGCCGAAGACTTCAGAGGAGGCGTGTCACCCGAGGTCATTAACACCTCGAATCAGCCACATAACTGAGCTTCATTAGCTCAGCCCAGACTCGTTTGCATCAGAAGAATAATGAAAGACAAGGCAGCACAGCCTGCTATGACTTGTAATGGGTTGCAGGGGAAGTATTTTCTTATCTACTGAGTCTCGCTACAAGTCAGTGAGACCGATTTTCTTCACTCCGTCACTGTTTGTAGCATCTGGAGCTGCTCCTGATGTGTCTATTCCAATGCTCACCTGTAACACACAATACAAACAACACGTCTCTCTAACTGACACTTTGAATAGCTTCCACCTCATCGCAACTATTTGACAATTAAGGAGTAATATCTCCGAACCACAGCCCAGACAAAATGGGAAGGTAGAAAAGCACTGGCTGGTATCCAGATCCTTGTGAACCTGCTTCAACCTGAAAACAGCATGAAATCTGCGTCTCTTGCTTCTCACTTCTTCTCAAAATCAGGGAACGCTGCAGAATGGATCATGATGTAAACATCCAGGTGCCGAGCTGTTAACTTTATGCTTGTTTTCAGGCTGGTTTTGCAGTGATCGATCATCTTCTCGCCCCACCGCTGCCCTTCAGATTCCCCCAGCAGTCATTGATACTCAACGTCCTTTTATTAACTAAGAAGCTTAAGAACGCTATTTGGATTTTCCTGTACACAATAGAGCAATTAAAGTATTGGAATACCTGAAGGATAACAGATCCAATGTGGCTAATGCAGTTCATTTTGCCTACTCACTGAGGAGTAAAAGAGCTCGTTCTTTCTTACATTGCAGTTGTTCAGTCACTAAGAGGACCAGCGCATAACCTGATTTCCTACTTGAATCAGGCATTTCAGAAGAAGAATCTTTCCAGATTGATTGACCCAAAAATAAAAAAGGGTATGCATAATAAAAAAAAAATTCTCTGTGTATGCTATGTGCTGCATTGTTATAGTGTATGTGTGATTCTACTGCAGGTGGGTTTGTTGTGACGCATGCTGCAGCCTGTTGCGGTCGCTCTAGACTATTATACGATACACATTTTGTTTTGTTGTATATTGGTTTTGTCTATACGTTGTTGTGCCTTGGTCTATGAATTTGGATTGCATTGTCATTTTTATGCTGCCATAAAAACTCTGGCTCACTTACAGTGTAACTGTCGATAGGTGTGCGGCGTCCCTGCAAAAAAATGAAATACATTTAAATTTAAAAATCCGTCATGAATCTAGTTGTGCTTCTATGTGTCTTCTGAGGTGATCCCCACACATCTCTGTACCTTTCGGAAGCCTCCGGTCACGTTTTTTTTATAGCTTTAAACGGCTATAAAACCACGTGTGGCTGCAACATACGTAATCTGATCCAATGTGTGCCTCAAAGGCGGCAAACGCGGCCGGATGGAAACATAAATATGATTTAAAATCGCACACCTCGGTTATAACCCTTGGTCAAGGTAAAAATAAACCAGGGGTCTGATATCATTAGTGCTGGCACAGAGGAAGGGTATTATTCAGCACAGCAAACCTCAAGTCCGGCTTAGTGGAACAACATCCTGCAAATCCCCGGTCTCGCTCCTTCGCTCTGACCTGTGACGCATCCCCCTCTTCACCTCTCCCCCTGCCTGTCGTTTACCTCTCGGTCTGTTCTTACGCTGTGCTCATGTGAAGAGTACGCCGGCCCTCAGCCCTCTTTTGCATGCATCCACCACGCGTCCACTCTTGCGTCAGTCTTTGTCCATAAAAGATAAACCAAAAACATTGAACAAAAAGATTGCACTTAAGTACAATTTTGAAACAACGTTTTTTAGAGGGAAACAGAACGTTTGGATGGGACAAGATCCCATGACGAGGTCGCGCCAACATTAGGATGAGTGATGGGAACGCTCCTTCTCAAAGTCTTTCCTCTCCATACTCTCTCTCTCTCTCTCTCTCTCTCGCTGTCTTTCTCTCTGCAAAAATTTGCATTCAATGATGTCTTCATTTTTCATCATGCCCTGGCAGTTTCCCTCCATTAACCGAGCGCACTATGCCAACTTCCTCACCATGCCAATCCAATCACAGTTAATCTCTCAAAAGGCCAGAGGCCAAAGAGCTGCACACGAGGCTCCGATGGCACCAAGCGCGCCACTCGCTTGAACCCAATTTAGCACCCCAGATGTGGGGGATGCGATGATCATAAAACACCCAAATTAGTTTCCAAATTAAGCCTTTGATTAATGATTTGTCAGATAATCATACATACATTTTGAGCAACACGTCTTCATTTTAACCATACAAAAAAAAAATAGAGAAAATATGACATGGTTGTGGTCCTCTTTCTAATCTGTGAAATTCAAATTTTCAATGAAAGAAGTTTGATATTATCCTTATTATTATTTACAGATCATTTGACACTTCTTGTGGCTCATCTTACACCTGGAGAGTTACACAACATACAGTATAGAAGACAAAATCCAGTACGTCTTTGAAAACATTTTATTACTGATAATATTAAGCTGGAGATTAACAACAAAGCAGAGAAGCGGGACAATATACTAGAGCAGGTTCCTTTACATTTCACAAAAGAGTCACTGGTTAGGTCAAATGATCTTACTGCAGTTGTTTTTTAGAGCTTGGGAAGAGAAACCATAGCGCTGCAGCTAACTAGCTGTTTGTTTCATCCTGGTGTTCCGGCCTCCTGCTACCACAATATTAAGATTTCTACACAAAAATAACTGTTAAACTTTGAAAAAGCACATTTAATTAAATTCTGATCCCCCCCCCCCCCCCCTCCATGAAATAACAGTATGCTCCAACACACATGCTAAGAAGAAGTGACAAGAAGGAAATTAACTTGCTCTCACATACAAACGAGCACTTACAAATTCACACTTGCTATTCGTTACGGTTGTTGTTTACATTCACTTATTTATACACTATGTGCATTGGTACCAGTTGGTGTCTTGTTTATGTAGATTGCCAAGCAATAGCTGAGTGAGGTTGCTTAAATACAAAATAACATCCCATTTGGGTATGACATCAAAAATAGGAATCAAATAACAGCCAACTTCTTTAAAATATCATGTTATAAAAGTCTTATGCTAGCAAGTGTTTGGGCTCACTGCCCAGATACGAGTCGATTTATATAAAATTGCTATTTTTAGATGTCCAGACAGACGATTGTGTCTTTTTGCTCTTCCACACTTCTCATGTTTAAGGTGGATTCTATTGATTATGATACTTTTATTTATAACAAAGCTTTCTGCCAAGGAGGGCTGGAGGGATTGGGGGAGGGCGAAGTGAGGGGGAAATGGAAGCTGTTACATCTTTCTCTCTTTCTGGTGCGTTTACAACTGCACTTTGTACAGAAATCAGTGTGAACTCAGTTTCCCCTCAGCTAATATGAAATGAGTTAAATCTGTAAAATGTCCAACTAGGAAGTCAAATGTTTCTTAGGGGAGATCTCTGCTACTAAATAGTCATTTTGGGGGGGGGATTTAAAATGTTGATCAAGTGCTGTACAGTTAAATCTCTCAGCATACATTCTGCAAACATTAAAAAAATCGCCAGCTTGCATTTAACAAACGCCATGTTTATGTGAAAGAAAGTGCCGGGGGGGGGGGCTTCAATCTGCTTCATTATGCGGGGAGGCTATGTGTAAATTATCTGAAGTGTCGCATTACAGATTGTTTTGGCCAACGAGCGAATTGAATACAGGTCTTCACTTCCCCGTGAGTACACTGCGGTTACACAGGAAGTCTTCAACTTGACCTACAGCTGTCATGGGTCTCGGTCTCTGTGGGGGATGCCCAATGTAAAGGTCAAACTGAACAAAACAACGCTAACCATCCAAATCATTCTGCTATGTTCTATGTATTATTGTCGATTTACACATCAAGTCATTGTTATCTATCAAAATTCTTTATATAAATATATAATATATATATATTTGTATTTACATCTCTCTTCAAAAAAAAAAGTCAGTAGTGCTGTGCCGTCTATCCTGTCAGAGTTAAATTCACATAAACGAACACATGTGGAGGTCAGTCCAGGTAATGTAGAAATGTGTAAACCTGTAACTGTGATGTAACGAAAGCTTGTCCCACCCAAAACAAAAAACAATCAGAGTGGTAGACCTGTACTTAAAGGAATTATGAATACTCAACTTCACCACCAAACGTTTTTTTGTGGCTGCCTCTCAGTCTTTTTTGTCTCTGTGAGGCCGCATCGCCGTGATCAGCGATGTTACCACGGCGACAGCAGAAGAAGAAGCAGCGTGGTCGCCAGGGCCAGAGGTTCGATAGACAACGTGTGAGCTGAGCCTCGAGCAACCTTTCGAGAGATCATGAAACAATGTCAATACGACAGGGAGAACTGATGAGTTTGAGAAGGAAACAGTGGACGTGAAAGGGGGGGGGAACCGCCGTGACCAACCTGTGGAGGAGGGAGGCGAGGAGGAGGAGGAGGAGGAGGAGGAGGGACGGGACGACGGGCAGGAGCCAACTCCTTTGTCACTGGACTACGACCGCTGGATGTGTCACCTGAACAGATGCAGTGAAAGGCAAAGTACATCAGTATAAGTAAACAAGCATTTGGTACTCGAGTGTCACATGGGTCCATTGTGGGATTGTGTCGTTTAATGTTTTCAAGAGACATATTGATCCTGCAGTATCTTTGTTAGGCTTTCATACAACAGGTGAAACTCGAAAAATTTGAATACCGTGCAAAAGCTCATTACTTTCAGTAAATCAACTTATATAAAACTTGTATATTATATAGACTCATTACATGCAAAGTGAGCTATTTCAAGCCTTTATTTGATTATTTTTTTATGGCTATATAATATTATATATATATATATATTATATATATATATACACACTAATATATTAGTCTCACCTTTTAAGTTGAATTACTGAAGGTAATGAGCTTTTGCACAATATTCACATTTTGTTTCCCCTGTATTTTACTTGACTGTAGCATTATTCATTATTTCCTGCAATAGATTTCGATGTTTCTGCTTCCTCACTAACTACATTTCACACGTTCTTAATAACAGCCGGTGATTTCAGTGTGTGACAATCTGTTCCGGTTGTGTTTGGTTAACTGTTATAAGTGTTGATTGGCAGGCCTCTCATTTCAGAAACAATGAACCGTAACAGTTAGGTTACCAATAAAAGGTGATCCTACTACTCCTCTGCTTTCAGCAGATACTCAAACAGACAAACCTGTTGACATTTTCACCCTGACCCTTTTAAAGAAAACGTTAATCTCGCGATTAAAAAATTGACGTCGTTAAAATGGGTTTGCGTTAACGTCGTTAATAACGCTTTTAACTGACAGCACTAATAAAAAGACAAACAAACAAACTAAGAAACCAACACACACGCAAACACACATAAACAAACAGATCAAGTTAGTGCGCATCCAGCTGCTTTGACACTTTCTTGTGTGTGTGTGTGTGTGTGTGTGTGTTGGCAGTACACCAGCACCTTGTGGGAGGAACTTGGGTAAGTGAGTGGATTAGGACAGGAGGTAGTCATCAGACTGTGCTGGCGGCTGTGTGCACACAGGTACACGTATCAGCCACAGATTCATGCTCACCTGCTCTGTTCCTAAAATCACTCGCAGCAAGCTCTGTCCTGGCAAAGACGCACACAAACAAACAAACACACACACACACACTCATGCACACCTACACACAGACACACCTACTTCGGGAGAAATCTGATTCTGTCTCACAATACACCTGCAGTACAATAGACAAAGAGCCTCTTTCAGTCACTGAGGAATGAGGTGAGTTGTCACACACTCACACAAATATTAAATCTCATAATAATAGAGACATGAAGAAGGTGGGAAAACACCCTTATATACACGCACGCACACCAGCACGCACACACACACACAATATTAGAAATTAAAACCACGGACAAAAAAAAAAATCTGTTTCAAAGACGCATGATGCTTTTGTTTTTCACCGTCTGTGGTGATGAACGCGATGATTTAATCACAGCACAATGTTTACTGGTTAGAATCTGTCCTTTCTCCTGAGCTCTCACAAATAGACGCGTGGGGTGATGTTTGGGACCTTCGGCTCTTGGCTGTGAAAATATGTGTGTGTTTGTGTGTCTGCGTGTGTGTGTCAGTGTGAACTGTTAAGTGGGCATCTCCTCCCACCAGTGCTGAAAACTACGTAGCATTATTATTACTGTTTAAGTCTCCGCACAATTATACAATCTGTTACTTTTGTCGGAATAGAAACGGAAACTATGTAAAGAATACGGCATATTGCTATTGAAGGGAGCTGTTTTTTGATAAAGAGGTCAAATAGGCTTTAAAAGTATGGTTCAGATTTCAGAGTCTCTGGTTCAGTTTAGAGGATTAAAGGGCAAAATAATTCTTAAAGACATGGATGCCAACTGCTGAATAGTGATGACAGAAGACATGCATATGAACAGTAACAACAGAATAACTAGGGGGTTGACTAACTTAATATTATAGGCTACTTTACACCACGATACTTCGAAGGGATAAGCATTTTACACCACTACATTTATCTGGCAGCTATAGTTACATAACAAACTTAAATTACAAAAATGGTTTAAAAAAGTTAACCATCAACATATAGAGTACAATATTTAAATTAGAGCCACCATAACCAAACACAATAATACACGTTAAAGCATTTCTAATAATGATTAAACAACGATATGTTTTAGTCTAATAATTAGCAATAGTAAACACCTAATCTTTCAGCAAAATTGAGACTTTTAATACAGATGATAAGAATCAATTTTTCAATTCAGCAATTTTACTACGTAAAGTATTTTAAACTGTGTTATTGCTTAAGTGGATGAGTTTAAATGCTTCCTCAATCCCAAACTAAATAACACATGTAAAAAATAAAAGCTGAATTGATTAACACTGTCCCAGTCGCAAGTAGTAAAAGGGCAGCAATTCATACAGTATCATATTTAACAAATTCATTGTTTAGTTGATCCAATTAAATAAACACTTATATCCACTGTAATGCATTAAATAGATTTGTGTTTATGGATTATCAGAGCACAAAGGTACGGTTTATTATTAGACTTAACCTATTACATTATTGCGCTCAAACCTCAGTCTCAAAAGGCTGCTCTGCATGTCCACGTTTGTGTTTGTGCTCTGGAGGCAGGTGGCAGAGCGCAGTCTCTTCTTCCATGCCCTTCATCATGTTTGTCTCTTAGCAACAATGAGAACATGTCACATGATGGGGTGATTTGGCAACAAATACGTCCACTCACAAACACTCCCAGCCGGGATGAGTGATGAACATTGTCCCTGGTCGTATGGGGTAGTTTATCCTTCCCTAGAATGAGTAATGAGTGCGTGTGATAATAAGATGGCAGAAGTGACATTTGGAGAACCAGAAAGTTGCCGTGGTAGATGGCAGACCCCAGATCAGTGCAATCGCAGATCTTTATTGACATCCGGCATGCAGGCAGCTTGCACAGTTTGCCTCCTGAGAGGTGAGAGCTGCACTGACAGTTAACAATGCAGGCAGAAGAACAGAGCGACATTTATACATCATCCAATGCTGTCCCAGCAAATGAATGTGTGCGCAAAATGAATATTGGACATTTTTAGAAAACTGCAATTTCTCTGACATATGATGTAATGTGGATAATCCATTATAGAGTTCAGGCGTTAGCATCAAAGCCTCACCTTCAAAAAGAATCTCCCTCGTCGTGCATTCCAGAGAAATTCCCTTTCATGCACTTCTGAACTTAGCCATCTTAAACAAAAACAGCTTCTTCCTAATAAGGGCAAACAATACTGGGTGCGTTTGTGCATGAACACTGGGTCTCACAGAGATGTGTTAGTCATGCTTTGATCAGAATGCTCTGTGTGTAACGCATTTTAGTGTGTAGGAAAGGCTGCATTTGTACCATCTTGTCTGGTCACAGAAGGTAACCTCAGGTAGTTCAGGTATGTGTGTATGTTTGTCCATGTGTTAGAGAAAACCAAGGTGATTATGTGTGTGTGTGGGAGTTTGTGCTTTAAGGACCGTGTTTGATGTCAGATGCCTGTGGCGTATTGGGCACAACTGTCAATTAAGGCCCCAATTATGCCCAATCTTGCTGCTCCTCAATTTCTATGTATACAACAGACATTCATTGTCTCTCTCTTTCTGTTTCCTATACAAACACACACACACACACACACAGGTGACCTTGAAAAGCGTCTGGATGGCTAGTGTGTGTAAGTGTGTAAATGTATCCCCAGCATTTCCAGCTGAATCAGTAATGAGCATTTCATTACTTCAGCCTCAGATCCCCAGGGATGAAACACACACACACACACACACACACACACACACACACACACACACACACACACACACACACACACACACACACACACATACACACACACACACACACACACACACACACACACACACACACAGGCAGGCAGGCAGGCAGGAAATATGTCCAAATACCAATGACTGTGACTACTTTTAAGCACCAAAGGAGCCGTCCGACACACTGCACTGTGACTCCTAATATTCACCACTAATGTCACCTTGGTATTTATGGACTTAAAGAGACAGTCAACTTAATCATTTAGGCGAGAACCTTTAGAAATAAGAGTCATCAAATGGGTCCCTGGAGGGTCATTTGACAAAATATTTAAAGTATTTTACTTAGCGTATACTTTATTAGACTTTAATAGTGATGCTTCACATCTCAGGGGGAAGGGATGAGAACGTTTAGCAGCCCCAAAGCTTAGGGATTAAACCTAAATAAAATGTTATGAATGTGACAGAAATTACTTTTTAAACTTTGTTTACTGCATTTTAAAGTGAATCACAATCATAACAATCCACCAAAAACTAATTGTGGACTAGAGTTAGAAACATTTAATTGGATCCGAAATCTCCAGGTCCACTTTTCCCAAATGATTCGTGTGGGGACTGAAATGTAATTTCCATGGCAACGGCTTGTGCTTGTTTTCATTAAACAGTCAACGGTTTGACGCAGAGAAGCATCTTCCCCAAGGTCATTCTCGCCGAGGTCAAACAGAGCCTCCAGTGGAATCACGTGACCGTTGGAGGAGACAATGAGCTGAAGATTGAACACAGCAAGGTACTGTGATTGGAGGCAGATGAAAGGCAGAACGCTGCAGAGTGATTGGTCGGTCCACGGTGGTACATGGATGCGAGCCTACGGGGCTGTTGGGTGTTGGTGTGTGCGGCATGTGAGCCCTCCTTTGAATACGTGAGCGACGCTGGAGGTGCAGCCAGGGAAGACGAGACAAAGCAAGGGCTTCTTAAGAAAGGTCCGGGAATGACAGCAACACTGCTGAGAGGAGGACTGATACATAGGTGATGTCTAATCAGATGTGCCTGAACGAACTCAGTCAAGTGTAGCGACGAGCAGGGACGTGGACGTTAACGTTGATAGACAAGCGTTCAGAGAGAGGACAGGACATGAATGTATAAGAATACAGTGATATGTTTGATAGAAGTTATGGGTGCATTGAAGGCTGCGGTGCACTTAGCTTTTCAGTTCAGTCTGTGATGTGCAGCATTTCGTGGAAAGTTAAATCATTTTATCTCTTTCGGGGTGAGTTAAACCAAAGAGGAAACCACAAGTCGCTTTGAATGAGAGAGACAATGAGAGCAAAGTGAATGTGTAAATCTTCAATGAGCCGCATCTCCTGCCCCCCGGATCTATGCCTTTAACCCAAGCTTATTAAACATTGCAGCATGACGGAAAATGCAGTACGTGACCTCTATTATTGTGTTTTTCCTGTTACTGCCTATTGTCCCATAAGTGCTCCTCCTTATCTCCTCCTTCTCCCAGCCTTGATGTTTCTTTCTATGTGCCTTTATGTGTGTGTTTATACATATATGTGTATGTATATGTATTTTATTTCTTTATAACTGATTTGTAAAATTAATTTAGGTGGAATTGCAAATGAGTACTCTCTAACACCTCCATTTATGAAAATGGCACCAGGGGTGAAATTTCATAAAACTCACCCTTTAAAACAACACAGTTACAGATGCCAACAGCAGGAGCCACCCACCTTGAGCTTCAGCTCTTCAGAGAAGGGCGAAAGAACAAGTGGCCCCTCTTGCTGAGATAATCTAAAGACTAAACAATCTATATACATTCCACGAGCCACAGTTAGCCACTGTTAATTTAATGTGTACTAAATGTATTTCTAATGCGTGCAGCTCATTCGTGTGTGAGGCGAGAGCCGCGGCTGCTCTATCTTCTACAGTACAAGGCATTACGAGAAGAAAACGCTTCAGCCTGGATCTCTGGAGTAAAGCTGCTGCAGAGGTGGGATACTGATTGCATTCATAGCCGATTTTATGCCCTCATGTTCTCCGGTGCATGCATGGACAAAGCAGTTTTACTTTATTGCAGTGATCAAACCGATCCAAAGGCTCGCTCTGGGAACCTTTATATTCACGGGTGCAAGATTGGAAGCCTCGCCAGGCTTTTTATTGTTCTTTCTGGCTCCTTTTGGACATATGCTCACAAATGGAGATCAACTCGTCCTCAGACAGAGAGGCAACGTAGAAAACACTGGTCTTTCCCTTTAAAAGGAACTGGCTTCTAAAGGCTTTGAGAATGTTGCCCTAGGGAAGTGGGGGAGAAGCCAGAGGAGCAAGGCAGAGACAGTGAAGGGAAGCTACTTGGAGAAGGCAGGACAATGAATAGAAAAGGATTAAGCAATGAACATTATTTACTTATATGTCCATTATCTACGGCAGAATTAGGATTAGAACCCAATACCAGCATCATTTAAACGGCAAATTAAACTACGCTTAGCCAGATCCCTCGGCCCTCTTACCCAAAGGAGAAAGGAGGTTACAGAAAGCACAATGCAAAAACACAAAGGCCCATGTAGCTTGGCCAAGAGAGAGATGGCATACAATCTGCTACAATCCGCCACGCCTCTTATCTTTCTGTCCATCTCTATCTTCATTGTCATCAAATAACGACCCATGGGGGGACTGACTACCTGGTAGCCATGGTTACAGGGTTTGAGTGCTCCTTTTGTATACACCTTCCCTTACAAAACACTGTGTGCATGTCTGTATATATATATATGCATATATATATGTATACAAAGTCGGCATTAGCGTTTTGGTACACCAGGAGGTTTATAGTACAGCATTTGATGCAGCAAACAGAAGAGAAGCTGTGATTACATTCACATTACCGACACTATGGGACCTGTGTATGTTGGGGGGGAGACAGAGAGATCGGAGAAGAAAAAAATTAAATCAATCAGTTGAATCGCTCTGAACGAACGGGGAGGGGAGGATGACGGATGACCTATCGATGAAAGAGGAGGGGTAAAAAAAAAAAGGAGAAAAAAAAATGGCCAAAGAGGTTCCGTCCACAACAGAATGTCTTCAGGCGTCTGCCTTGTTCTTTGCTTTTGACGTGTTGACATTGTTTAATGAGTGATTATCCCTCTCTGAGCGAAGAGTAAATGTCCTTAAAATAAACAATATTAGGCTGTGTACTGTCTCAGCATGATTCAAATATCTTCTCACTATTAAATGTCCCACACAGACCAGAAGCAGGCTTGGCAATGAACCCGACGTTTTGAGGTCTGATTCCAGCTCTTGACTGATATTTCCTGGCAGATTTCTTATCCTCCTTTCAGAACTCAACAAAAGCCCAAAATATCATGAGAATTAATTAGAGGACAGGGAGGATATTTAGTTCGCAATTTTAACTTTGTTCAAATCTGCTGCTCGGGGATGGAAACGCTGTGTGTGTGTGTGTGTGTGTGTGTGTGTGTGTGTGTGTGTGCCGGTTTATTATTAAGGAAGAGATTACGAGTCAAGAAGCAGCACACGACAGGATCCGCTGGGTCCGTCACACAGAGAACCGAACCATCCGTGAAACACAGCGGATTACACAAAGACGTTGTGCGCACGCACAAACAAGAGGCCATCAACATTCATTTGGGTATGCACGTCCACATAATCCAAAATCCTTTTTTCTCACTGACATCAAATTGTATTTCTGTGCTCTTCCTCTGCTGTGAAATACTAAGCCGCGCATTTAACCAATTCAGGCATGTTCTGCAGGCAGAATATTAAAAGGAAAGAGAGAGTGAGAGTTATTCCGTTGTGACACACAGATTTAAAAGCAGTTCTATCCAAAATCAGTGACCTGCATTACTTCATTTGGTGTTCTATTTATACATTAACGGAACGCGACTGATTTAATACAGCATAAGAAGGAAAATGATTTTTTTTTTTTAAACATTTGGTCCCAGTGATGTGTGCGGCCGAGCTGATGCTCAGTCACTCTTTCAGCTTCAGTGCGCGTGAGGCTTATTTATGCACGAGGATGTCCCGAGCGGGTGAACATGCATCAAATACTGTTCACTGCTCACTTTTCATGAGGATTCTTTCTCCACGCATTCATTGTGGTTTCGAGAGAGACACGATCCCCGCTCGCCCCCCCCCCCCCGCCCCCCATCAGCTCTGTAAATCATAACCAGCTATTTTCTCTATAAATAGCCAATGTACCAGTTTCAGGCCCGGGCGGGAGGCAAACCGTGCCTACTCTGTAACACACCTCTGTGATATGTGCTTCCCTCGCTCTCAGCCAGGTTGACCTACTTGGCCACAGTGTTGGTTCTTGTGCCACTTGTGTGTGTCTATTCCCTTTTGAACTGCTTTTCTGTGTCCTGCCAGTCGGCCCCCATGTCGAGTCAAAGTCAACATGACAAACTGAACGTTCAAAATCAAAGATGAAAAGATTTATTTATTTTTTTTACCCAATAGCAAATGGCCCTTGACCAAGGGGTTGTGAGCCACTGACCCTACAGTCTACTGTTGCAACTGCCTTCTCTGCCTTGTGTCACCATACTGAAAAACACTCACAGCTCCAGTAATGATGAGGACAGTGCAAGGATAATTAGTGGGACAATGAGTGTGGGCCCTGTACTGGGCCAAACTCTGCTGAAGCGTAACAGATATGCAAAACAAATACCGGGTGTTTCTCTTGTGTCGTGTCAGGACAATGAGTGGATGGGACAGCTGTTGTAATATTTAAACTTCTTGTGGTTAGCTTTTTTTACTACAGGTGGTTGGGTCAAACAGGAAGACGCTGCCTTGAGACAATGACTGTGGTGTGATATTTCAATATCACATACGTGAAAATATGTTCAACTGAAGACCAAAACAAGGGGCTTCAGGTTAAATTTAAATGTAATTCAAACCACATTCATATTTTACAGGGCTCATAATGCATGTCTTTTCATGTATCTTTACTACTGCTACCATTACAATGCTCCTCAACAGATTCGTTACATTGAAAAGGGTGGTACACTTTGAGAATGATCTCACGTTGTCATTTCTCATCAACAATTTGTATTACATCGCGTCATCGAGTTACTGCATTAACTCTGTGGGATACCACGGTCTGTCAAGGCTTCTGACTCTTCCTCTGACACCCATTTATTATGTTCAAGAATGAGCCCGCTGAATAAGTCAATATATAATTATGGTTTATTGTTTCCATTCATGTTTTTCGGGATGACCAAGCAGTGTTGGTGCATCCTTTTTCCCAGCCGAGGTGGAAATAAACCGCTGAGACGGGCAGAAAGTGAGATGAAAAAAAGAACGAGGTGGAGGGGCAGTTGAATCCATCTTTCGGTACTCTCCCTGCCTCTGGGCATTTCCCTGCTGGCACCAGATGTGTGGAGGCTGCAGCATTTTGAAACCCCCCCACCCCACCCTGACAATGAACTGTGTGCGTGGGTGTGTGTCTGCGGTATGTCCTGATGTGCGATGTTTAAATAAGAACACCAATATGTGCACAGGAGGAAGACAAACTCGCACGTGTGCTTCAGTTCATGTGTAAATTATATTTGCTGTTCGGTTTTTGTATGTTTATGCGTGTGTGTGTGTGCGTGTGTGTGTGTGTGCGTGTGTGTGACTCACCGTTTTCCACACCAGATGCATCACAGCCATCTTCATCATCGCAGTCATCTCCGCTGCCTCTTTCCATCTGTGCACTCCCTCCCTCCTCTTCTTCTTCCACTTTCCCTCTGCTTTTGCTCGCCCAGCCAAGGTCCACTAACAGCTCCTAAACAAAACATGCATTCAGTGATGTTTTCATGCCTTCTGGGGGACACTGTGTTCATTTTGTGGAGACGAAAAACTCTCCACCAGCTTAAATCTAACCTTTACCTTAAACAAAGTCCTCAACATCATTGAGGTGATTTACATGATGGGGGGACACACCACGTAAGGAAGACGAGACCCCAAAATGTGACGGTGTATTATGTGCTCACACGAAATGTGGAACATTTTCCCACACACACACACTAACAAACACACAAAATAATCCGTGAACACAAATTGCTCCATGAATGGCAATGTTGGTCTGACTTCACGTGGAGCAGCATCATAAGATCAAAATTGCAATTTGTCTGATAGGTTTATCACGTAATACTTGCAAAATGATGTCTACTACTGACATTCCATCAGCCTCAGTTGAACTTTGTGTGCTAATTAGCAAATGTCAGCATGCAAAACCTCTTAACTGATTTACATCAACAGCATCCAGGAGCAAGTGGATTTTTTAGGCCTTTAACTGACTTGCCAATGAGTAACAGGAGTGTAAGACACAATAGCCTTCAGCTCCAATATGGTCATGGGAACCGAACAATGATAAATAACAACAAAGAAATTATGTCATTTCTTACCCGCTGAAAGCAGGAAACAACCACATGAACACTTTTGTGCAAACACCATGTTACAGAAAATGTACAAATACAAGAAGATACACAATTGGTTTGCAGTATGAAAAATATGTTTTTTACAGACTCAAGGTAGGTAATAAATCAGTTCAGTCTGAGGGCAGAGACCAAACCACCACCTTCATAAAAGGAAAAAGATATGATATCTAGACTTTATTCTTTTTTACTTTAGTTAACATTTCCACAAAGCAAAGCTGCACGATGCCTCCAAAATGATAACATCTATCATCATGAAGTGAGGGATGACTTTTTTGAGTTTTTTAATTGTTTATGAAGAGCTCTGCTTCCATGAATAAAAGTTGCTTGTTATTAGATAACCAAATCCATTGTACAGTCCAATATCTGAACATGGCTTAACTCGGCCTAGAAAATATAATCCCTTAACAAACTAATTATGGTATAAGCTGTTGCTATATATTGTGGCGCATACACACTGAATGAGTATGCAAATGCTGTATATAATGTGCAGCATTAAGTCTACTTCTAATGATACTGCACTTTTCATACATGGCTACGCATGGAACAAAAAGAAAACTATTTTAAATGGACTAAAACATCACTTCATTGGGTTCATTGCTCCGGGACACTTGAGCGTGAGACACGGAGCGAGTCAGGGTTCAAACCACCGCCTTTCAGTTCCCAGCACACCCTTTCTCCTCCATGCGCCGCCGCCTGCATTTTGTCTAGGCCAAGTTTCAAATTTGGACACATAAGGAGGGACATCTGGCCTCCACTCTACAGTGCGGAGCAGCCGGTGGAAACCAGGTCAACAAAGGTTATTATACGACAGCGTGTCCGAAGGGACATTGAGACAGACTCTGCAGTGATTCAGCGTTATGTCACCGGACCTTAAATGAGGGCTGAGGGAAGACAAAAACACATTACAGCAATGTTTCCACCACAACTTTTTTTCTGGCCATGTAGCTGGCGCTCAAACAGAATGTTTGAGTCATGAGGCAACAAAACCCTCCAAAGAAACAAATAGGCCGTCAAGTCAAATAATTCAAGAGTGACAGCTCCAAGGTGGTCCGTCTAAATGACAGGCGAATGACACAAAAAGGTATGATCATTTTGGAATTAGTTCCAGCTATCAGATGATCAATACTTGAACTGGTAAGTTACACTTCTTAAGTCAATATATTATTATTATTAGGTTTTAGAAAATAAGTAGTAGTGGGCTGTACTTTTGGAATATATCAGCCAACACTATGAATGATGTACAAGTTTAGGTGTTGCACAAAACGATGATCTGAAACCTAAACCCAGTGTTGGGAAAGTTCACTTTCTACATGAACTAGTTCAAAGTTCAGTTCACACATTTTAAAATGAACTAGTTCAGTTCATAGTTCAAACTTCAAAATATTTGAACTAAGTTCACAGTTCCAACTGGTTGAGTTCTTTTTTTCCATACGTTGCTGCGAGCTATTATTTTTCAAAATTATTGCCACAGCCCAGAACCACAGACAGCAATTATTATAACACTGAAGCTATGCATCATATTTAATCTTCATATCCAATTTTGAATCCTTATCCAACCAGGGTTTTCATTAGCATTGAGGGGACATTGTTGCTTTAATGTTGCTGTCCATTCACTCCACACTAGCAGCAGCTGCAGCGTTCACCCCTACAGTACATTCTCAGTTAAAAGGCCTAGTAATGGCCCAAAAGGCCCATGTAAAACCACAATTGGTCATTTTCACACTTAATTTTGTTAATTAATGACCTATGGAGGTGCTGTTTGGCAGTTTTTTATCACCTTTCGAGCTTCATTCATTTTTTTTAAATATTTGAGTGCTATGTATCTTCTCTAACCTCTACAAATCTAAAGAGCATTTTTCCCAAATTGGCTACTACTTTAAACAAAGAAGAGTCTGTGATGAAACATGCACTCCAGTAGCCCCTGATGATGAGTGGGGAGACCGCTGCCCTTTTCCTATGCGGGAGCAGCCCTCGCAAGGCCGATTAGACTTATCCTGGTTGGCTAAACATACACACAAAAATTCATAACTGCATGGATAGAAAACTGGCTACTAATGGAACCCCATTAGAGGGCAAACCCACTGCTGCGTGGGTCTAATTATCAACATTGTACCTCGTTATCACTGTGAAAAATAAGAGAGGGAGGGAATAACAGACGGACAGAAGGGCAGACCTCCAAAACACGGCCGCTAAAATATAAAAAATAGTTATCTTATTGGCTATTGTGTTCTTTTCTCCAATCTTAAATGTGCAAGTGTGTAAAATGCACACATTAGGGCCATGGACAGTTAAATGGTGTGCGTTAATGTGTGTGCCTCAGATGATCTCTCCCACAGAAAAAGCACTAGTGCAGCTAAAGCATAAAAAGAAGCAGGTCCCGGGTTTTTAGAGGTGCTTTTAAACTACGGTGTGTACACTACCTACACTTACTACACACTGGGTTTGTCGGTGTGACTTGCATTCTAAAAATTCAACATAAATTCAGCAGTTACGCAGGTCCAAAAACATTGACTTTCTTCATAGTGTTTGAGTGTGCGTGATTCACGGATCTCTCGAGTGTCTTTAGAGCAAAGAATAATAGGACATGTGGGGCATTCATAGAATTAATGGGCTGGAGAAAACAAATCTCCTAAATAAGTGATTGCATGGTGTGTGTGTGTGTGTGGTGTGTGGAGTGTGTTTGTGGATGTGGCCGGAGGGTGGGGGATGAGGGGGGGGCGCTGGCTTGCCATTTGCCTAGAAAATTAGTCAGAGCGCAGAAAGAGCTTCAACAGCAAAAAGAAAAAATCTGCAATAGCGTGTGCCATAAATAGATGAAAATGATGATTTTACGAAGCCAAACGGCACTTAACGGATTCTATGGGCAGAATACAATTTTCACCCTTTAACTTATGATAAATCACTGCGGGAGTTAAAGATAGCATTGAAGGAAGCTCCTGCCATGTGATTGGTATCATTAATGCAGTTTGAATTGATCCTATTAGCACACAGCCTGTACCAAAGTTCCATTGTTACCCAGAAGTAATGAAACCTGCCATCATCAATTGCTGCTAAAAATAGCACTCCGGCAAAAGCAGTATATTTCTGTTTGATCTGTTTGGCAGATATACTGACAGCATCTCTTTCAAAACCACTTGGAAAAAAAGCATTTATTTGTGCCAACAGACAGGGTGTGAACGTTGACTTTAGCACTCCAGATACTTCACAGCCTTATGATGGAATTTGTTAACAGTAAAACAAGTACATAATATAACCAGGCTGACCCTTTAATGGTTTTGTTGTTGACTTGTTTTTCATTTGTCTGTACTTTCCCCCTGTCTGCCTGTCCAGCTGTCTCAAAAGGGCCCAGAAAACCCCTTAGTAGCAAAATATGAATCATCATCATGAATAACCTTGATGTATCATTCCACATCATTTTATGAATCACTCATGCAACTCTCATCCCCATATTACCATGCAGTTCAAAGCCTTTAAAGTGCAGCATGAATCCTTGTTGAAATAATGATTATATTATTGAATGTTACTATCTATATCAGTCTGGAGTGCTGACGTTTATTATATTGAGCAGCGGTTCACATGTGCATGATAACGAAGGATTGAGAGACGTATACAATATACAAATACATACACAAACACAGACCCCTAAATACATACACAAACCCGTAATAATGCCAAGATTTGTGGAAAACATTCACCTCACCCATGCTTGTTGTAATGTGAAGATACATGTGTACCTGTGTTAGCTGCTCCAGCCTCTGTTTCGCCCCCTTCAGGACAGGATCTGTATTACGGACAGTCAACTCGGGGTTCTCCTTCTGTTCTTTAAAACTGCTGCCAACCACACGACCTGCGTAGCTACAGAAAGACAGAAAAGGAGAGAGACATGAAGTACTTTCTGTCCTAGTTCTTCGTAGGAGTGTGTGTGTGTGTGTGTGTGTGTGTGTGTGCGCGCTTGTGTGTCTCCCACTGCCCCAATTTTGTCACAGTCATTTATACTAGTGTGTTCAGTCAGGGTGTAGTGATTCACTTCAAGTGCAGGGGCGCGTACAATTACAAAAACACACATGAGCACACACCTACTCCTACAAATATCGTACAGACTTGTATTCAATATTCAGCTATGGGGACATGAGTTTGTCTTCTGGCCCCTTTGACCCAAATACTCAATCAACATTTGCACAGTGGTTTCTCTCGTATATGTACTACTGCGTACTACGTATTTTACTTCATCTTATTTTACTCTTATCATCAAGACAGATTCCTCTATGTATAACAACAGATGTGGAAATAAATGCCTTCTGATCATGAGGTTATGTTGTGTTTAAACTTTAATCACAGCGATGGATTTCAATGGCTGTGCTGATTTTGGTTCCATGAGAGCAGATTTCTGACCTGGCAAAAAAAGACAAACTATTGGGTGGAATGTGTTAAATAGGTGCAAGAGTGTTACCATGAAATGATCCTTGGTGCTATATAATGTATGTATTTCCGTGGTGTGTTGTAAGTAGGTATCACACGTCATCTTGTCGCCGTGGGCGGTTCACAGTGGGTGAATCAAATGGAAAAAGAAGTGAGAAACAAGAAGGAGAAGAAGACAACGGTTCATGGCTCAAAACTTTCCAAGTCCCCAAGTTGCTGGTGAAATCTTATCAACCACAAACTGAGACACACACACACTCTATGCGTGGCAACGGCAACGGGGGACAAGGATCGTGGGAACCGGCGAGCAAGTCAATCAAATATAAGAAAAAACGAAGCTACTCGACTAATGCCAGGAAATGATTAGATGATGAAGACGGCGGTCCTCTGGAGCTGCGCTAACCCTCGATTCAGCTCCACCCAGAAACATAAGCCCCGATGCATGTCTCTAATTAACTTTCTCAAATGGCTGTTTTATTCTCACACAGATTTATTTCTGATATAAAAGGGTCATATTCTGGTTAAAAAGTCTCACTTCGTTCAAAACGTTGGCGTCCTGGAGCCTCGCAAAGCAAAGTGCAGCCGTCTTTGTGTTTTGGCTTCAACGAGGCCGACGTTGGCAGTCCATGACCACTGGGATCACATAGACCGCCTGTGAGCTGTCTCTGTGAGAATCGTTTTCCAATCTAGCGTTGAGCAAGTTCACATTAAACATGCAGCCAACCGCTAACAACGTCAACAGATCAAGAGCTGCATGTTTAATTCAAGGGAGGGTGAGACTCCTCGGGGGGAATCGGGTCATTAGAGAGGCAAAAATAATATGACGGATTGCGAAAGAGCTACATTGAATAAAATCAGAGAAGGAACTAAGTAGTAAACATTTCACTGCTGACACGGTCAACATGCTCAGTGATCCAGAAAGAATATGGGGGAAAAAAATGATCACTAAAATATTTGCTCGTTTGTTTCATGAAGAGATGCAGTATTACAATGTGGTGTTCTGCTGCAATGCAGACACTAATACTTTAGACTTAAAGAGGATTTGTACTTTCTCTGCACAGTATCTGCTTAAACAGAATCAGCAGATCACGGTATAATATGAAGATGTATTTAATAATCCAAAATGACATTTCCAAACCTAAGCATATTGGCTATGATGGCACACATACACGCAGACTGACAGGGTGAAAAAAATGGCAATAATGATAATAGTGTGAGGCTAGAATTGATGTGGAGGGCTACAAGAAGCTGTTGTTGATTAGACATTTCCAGATAAATGACAGACAGTACAACAATATTTAGGACAACAATAATCACTGCAATATACATATACCGCAAATGCAGAGGGGCCACGTGAGACAATTCCCATGAGTATGACCATGCAAGAAGTGATGGAAGGATCAATTGATACAAGGAAAGGCTCCGCTATGGTTGATGCTATAGAAGGAAGAATAAGAGCCAGGCTGCATGTATTACTGTATTTGTTATTGGCCAGATGAAATACCCTTAAATTCTTTGCCAGCCATAACATATCTGAACTGATTTTGTTGTCAGCTAAGAGCATCATAGGAGGCCAGGTGGGGGGAGAAGTGGCTTTACTTGGTTTGATTTGACTGCCTTTGAGGATTGCTAGGTTCAATTAGAATGAGTTATTTTCCATCAGATTGAATGGCTAGTGTCGTTAATTAGACCTGGCGTCTGATCTTTTGACTGCAAAGAAACAAGGCATGATGTTAAAAATATAAAGTATTCTGTACAAAGGTTAGTGAAGTTACAGAGAAGAAAATTATGTGGTAATCTATCTGTAGTTACAATTTGGCAAATGCTCTTTATCTGTTTGAGTAATAAAAATACATCTTGTGGATTTTGCTTTATATTAAAGTGGAGAAAAAGATGCAGCAACTGCACATCGTAAGCAATTTTCGTACATCCAATATTGCTGTCCAGATGAATGTATTGGACATTGTCAGGGCAGTGAATTAACTATTTGCCAAATTGCAGACTGAATGTTTGATGAGGTGATAATATGCAGAAAGTGTGCAGACGATGCAGAGAGTGACACTTAATAACATCTGGAGAACGCCGGGCATAAATCACCCATTTGTCATAATGACAAAGCTGCTCTGCTGTTGCCCTCGGTTACTGCAAGGTTGTTAACGGCAACGTTTAAAGCAACTGTGGTATGCACGAAAATACAAAACACACACACACACACACTCATACAAACGCAGGGAAAAAGTAATCACCTTTGAAAATGATTTAATCTAAGGGAGGTGTGTGTAATTAGAAGAGTAACAACCTTAATTGTAATTATAGGTTGCATTCCTGTGGAGTAATTTACCCACACACACACACACACACGCACTAGAGGCTTACACACACGCACTAGAGGCTTATACCTGACATGAAGGCAATATGGTTGATTTGGAAAAATTATCTCCACAAATGATCCACTTAACCCCCTTTGGACAAATCTTCCTGTGTTTTTAACAGCATTTCCTTGATTCAGTAAATCATCAGTGGCTGATTGAAAACAGATCTTCACGCATAAGGAAATTGGTCATATTGATTGATTGACCTGCCACAACCAATGTTCTGGAGGTGGAAGCAGTTTAGGAGGATAAGATGCCTCCCTCTTCTGGAATAAATCAGCTATTACAGAAGCAACTTGTCACATAACCAGAACAGTTTAATCAGTTTAAAAAACATGCTGCACATGCATAAAATGCTAAAATAGAACTTGAATATACCACCACGGTTTGCCAATACCTATACCCAATGTATTAGTTGATAGACCTGAATATGCTTGTCACATGGTTCAGTTGTAATAGGTATTATAATAACAACTTTAACTGAATGTGTGTATCTTAATGACAAACTGCCTTCTCGCTCTGACTGTTGAATCTGTGAAAGTGGATATGGTGGAAAGATCTCCTGCCTGTTGTGTCCTGCCATCGTATTCCAGTTTATGTGATATTGCCTTTTGGACTGGGAATACATTGCTGGACCCTTCTTCCACTGAGCATCACAGTGCCAGCTTGTGTCCGCATAAGAGAGCACATCGAGCACTCTTCACACTCTCATCATTCTGTGCGGTTTGTCTATCTTTTTTTCTCACACCTATATACACTCTCGCTTGCACAGACATTTGTAAGTGAAGTGGGTCAGAGGGCGGAGGAAATGAATGGAGGTCTCAATAGAAGAAGGAGAGATGAATGGATGGCTGAATTAGGGAATGAACGGTTGGATGGATAGATGCAGGAGAGGAGAAGAAGATGTAAAGAGGTCAGACGGGCTGAACTCCAACATGCAGGAGAGTAAAATATCTATTTATCCTAATAAAAAAAATACAGTCTGAGAATATTTTACAACTTGTTCATGTTGAGATACCGCTTATCATCATTTTGCAACACTTTATCATAGTTTTTTTTTAAAGACTAGAAATGTTATTGTGTAATTGGTTTTGAAAAAACTTGCCACTTGCAAAAATAGTCCAATAACAACATAATCCACAATCACACTATATTATTCTCAAGTGTGTGGCTTCTGTGCACCTGGATTCTGCCAAAATCTGAAATATATCTGCTTCCTTCAAGTGCCAGTACTGTGTTGGTGTTAGCAACACCATCAGATTTTTATTCACTTAAGCATTTTACAATCGATGGTGTAATCAGCAATCAATACTTGATGGTATCTCTTCAAAGGATATACACGAGTGTATACCCCAGTTTTACATTAGTGTACAGCAGGGGTCTCAAACTCGCGGCCCGCGGGGCCAATTGCGGCCCTCGGGATGATATTTTGTGGCCCTCACCTTGATCTGAAAGTTTCATATTGTAGCGACCGCGCTGTTAGCTGCTGTGTGGGACAATGTTATGATGTTCTGGTTTCCTACTGTGTGCCTGTCCAGTGAATGCGGCATGCGTGTGAGTGACATGGGGGGGTCATGTGTGTGTGTGTGTTTGTGTGCGTGTGAGAGTGAGTGAGGGAAAGAGAGAGAGAGAGAGAGACGGGGGAGACACACACACACACACACATACAATTTGTTTAGCGTGTATAGTAGCAGCCGCTACAGCTGTGTCTGCCTGTGACGGTGGTGTGGGGACGAAATCTGATGGGAACGCATTACCCCCCCCCCCATAATCTACAAAAGTTAAATTGCAGTTAAATATTTTAACGTAATTTCAATGCATAAATATTCAGTGCTAGAAATTCAATCACCTTTTTCTTTCAAAAACTGATGACACAGATTTACTCCCATACAGATCATCTCACAGTCTGCGAGTATTGCTGGGTGCGTGTTGGTTTGTGTGTCACTTGATACGTGTGTGCGTGCTTGTGAATGTGTGTGCATGACTGTGAATGTGTGTGTCTTGTTACCAGTTTAGGCTGCCAACGTAATCACCATGAGAAAGACTCTGGGAAGAAACTCTCTGACCTTCACAACCAAGCCCCTCCACCCACCCTGGCAACTATAAGGAGACACACACACACACACACACACACACTTGTCCCTTATTCTAAATTGGAAAATCATTGTGACTAAGAATTAGACACTGTCTAATGCCAGTGAAGAAATTATGACTGGTATATAATGCTCATTAAGTTAAGGAAAGTAACTCAACAACGCAAGAGATTTCACTTTGATATCAGGCTTGCCTAAAGTAACAGACACATGATGTTCACTGGTGAAGTGCAGAGCCAGTAGTTGTTATATGAAAACCCTCCCTCTCTCATTGAATGTATACCCCTTTCCCCGTGTTGCTTTAGCTTTGAATTCAAGCACAATGGATCAAAGAGTATAGCAATCAAATGCAACATTCTTTCAAACGCAATTGCATTTTCATCACTCAGGCAATGTGGAAATATATGACCAAGAAAGGCCAGAATCGAACTTGATTAATCATCCTGGAGCATACAGCATCATCTCTGTACGAATGTTTGTTTGGAATAAGATATTAACACACACACACACACCTCTCTATGACGTCCTGGCCACTCCAGCACGTGTGCTGCTCAACCTCCATCTCACTTTCACAAAGCATCTCTGGCAGCTCGGAGAAAAACCACCGGTACCGCTGGATGGAGCCCTCAAACTCCCTGAAAGAGAGACAGGGATTTTGTGGAGGATGCTCGGGTCGCTCTGATGTTTCATTGCATCACGTTTCTATCACGCTATCAGTGTAATTTACCTTTGTAATTATAGACAAATATTTCAGTGCAGCTGATGCAATTGAATTTACCGTGACAGTTTTTTCAAGCTGCGACTCTTGTCACCTCTGGACCCTTTGAGGACGAATGACCTAGAGGAATGTGCAAGTAAAAAAAAAGAAGATTTGAATTCATTGACCATGACCAAAGGTCAAAAGGTAAAAAGGATTACTCCTCCGTCGCTTTCCACATTTAATCCACCCTCTGTGGCTGAATTCCTACTCGCCGCATGAAGCCAAACCTCGGCCTCAGAACTCACTATTTCATCAGACGTATGGGACTCACCTCCGGGATTGTGGCGGCAGACGTTGGCGAGCAGCCGCCGAGGGAGGCGATGTCTCGTTGGACCTCTCTGAGGTCACTGATGGAAAAGTGCTCAGAGATGAAATAAGCGCGGTGGCAGGGTTTGCAGTCTGCCTCCTGGGACCAGCTGCCTGGGGCCCACACACCTTCTCTACCTACGAAGGAGAAATGATCAGATTAGCTCAAGGGCCCCTTTCCACATCGTCCACCATGGCAGGAATGTAATAAATAAATGTTCTTCCTTTCAACACTAATAATTCTGGATATTGTTACACGTTGATGTTCAGGCTTCAGGTACTTTTCAGTGGGTTCAGTCAGGTTTGCATAACCAAAAAGCACAAGCTGCACTTTAACCATTTATCTGTTAGTTTCCTTGGCTTCTCTGTTTGGTTGCTTGGTAGTTTTCACTAACATTTGCCACAAATGATTTTAGGGTTCTGCACATGACCCTGCCTTTCATAGCTGGTATGAACTTGGACGTCATCCTAACATCCATGTGTTGTCATGGGCTGCATGTGTGTTTTTATATAATATAATTATATTAGATTAGTTGTGCATCCTAAACTACACACGAAGAATTAAACCTAACACAGTCCTATCTTGGCATTTCAAACTTCTTCCTGTTGCGATCATCATTTAACTTTAAACGCTGCACATACACATTGTAAAGGGCTAGCCTTTAGTGATGTGTCCGATGAATAGGAAGCTTCATTATATATTCAATTAAGTGGTATTTTTGTGTAAGCCTCAATTAGCTGTGTGATAATGCTGGTGCGTGTTTGTTTACCTCTCAGGAATCTACTCCACTAAGTCCACAGTGTTCTGTTGGATAGTTACTCTATTTCCTCCTCCAACAGTCTGTGCATGCATGCATGTGTTTGTGTGTTGTCTGTTTGTCCAGAGATTAGCCACAGAAACTTTCTCATCACTCAGAGAACCCAGCTGCATTCTGGGTAACGGTTGTCCCGCCAACGACAGTCTTTGTCTGGCACTGGATCTGCATTCACACGCACACATTCACACAAATACACACACACACACACACACACACATACTGAGGGGAACCCCGGATTCTCTGAAGAATGAGTCTGTTTTTAGCCCATCTAGGTACAAGGCCTTTGTGAGGAGATCCAACTGTCAGCCTGGAAGAAAAGCCACGGCCTTCCTCACTCTGTGTCCAAAATTCAAATGACTTTATCATTGGGACAAACAAGCAGAGATGGTTCAGCAATCTCTCACTGATCCCCTTTAGATAATTACTTACTAAACCTTTTTCCCCGTGGACTGGCATCAATATCACAAAGCTATTTTACGATTGTAAATATAAGGCATATAGGCAAAATACACTGTAGAGCATTTCCCATCATCCCCTCTACTTACTGTGGCTGTAATGCGAGGCCCGTGCAACTGTGCGTGCAGTATAGCATCATTCACTTGATTGCGGACCGCTAACAGAGCTAGCTCCATGCTGTTGTGGTTGCTGCTGGTTGCTAAAGTAGCGGCTAAGCGTTGGAGCAACACCACCAAACTTCCCCAGGGGGCACCGAGCTCGGAAACGCCGACCTAGCAGAGAGAGGACGAACGGGAGAAGAGGAGAAATGGAAACAGGGGAAGAGAGGATGAGGGGTGACAAATATGGATATAAGTCATGGGGGAAGAGAACAAGAATGTTTAACGTTATATCTTAAATATGTCTTAAAAGAAGTCCAATTGGCTTATGTGTGCTCTGTACGTTATGCTTGAAAAGCAGTGACAGAGTGATTATGACGCTATAATTAGACAATACTACTAATATATAAAAATAAACCAATGATCAATGTTCCGTTTTCCACATTTTCCATGAACTTAGTTGCCTTCCATCACAGAGAGGCTGTGTAACTTGGCCCTGTGCATGTTTCATTCCTTTACTAAAGAGGGTGAACATAAAGGAGGGTAATCTATCACTACACTTCCTTCTCCAAGACGCTCTCTAGAGGTATGAACAGTGGCATCTTCTCTCCCTATTGTGGGCGGCGTGGAAGCTGTCCAGTTAATTTCAGAGCAGCCCCATGAGATGCGGAGAAGACTCTGCCGGTTTCTCTTGGCAATGCTCTTGTTGTTTATCCAAAAACTAAACGGGAGAATTATTTATTTACTATGAAATGAGTCACGAGATTCACTCATGTGGGAGCTTTGGTGAGGCAAAAGGATGCAAATACTCAAAGGGCTCCCACGCATCAGCTGCAATACACAAGACACATGATCAGAAAACAACACATAAGCATTTTGCTAACCTCCCATTTCTTAAGGTAGAATGATGGTATTGCCCCTTGTTGTTTTTATAAATATATAAAGTTATATAGAAGTTAAAGATGTATTTACAGTTTTTCAATTGAGAAGTGCTGACATGGGTGTATTTTGTAGACGAACCCAGGATAAGCGTTGTATCCTACCTCAAGTCTTTATTGCTCAGCCAATTCTCTTCTGACCCTGAGCTTTCTCCTCCAGACAGTAAAAGTACAAACATTCAAACCCTCACCAGACATCCTCTCATAATGTTGACACACAGTCCGGTACAGGGCCGCAACGTCGTCATCCCTCTACAGTGGGAGCAGTACTGCATCCTCACTAGGCCCCGTCCGCACTCTCTGGACAACGACGCCTTCTCGGCCGCGTTCACGACCTCTCCCGCCAGCGCCAGCAGCCGGCTCAGCGCTCGGCCCACACCGAGCGCCCGGGACAAGCTTCTGACCAGCAGACCCGGGTGGGGTCCGAAGGGGCCGACGTCCTGCCGGGTCATCCGCAGGCAGTCGTCGTGATGTTCGGAGGGGGAGGAATAGGGCTCGGGCGACGTGCGGCCCACCCCGGGATTGAGGAGGCGGCGGTACACCAACGGGAAAAGATCGTTGTAGAACCGCCGCACAATGTGGTCCAGTGTGGAATTAGAGTTCCCAGAAACGTGACGTTTGACGTCGCTGAACAGCTGAAACACAAGGGGGCGACAGTCTGACGCAAGAGCAGAGTAAGCGCTGTCAAACAGAGTGCTGGTCAGGTTAGACGTGAAGGACACGAGCGACTCAAAGGTCTCTGGAACAAGAGAGAAGAGAGACAGAAAGCGAGTGAGACCAAGGTACAAGTTATTTGCATCACCATAATTAGTGAAAAGCATCCATGGCGATTAGTTAAGTAACTAAAAGGAATGTTAGTATAATTCTTACCTGTTACCAGAGTGAACAAATGCATTGTCTACTGACTCGTTCTGGGTGATGTGCAATGTTGACACATGTATCCAAAGGATAATAACCTTGGAAAAAAGGCATCAAATGCATGGGGATTCATCATGAATCTTTGTTTAATGCCAACGCATCAATAGGCTGGATTGCAAAAATGTCAATATGGATCACAATGGTGACTGACCATTATTGCTATGAGAACCAGGCCACTTGTTTGGCTAAAGAAATATTATGAGTAACAGCTGTCTACATTTAATAGCTGCTGTTCAATATTCTCTTTTTTGTTGGTCGTTTTCTGAAGATTTAAAAGCGAGAGAAACAACTGTGACTGTCTCACTAACCTTGCATTGACCTCACCCTGCTGCACGTGAGCCAAAATAGGCCACAACTTAATTCATCCCTGAGCTCATTTCCCTGCTGTAGTCATGTGACTAGAGGCCCGACCTGCTGTGTTTAATAAAGAGGGCAGTGCTCCTAACGGAAGCTGCTGGTGTGTGACAGTGTGTGTGTGTGTGACACGGTGTGTGTGTGACACAGTGTGTGTCTTTGTTTGAAGCTTCCCAAGTAAAAAGGGAGACATCAACCTGATGACATCCCGACACACACACACACACACACACACGACTTGTTTGTCAGTGTGTGTGTGTGTGTGCGTGTCTTTACAACTTCATACTTCACCTTGCCAAGTGATGGCAATGGGTTTGAGAATCCAACTACGGTAACTCACACATTTACCTCATAAGGAATACCACTCTCCAGGTGCAGCATGCTGCGTTTCAATTGTTGATTTCCCCCAGAATGATCGGATGAAAGGACATGAACTGCGTTCGGGAGATGAATCAGTGGACCAACTACAGAGTGAGAATTTCTCACTTTTATGGGTTTTGCATTCCCACGTCCTGGCAGTAGCAACACAAATACAGACGGCATCGGGTCACACAGCAGAGACTATTTTGGGGTCATGTGATTAGCTCTTTACCCTCTGTGATGGGTGACAGCTGTGATGTGTTGAAGAGGGCACGAGGGACTTACAGTGCCACGAGAAACACATGCAAGCATGCAGACACATGGTCACACACACATTCACACACACACACACACACACACAAGTAATCCTCGGAGTGTAAATAGAGCCTGAATACAACCGCTCTGGGCATGTCTCAGTTTCTCTAGAGGGTTTTAATGACTGTGCTTTGGAGACTGGAACCTTTGAGATACAGCACAACTGTTGAAGAACACTGCTGCCATGTCAAAATTGTTTTTATTATGTTTTAGTTGTCCTGGTTTTGTGATGTTAGGCACTGCTTTGTTTTGCAGATATATTACTGTTCTGAAAAGTGTTGTCCCAGAGAATCCACTGTTCGTATGATAACTTAATGACTCGTCAGTAAAATGCAAAAAAATGCTAAACTTGTGGTTTTTGCCTCGTTTATCCATCGTTTGTGTTTCACATTTATTTTACCTGACTAGTTTAGCCAATCGTTGAGCATGAATAGCAGCTGAAACGAAGCCTGAATGTAGAATTCCGATGTAGGAGGGGAGGAGTAAGACAAATAAAAAATAAATTTGCCACGTCTGTCTGCTGGACTTCGTCAACTCTAACCGTCTAATAATCTCTGCGCGACATGTACACAAACACATTCATGCACACAAATACGCAGGCTCTTTCAATCACACACACACACACACACAGACTGGTGAATAGCGTTGAGAGACAAGTGGACAAGCAGAGTATTCTTCCTTCTATTCAGAGCAGGCCGTTAGGGACCGGCTGTTGCCCACGGCAACAACACTCTGCTGCGGATACGTACTGAATGTAAACTTCTCCGTCCCTTGCTTTCTCATTGGTCGAGAACAAAACCTGATTATGGCAGAGACAGACAGACACAGAAAGAGAGCCGAGAGTTGTAACAAAGTTGTCCGCTGCTCTCAAAGACTCCATCGAACATCAGTTGTTTGTTTGGCTAGCCACTGCGGCGCCTCACAAAATACACGGGCCTCGCATCACCACCCTGACACAAACTGGCTATTTCGTGACGAGTGCACAAAGCGAGACTGGCAGGGGGGGGGCCACGGGCACTTGACAGAACTGTTAAAATCACCACCGCTATTAAAGTCACTTTGCTTTACATTGTTGAACTACCAGACATTTTGAGTGCAGGTTAATCATAGTTAATCTATAGGATGAGATGTTAATGTAACATAATGTTAAGCAGAAACAAGCCTTTTGATTTTTTGGTTTTCCTCCTCGCAATTATTTCTCCAAACCAATTGGTCAACAAGAATGTAAAACAGTCTCATTGCGATTGTCCCACATTCCGAGGGTTTTTTCTTCGTCTGGTCGACACCGCTTCCCTTCCTCTCCCTCACCTCGGAAGGCCTTGGTCTGTCCCGCGATCAGATACTTCAGTTCAAAGCTGTAGGACCGCATCTTCTGCTGCGTCTCGCTGCGAACAGCTGCCATGTAGCTGTCCTCCATCTTACTGGTACAGCAGCTGGGCCCAGAGTGGACACACACTCGCAAAGACTCATCTGAAAGACAAAGGCAGAAGGATTTGGTCATTTTCACCATTGACCCCCCCCCCCCCGATATTTTCACCGTTGTTCCCCAGATATTTCCAGTCAGAGAGGTTAATCTAACACAGCAATCTGGGTGCAAGATATTATTTCAAGTCTTCACACATCTGTATCAATCTTCACTCTGACCCTGGTTAAACAGCTGTGGGTGTACTCAAAAGTTTACCATTAATAATGAAAATATGTTGGATAAACGTTTCATATTTCGTTCCAGAATAAAAGCTGATAATTTACCCAACTTTGGGGGCATCTGTTCTGTTCTGTTAGCCGTCCCCCCTCTCACTTCATAACCTGCTTAGCGTGTTTTCCAGACAGATTTGATTAACCCAGTCGCAATGTCCCCCCTAAACTAGAAACACTGAACCTTCAGCTGACATCCCCTGGTAAAGGAATGAGTGTCTGTGAGGGCTTGAAATGGTGTAAATGGGAATGGGACAGCGCTTTGCTGCCACACAACAATGTGCAATTGAGGTTATTTATTTCATATGTTTAACTCTCGTCATTTTAAATATTGTTTTGAGTGTTTTTCTTCAAAACAGCTTGAAAGACACAATGAAATACTTGAATAAATTTGCAATATATTGATTGATTTTGTATGCTTTTTTCCATTTTTAAACTTTTATGTTTTAAATGTATACATTTTACATTAATTTATACATTAAGCAATAATATTTAAGCAGCGTCCCGCTCGCTTGTTCCCTCTTCACCAGTCAAAGGTTACATATACCAGCTCAGTTCTGTTCATTGTCAGTTATGTGTGTTTACGTTGCCTAGTTTCCTGAACTTCCCCCTATGTTGACTTTGGTAACTGAAAAATCAGTAAATTAAATTCTTACAACCACTGGTTTGATACACTTTGGGCTACTCTAAAGCCCCTCAGAGTTCGACTTTGTCCCTAAAGGTGGATTTTAAGGTTTATAAAAATCCAAAATGCTGTCACTAAATAGCCAGCAACCAATTAGAATATATCTTGTTAAGTTAGTTAAATCACTCAGGGACCAGAAATCTAAAAGTATTCAAAAGACTTCATGAATTCATAACAATAATGCTATAACGACTGGGATCTGACATTGTGATATTCACTGTGTGTGTGTGTGTGTGTGTATTTGTGGCGTGAGGCAGTCTGACTTTGGTAGACCACTATAAGCCAAGCTGTCAAATAGCTAACTTAGATCAAAGGAGAGAGTTCAGAGGACTGGACTGTTCACCAATATCTGACCTTCCATTCACACACACACAAACACACGTACACACACGCACACACACAAACCCACAGCCATGGTTGTGTTACCTTTGGAGATTTTACATTGACTTACATTCGATTCCTAACCATGTGGATCCCTGTTTCCTAACTTAACCGAAACCTAAACGTATGCTTACTGTGAAGCAGGTCTTCAACCAACAATTTCATGAATTAGACTTTTGCATTTTGTTCCAGTAAGGAAGGTGAGTCCCCACAACATGAGAGTGTAAACAGATTCATGTCGCCACACGTAAAAAGACACACACACACACGTACCACATCTGTGTCAAACTTTCGGTAATGTTTGTAAAAGTGACCTTATGATCATCTCTTTCTTAATCAAAGGTCAGCAAGTTAATGCAACTTAAGGCCCAAACATTCACAAACTAATTTGTTTTGGTAGTTTAGGAGGATGTTTGATGTATTTTCAGATCCACCACCTGTTTTTTCTCTCCTGAATATCAGAAGACCAATGAAAAGGCCACAGAGTGACCTGTGCATCAATGAAATCAGGACCAGGATGTGTTCAAAGGTCACCACGATCGCAAATTCACTGTTAACAATCACAACCTCACAGCATTTTTTGTAGCAACAGTGATTTTGTAGGATCATTGACTGCAGAGTCTTATGTCTAATTTGGCTGATTAAAACCCTGTAAACTAAGTCTCTCTAAAGCAAACTGTTGATCCCCAGAGATGGTTAGTTCATTCTTTTACTGATGACGCCTTGCACAGATTTCCTTCTGTCGGATGACTATAGCAACCCCGTATTTTCATGAAATATATAATTCACATTTACAGATGTGAACAAATAAAGTGCCTGCAAGGAATCAACTTTGGGTGTATTTTTTTTAGCTTTTCGATGACAAGACTTGTTTGTTCAGTACGTGGAGGACTGGAATATTATGCAAAGAGACTGTCATGAACCAGAATACATCTCATGTGAGCATTTATATTTAGAAAACAGCATCTTTAACACCACCACTTATAGGCAAGTATGCTTTCAAGAGCTCTATATAATTGTTGCAGAGAGTTTAGGTAAGATTGCAACAGAAATAGCTTCACTCTCTGTATGCTGCAGAGTGAGACACCTTATTTCTTAAGGGTTTAAGCCCTGCAAAGGCTACAAATAACAGCAGAGCAATACTTTGACAGCACAAAATAATATTGTAGATTTAGATTTTACACTTGATGGAGTCAAGAGTTACTTCAATTTAAGTTCCAACTTAGCTGCCAAGCTCGGCCGGACTATTTTAAATGAATTGGCAAGTGGGGGATAATAAACCACAAGTTTACAGCCATTTATATATTGTCTTTATTGATATCTTTAGAATACCTACTGTGGAAAATAGTATGGATCTTAAATGCAATTGCATGTCCTTCAATCAAAATAGCACATTATTAGGCCCATTAACAGCTAAATGGAATTGTAAAAGCAGTCACGCAGTGAACTGGCCTTAGATATCCCTTATATTACAGTATTAATTGATGAACATTTTGTGGAGATGGAGTTACTTTTAATTAGGTTAAATACTGCCGAATACAGCTAAATTCATAACACTGCATGTTCATTTAAATGCAGAGCAATGTGTAAATAGTTATAAAAAGAAATGTAAAGTGTGCAACAATTTACGGTAAAGCACAAAATACTAAAGTGAAGTTCGTCTACCTCAAAACAAACCCTACAAATGTTCCGTGTGTAAAGCGTGTTGCTCCTACAGTTGTTCCAGCATGATACTTCCGAAGGGACCGACTGACCTGCTCCCGGCCGGTCTGGCACCAGCTCCACGGGGCCTATTTGGCGCATCATGTAGGCTGTCTTCACCTCATGACAGCTGTCTGCATCGGCTGATCCACAGCCAGTGCCGGGCAGAAACACAAAATAAAACAAAATCACCCAAAGCAAGTCCACGTTTCGTAAGGCTGCAGGGAACATCGCGACATGTCAGTCGGAGGAGAGTCTGGATGGTTAGTTTGAAATCGTAAAAGCCCCACGGCGCAGTGTGAGTGAAAACTTCATCTGCCGACATTACGTTTATTTGAAGTCCTCTCTCTCTCTCTCTCTCTCTCTCTCTCTCTCTCTCTCTCTCTCTCTCTCTCTCTCTCTCTCTCTCTCTCTCTCTCTCTCTCTCTCTCTCTCTCTCTCTCTCTCTCTCTCTCTCTCTCTCTCTCTCTCTCTCTCTCTCCCTCTCTCTCTCTCCCTCTCTCTCTCTATCCTCTCACTCACTCACTCACTTCAGCTCAATTATTTAATTGACTCGGGCAGTCGAATTTCCTACAACTATAGTTATATCGGTCCTGTTAACAATAATATTGTTACTGATAACCTTTTCAAGACACAATCAAAGTATAACTCAACAAAAATTCTTGAGGAAGAAAGGCAATTTACTCCCAGTTCAGTCGATTACACGAGGATGAGTCCTGCGTTTATTTACTGCGGCGTTGTTTTTTTACTGACTTTATTGCTCCCTCATAGTTTACATGATAATCCATTAAATGGATGTCATGAGTGAAGCGTAAAAAGATGTAAATGCTGTGATAGATGAACACGGGCGCCACCTGCTGGTTACTTAAGTCCATTGCAGTGATTCTGTAAACACTAAAATACCCAGCTGACATGCATACATTTAATGCGCAACATTTTTACCGTGGCACCTTTATGTGAAGGCTGCTATCGGAAAGATTGTAATTGTTTTGGATTTTGTAACGTTTTGTCTGATTCATTTGTACAATAAATCAAGCAAAAGCATGACCAGTCTTACTGGAGTACTCAGATTATAAAATATAAAATGAAATAATAATAAATACCGTGTAGTGAGACGGTCTTGAGCAGGGGGAATGCACATGTACACAATGTGTGTCTTACACCTAAACGTCTCTTTCCCCACAAACCCTGAATGCATCGCAGCACCAGCTGCGGCTCCTTTAACTCCAATCTCCCGCGTACAAGTTAAGCGGAAGTAGAAAGCCTTCTTTCCTCTATTTAAGCGTCCCCACAAATACTGTCAAAGGAAACTGTACCTGCTCTTCGTTCGCTGGACACCAGAGCGCCCGTCTTGTTGCTCCACGCTGTTGTCTAGTATCGTGCTGAAAAAAGAAAAATATGCCGGAGGAAACGTCCACCACGTCCAGCTCTGGGAGGTAAGACTCGGTTGTATGTTCTCCCTGCGGCGGACACGGGAGGACCACTACTAGCTAGCGTTTAGCTAGCTCCCTAGGCTAACACTGACGACCTTGCGTGGTTAGTAACGTCACTGGATGCATGACAGTTTCACGTGCTTTAAGCCAACGGACTCCCTCGTGAGACCCAGGGGACGGTTAACGGCACAAGTTGTGTCCGCTAACGTAACCAGTGACCATCGTCAGCTCTCGTCCTGCTCCTGCCGTGGTAGCTGCTCCGCTAACAACAGTTAACGTTACGTTAGGGTTGCTAACTAAAGTCCAGCGGCACACATCTCGTTTAGCTGAGATCATGTAGGTCAACGGTGTTTTCTTGTATTGCCGCTGACTGAACTCAAGTCTCCTTTGCCCCTCGCAGCGTGGAGGAGAAGCCGTGCTCCTCTTCCTCAGCAGCTGCCGACAGGTGCGTCTCTGCTTTGGTAAACTGCGCTTCGTTTGTTGACGTCGACATTCAACTTCCGGTTTCTTATTTTGATATGCGCTTCTGTCCCCCTGCAGCTCTGTTGACGTTGTGGAGGAGGCAAATAAGCTGATTGGTACTGGGAACAGGCACCTGGTGATGGGAGATGTTGTGTCTGCCGTCAGTGTGTTTCAGGATGCCTGCAGCATGCTGTGAGTAACTCTAAAGGCCCTAGTGACGTTCTGCCTTCCACTGTTTTTATTATGTGACCGTGATCTGTGCCTTGATCACCACCTCCCCGAACCGAACATGCTCCTCAATGCTTGCATGTTTATCTGCCAGGGCTGCGAAATACGGAGACACCGCAGATGAGTGTGGCGAGGCCTTCTTCTTGTGTGGGAAGTCTCTTCTGGAGCTGGCCAGGTGATCCCCTCCTTGTTTTAACATGAATCATGCAAGTTCAGGTTGTCTTTCTGTACTCTTGCCACTACTCTGCCTACTCTGTCTATCCTACTACATTCAGTTCAGCATGACAATGTTTATTTTCACTTGACCCTGTTTCTATCATGTGGTTAGGATGGAGAACAGTGTCCTTGGTAATGCCCTGGAGGGAATCCCAGAAGAGTCTGAGGAAGAGGAGCAGCCTCACAGTTCAAAGATTGAGAGTGCCAACAATCTTGATGGTTAGGAGTAACTGTATAAAACATGTTGCTTGATTAATCTATTTGCACATTTTTAGACTTGACGTGTGTAGTTGGTGGTTAAAGTGTGATTATGGACGGTTTCTCTAGCGTTTCTTGCCTTTAATGTATTTGCTTAGATTCCATTGCGCTGAGGAAGCAAAGCATCCGTTTTTGCAAATGAAGCATTAAATTAACCCAATGGTCAGCAACTGTCTAATGTGAACCCATTTTCCTCGTGCCACTCTGATTCAGAAGAAACTAGAGATGAACTACGAAAGCAGGTGTATGATGCAATGGCTGAGGGGGAGAGAACTGAGGCAGTTGACAGCAAGCTGGAGTCTGATGTAAAGGGAAACACTGAGGTTGACCAGGAAAATAGTGCGGCCACGGTCCCTGGCAAACAGGATCTGGAGGCATCCACCAATTCCCCTGTGAGCGTCAAAGATGATGAAGTTGCGATGAGCGCATGTGCTCCGGTGAAGAGTCTGGTGGAAAGTCCTACCTCTCCTGTAAAAGCAGCTGTGATGGAGAAAAAGGAACAAATTGAAGAGAAAACGGGTGGAAAAGATGAGGAATCCGAGCCGGAGGCTGAACAGGACACGGATGAGCCAGAGGGCAGTAGATCTTTGCTTACAGAGCACGGTTTAGGGGTGGTGCAATCTTGGTGATTAATGTAAAACTGATTGCATTAAGGAGGGAAACTCACTGGAGCGTGTCATCACTCAAGGGTTTTTGTTTTTTTGTTAATTAGAACACTCGCGTTCAGTCACACCATAAATGGATTTCCTTGCGTTCTGTAATAATTGTTTTGTGTTAACAGATGATGATGATGACGACGACGAGGATGAGGATGAAGAGAAAAGTGGACCGGATAAGGTAAGGGCCCTACATTGGACATGAACGTGACATGATTAAGAAGTCTATTTTGATGTTTGCTTTCATCTTTTGAGGAGGAAGATGATGTTGGGAATTTGCAGTTGGCGTGGGAGATGTTGGAGGTGGCTAAAGTAATTTACAAAAGGTAAGGCCTGTAAGAAACTCATGATGGGGTAAGAACTATGTTCTAAAACCAGTTTATGCATTAAGTGACTATGACGGTTCACACAGAGGACAGTAATGAGTGAATGAATTTTAGTGCCCTGCTTGAGACTGATTATGTGCAGTGACAGTCTAGTTCTTATTCATCCTCACAGAAAAGAAGGCAAAGACGACCAGCTGATGGCAGCCCAGGCATATCTGAAACTCGGAGAAGTCAGTGCTGAATCTGGTAAGTGCTTCTTTTTTTGTTTTGTGCATTAAACTCTACAATATTCCACATTGTATTGTATCTGGCGATGGCCCATAACCAACTACTTTTTTCTATTTTTTTTTTTTTTTTTTGTCTCACATATTGCTTCCCCAGGAAACTATTCCCAAGCACTAGAAGACTTCCAGGAGTGTCTTGCCCTGCAGCTCAAACACTTGGCCCCCCACAGTCGTCTGCTGGCTGAGACTCACTACCATGTCGCCACTACGTTGTGCTACATGGACCAGTACAGCCAGGCCATCCAGCACTACAACAGCTCCATTAAGGTCATCGAGACCCGTCTGGGTAAGCGTTGCTTCTGCTTTGAGAAATGTTGTCATAGAAAAGGTTTCATTAATTAGTGGGGTGACCTGGTTGAATGAAATGAGACTCCTTATGGCGGCTGGGCTGATTCTGTTTGATGTATTGAGTAGAACTGCCGTTGTCTGTTTACAGCCATGTTGCAGGAGGTGATTGGGGCTGCAGAAGAGAAGAATGAGATGGAGGAGCTGGAGCAGCTGCTGCCTGACATCAGAGAAAAGGTTGAGGATGCGATGGAAAGCCAGAGAACAGCCAGCGCTGCCTCCCAGGCCATCCAGCAGACGCTAGTGAGTAAATGCACACAACTCGAGGGTGAAAATCCGGGTTACACTGGGATATTTTTGTTGGCCTCGGTCTAGTTTCCACATTAAAAGCAGGATACAGGTCATACGAGTGCAGCATAGGTCCACACATGCCAAATTGTCAGCTCTTTTGGTCACCAGCTAAACTCTTGCAGGGCGGCGCTTCAACCTCGTCAGCGTTCCTCTGTGAAAATGGCAGCCCTGCAGCAGTTTCCTCAACCAGCCAGGTATGGACATTGTATAGGTGCATCTTAACACGTCTTTGTACCCAGTTTAATAGCATTACTAAATGCCATTCCGAAAGATCTCTAAACATAACTTTTCTACTCTAGATCACAGTTAAAACATGTGACAGCACCTCTCCTTCCAAGGCGGTCTCTAACATCTCCCACCTCGTTAGAAAAAAGGTGAGGCCCACTGATTCCCGCTGGCCAGTTTGTTTCCTCATAATTGCTGTCAGTTTTGCAGCTGATGCTCCAAAGCTCACGCGTCGTCCATTCCCCCTGCTTAAAAATAATGATTGAATAATCTCAAAAGTTGGCTGTCTGACTCGATACTGGCTGTATGGTCAAAGTAGCCAATTTACTTTATGTTGCAATGTCTCTGAGCTTGCCTGCTTTGCTTGTAGGGAGATTTGGGACTTCTGTTTATCTCATTGTAGTTGTGACGTGTTTGTGGGGGATAGTATCTGCTTAATGCAGTGATCTAAGCTCTGATATTATGTGCATGCTTCCCTTAAACTAACCCTGACTGAATAACAACTTATAACTAAGTTAAACTTTGCGTCCAGTAGTGATTCACAGAAGCGCTTAGTCGTCTCTTCCCTCTCCATTTTGACTGGTTTTATGTTTCTACAGAGGAAACCAGAGGCGGAGAGCCCCGTAAAGGACACTGGTGCTAAACAATCGAAACAGGAAGCCACAGTTAATGGCGCTGACTCTAGTGCCAGCAATGGAGTCCAGGAGGGAAAATCACAGGAGGCGAGTTCTAGGCTCATGTCTTATGAACTGCTGCGATTCTAGGACGGCTGAGCTGGAGCAGGTGGCGCAGCGTCACGTAGTGGCGTGACGGTTGTTGTTGACATTCTGGTCTCAATTTTGGTCTCTGGTTGTTTTGGTACACGTAGGCCATTTAGAAATGCTGACCATGTTGCGGTCAGCATTTATAGAGGAAATGTACCGCAATGGCATTGGGAGGAGTCCTGTGCTCTTCAGGGCACAACACTGTACAACATTTTTTTGTCTGGTTGCCGGTCTCTGCAAAATACCTTTTTAAATTGATGAAGGCTTCAGTGTTTGCAGTAGTAACTGAAATGTCCAGTCTCTAAATAACTGCAGCAGTGAGGTCCTTACAAGAGGCATGCAGCCCAAACAAGCATTGCTTTCTCTTGATTGGCAGACTGTGGAATGTTAAGTGATTTTATTTCTATTTTTTTTTTCTTCTCTTGTAGCCTGCTGCCCAGTTGACCCCCTGATGAGTCTTCAGTGAGATCATCTCCTTTCCAGATCTTCAAAACCAGCACAGCATGCCCATCCAGCCCCCTTCCCCTTTTTGATTTTGTAAATAAGATCATTTTCATAGATTTTGTCTGTCCAGTTTTTGTATACTTGTAGTAAAATAATAAAAAATGGCAGCATCAGATCTCATTGAAGTATTTTTTTTTTTCTTCAATACAAGATTAAAAAATAATTCATTATCAAACTTGCCGCTGGTGCTAGAAACTCTAATAACTAAATGTTTGGTTCACCTTTAGAGTGTTGCTCACTCAATGTGTTTGGAGCACACTATTCCCACATTGCTCTATAGACCAAGCCATTGATTAATGCGCCATTTAAACAGACTTCAATGGCACACTGGACATGGAAAAAGGCTGCATTGATGCACATTTTAAACTGCAACAAAGCAAATTGTCCTCATTCCAACCTCTACATTAACTTGCGTTAATATAAGGCTGTGTATAGTTACTGCTCCTGATTCACAACAGTTTAACCTTGTGTAGCAAAGGGTTTAGTGGATCTGTACTTTGTAATAAAACCACTCTGCTCAGTTTCTGCAAATTGATTCCCACTTAAATTCCTGACATTTATATATTTTTTCTTTCTGTCCCCTCCTTCATAATAAAAGCACCTACACTAGTTAAAGGCTTTACACTTACACGTGTCACATCACTATTTTTAAAACCTCATGTAAGTATTTGCACAACATTCCAAAGACTTGGCTTTGCACTGCGAGATGAATGGCACGTCTGATAGCAACGCTCATCAAACCCCAGAAAAGTTGTGAGTCGAATCCGAAGTTGGAATCCGCTACAGAGTGAGCAACACTCCCTATTTCCTCATTGAGAGCAACACAATTGACAAGATCACAACTCTTTGCTGTCCTGGCTTGTAAATGGTGGAATGAGCTTTCAGATGGCACCAGGAGTCTTTACACGTTCCGCCACTAAAGACACTTCTTCAGACTATACCTTGACTAAAAAACAAAACATATTGTAGGACTTTAATTGTACTAATAATACGGCTAGATGAAATCCTGCAATCGGATTGGTTAAGATTGAGAAAAGGCAAATATAATATAAAGTACTAACTTTACCTTCAATTTTTTAGAAAAAGTACACAGTAATATTTTATGTAATAGGATCAATTGAAAGCAGAGTGTTACCCGGCTTGTATCTGATGTAAAGACAGTTCAAACCCAATTACCGTAATACACTAATAGAGGCGCATTTCATTTTGAAATGCGGTCCACATGACCGCAGTGTTAGACGGGCGGGGCGAGTCACATCCGGGTATTATGACCGTTCTCGGTCATCGGAATCACGTGACCGTGAAACATCAAAGCCATCTATGAGGCACGTGATGTTTTTGTCTCAGATGTTGTTCTAGAATCTACAACGCTTGTTGAAATGATCTAGAATCTAGATCATTTCAACAAGCGTTGCCGACCCTCAGGCACTTTTAATTGGTTATTTCAAATAAGTAATTTATAAACGCACAAAATGGATCCCAACGGTGAATTAGAAATGTTCACTGTTGAAAAAATTCCTATGATCAAAAAGATATTCCGCCAGGCAGATTTAGATGGAAGTGGATCACTAGATTTAGAGGAATTTTGTGATGGACTGAAGGACGTCTTCGGGACAGACAGTAAAGAAGAACTCGTTCAATTCTTCTACAAAATTGATACAAACTGTGATGGAACGGTGGACCTTGGGGAGTTAATGGAATTCCTTATTTGCAGTAAGGAGATTGCAAAACGCTTAGCTCCTAAGGATGTCTTCTCAAAGTCAATAAAGGTGACAAAAATGAATCACTACAAAACAATTGTTCAAGTGATATTCTGTCCCTTTATTAATAGCAAGGCATCTGAATGTGAGGTTTCTGTTCAAACAGGACAAAAACGAACTTACCAGACCGGTCAATACATCTCAATTAGCACCGATGGTATTTTGACCTACTTGTCTGACAAAATGAACATTATAAGTAGGATTCGATTAGACCTAAAAGAAAAGACCCTTCCATTCTCACGTTATAAGAAAATACATGTAACTGGAATGGCATTCATCAAAGAACTCGAACAGATGGCGGTTTCCACTTCTGAAAGGGAAGTGTTATTTTATTCTTGCAATAAAATCGCAGAACTGTTTTTAATCAGTCATGCTCTCGTTCTAGAAGAGAGCCCAGCAAACGCCATAATGTACGGGTCTAATAATAATAAATCAGTGTTAGCCTGTGGGGATGTTGATGGTTTTCTGACCGTGCTGATCGCCCACAACAGACAGGAAAAATACCTCTTCTTCGGTGAAAAGATGTTTGAGAAAACGTCTCGGCGGTATTACAAAACTGTTAATTTATCCACCCTGCTAAAAAACACAACAGAAAATTGCCACTGTGTCAAAATCCCCATTTTCAATGACATTTGTTCTCAGATCAAATACTTTCCATCAGCTAACTCACTGTCTGTCTGTGGTAGTTCAGCAAAGAAAATGGTAATTGTTAAACTGCCAAAACCACCCATAGCCGGTCTTCCTAAAGACATCTTTGAAAGCACCGGAGGTGAGCAGTTTTTCAACTGCGTTGACTACTCCCCTTTGACTGGGTTTTGGTTGACTGGGGGTAAAGATGGCTTACTGCGTGAGTGGTTCCACTTCAGTAACGACTTGTGCATACGGGCATTGGCCGGACACGTCAAACCCATCACCAACATTACAGTCAATTCCAAAGACCAACTTGTTGTCTCTTTATCCGAGGACAAGAATGTCCGTGTGTGGTCCGAAGAAGAAATGCTGCCTTTGCAAAGCTTTCAGTTTGAAGGCATGGGAAATGGCTGTATCACCAGTATGCATTACAACACATACAACAATGAGTTAGTACTGGCTAACACCAACATAGGAGCCTGTCTTGGAAAAGGAACCCAAGTTTACCAAAAGGCATTAAAATCCCATGACATGCCCATATGCGGTGCTCTTTATAACAGCATTTACAAACAAGTCATCTCTGTTTGCCAAAACGGTGTGGTGAACGTGTCGGACGTCTTGACAGGACATACCACGGTACGGTTCAATGTGACTTCAGAGCAGCATGTGGGACACACTGCCATTGCATTTGATGAACAGCAGCGTAGATTTATCACAGGGTCTCCGGATGGGAGAGTGAGAATCTGGAACTTTAGCAATGGAAAATGTCTGGCCATTCATCCGGTTACCTTGCCCAATGAAGTGACAGGTCTTGTCTGCTATAATGAAAGGGTGTTTGTGTCTGTTAAGAACAGCAAAATCATTTATGACTTGAATATCGACGGATATAAAAACAGATTTTTGAAGCATGATTATTTAGACGACATTTCCTCAATGGATATACACGAGAACACACTGATTTCTGCCTCCAGCAATGGGAATATTCTTATGTGGAATATTGAAACTGCAGAGGCTCAAATCTGCATTAATGGCAGTAAGTGTGCTAAAACAATTTGGATGACGAAAAGTGCACAGAGCCAGACCGGACCTATTGAAAAACTAACCAAAAAATCTGGGTGCACGGCTATTGTTAAAGCGTGGCACCTTATAAAATCTTTAAAAACAAGGGAAGTCAGCAGTTCCACGGCCACATTGTTGTCTGCTGCAGATGGCTACATATGTGCCTGGTCGGTTCACGTCAAGGGAGGTTTGCTTGGAAAGTTTAAGGCAGTGGATGAGGAAGGTGCCGTCATTACCACCATGACCACTGATGTACAAGAAAGGCTATTGCTGACAGGGGACAGTAATGGCAAGATTTATCAGTGGGATATTCAACAATTTGGTTTTGCAAACCAGTCCAACGAAGGGCCTTATGGAGAACAATATGGATGGCGTTGGTCATTGGCTCAACCTCCTCTGTTGGCCTCCTGGCAATGTTACGCTGAAGATGTTGTTAGTTTTGTGTGTGACAACAGCTGTAAAAAGCTGATTACTGCAGGGTTAGACTGCTACCTTCACCTATGGGAGAACACGGGCTCCCATGTAGGGGTCTTTGGTAAAGACAAATGGAATGCGAAGGAGCTCAACCTTGAGGAGCACTGGGAGGAGGAAAATGAGAGATTACCCATAACATCTACAAGAAAAACGGAAACATCTCATACATTATCAAACTACAGTAGTTCCAAACGTGGAGCCAAGATTCAGCAGGGGGACACCTTAAAAAAAGGTGTCCTCAAACCGTGTCCACCAAGCACTCAGCCTGAGCGTCATCAGACCAAGCTGACCCCTCATCCACCGCCGAGACTAGAGCATGGGAGCTTTACACCCAACCGCAATAGGACTCAATCTGGATTGAATCAGACACGAATC